>NW_022436990.1:10537852-10712852 GCF_009761245.1 Sapajus apella
AAGGAGGGAGAGAGGAGGGGGAAGGGGGAGGGGAAGGGGAAGGGGAGGGTAGGGGGAGGGTGGGGGAGGGGAGGGGAGGGGAGGGGAGGGAAGGGAAGGGAAGGGGGAACTGCTTCCTGTGAAATAAACCTGATCTCAGGATGAAAACCAAAGGTGATTAAGTGATCAAGTTGAAAGTGTTATTTCAGTATTTGCCCCATGAGTAGATATATTGTGGAGTGAATAACTTTCATTTTTTAAGACAACTGAATCAGACTGAGATATCAAATAATACATTAAGCCAAATCTTCCAACTAATATTACATTTGTTTTTGCTGTTCATGCTGCAACATGAGAACACATCAAATAACTACTCACACTGCTGCTCTTTCATAAACAGAAGGCATTTTACGGGTGATGAACTTTCATAAAGAGCAGGATTTTCCAAAGCATTATTCCCATTCACTATTATTTCCGACTCACTATAGACTCCCAGACATATAAAAGAGTTTCCTTTAGAAGACTCTGCTGTCAGTTTTAAAATACTAATGAGAGATAGCAAGGGCTCTTAATATCCAAAGATTTGTGTGATCAGAGATCCTCCCGCTGAATATTCGTTATTACAGAAAGAATAATAAAGGTCTTCTGCTATGTCAGCTTTTAAAAGAAACAATTTCAGCAAGGTAGAACTTATTATTGCAAATATTTTATATCGGTTTTGCTTAAAATGCATCAAGTTCCTTACAGTCAAGCATTTCAGCCTAATTAGCCATCTAAATTAAAGGTGGGTGTTTGATAAAGTATGAATTGTTTCAAGATGAATTGGTGTTCTGAAAAATAATCCCTAGAACAAATAATTTAAGTTACATATTATGGATAAATAATTTAAGTTACATAAAATGCATATTTTCTGGTGGAAAGTAGATAGTACAAGTTCATAAATATTTTTGTTCTGTTTAAGCTGGTAGATAATAAAAGCATGGGACACGAACCAGCTCAATACTAATTCACCTTCATTGAATTTTTGTCTCTTTTTATATAATTATTTACTATGTTGCTCAATGAAATAAATAGCAAGAATGAGAACTGCTGAGTAAGAGCTAATGACTTAAATGTCTCTAAAAAGAAATTAGTAGATCTTTCATCAACCCTAGAAAATTAGTTACAGATTAAATATTACCAGATTCTTTGCCAACTCTTCCATTCAGCAAAGACAAAAACAAGATTATTTTTTTAAATTTAGGAATATCTCTAAGTCACAGGAATATAAGGGACAGAAAGCTGAACATTATAATAGGTCCACCCATACTCTCTCCCCTCTGCCATGAGAGTGCTAAGGCCTAAGTTAAAGCAAAGACCTATTAGCCATTTGCTTTTATTACTTACCACTAACCAAAGTCTAGCCTTGATGTGGAAGGAAGGGAGCAGCAATTTCTAAGAGTGGTCATGATTGCTGAGCCTTTCACTTTTTGCCCTCTTTAGGTAAGTCTTGGATAAGACTTCGACATCCCAGCATTTGAGCAGCTGGCTGCCATCCAAGAGTGATTCAGATGTTTGGAAGGTAATTGTCCCCTATGCTATTTAATTTTTCATTCTTTTTGTTAGCAATAGTTTCTCATAATTGACATGGCACTCAGAAACAATTGGTCCTTTTCAATGGGCTCTAGAAATCATCTATTTATAATTTTCCAGTTAATGCTTCACAATCATAACCATCACATGACACTGCAACTTTTGGTCTTAGTCATTTGCAGCCAAATGCAAATGAATATCAGACATATTCTGCTTGTTATGACTCTATTCATTGTGCTCTTTGGCCTGATCTTATCATTGTTAAGGGTTCCGTATGATTTAGACACTGATTTGGATACTCAGGGTCCTTTGACTGAGTTTCCTTACTAAGAAATGATACTTCATACGCCTGAAAATGAATAATCTAGAATATTGCATTAACAATTCAGCTGACCAGTTTTAAATAAAAGCATTTGGGATTACCTTCAATTAAACTGGAGTCTATAAGGTAAGAGTTTTATTTATGTATTTAATTTTTTTAACATAATGTAAAATAAAAACAGCTCAAAGAATATGGTTTTTCTCTGTGTCAATGTGCAAAATAATACAAAAATTTAAAAGAAAAACTTAGATAGGTTTATAAGGAGGCAGAGGAGTATACTGGCCTGACAGTTTTGTGTACACTATAGTTAAGCAGAATAAAAGGTATTTATTGAGCATCTCATGTGTTTAGCACTCACATGTTGAGCTCTGGCTAATAAGCCAGTCAATATTTTTTGTCCCTCCACCCTTCAGAAATGTCAAGTACAGGAAATAAAGAACTGGAAGCTTCCTTGTGTATTTACTTCTCAACTGAATTTTACAGAGAAATATGTGGAGAAAAACTGAGCTTGAACCCAAAGAAGTCTCTGTACTTTTAAACTGAGTTTCTCAATCTATATTTAAAACAAAAATAGAATCTGCCTATCGCTTCACAGGGATCACCTAACAAGGTTTATATTTAACTTTGTTAAAATATGACAAGATTTAGATATGCTTAAATACAACAAGGCTTATAACAGGATCTCTGTGTTCAAGCAAGGTTACTACAAAATTTAGAGTATTTATCTTTATGAGGACAGAACTTTTAAAAATAGCATCTTGGTGTTGGAGAGGATGTGGAGAAATAGGAACACTCTTACACAGTTGGTGGGAGTGTAAATTAGTTCAACCATTGTGAAAGACAATGTGGCGATTTCTCAAGGATCTAGAAATAGAAATTCCATTTGACCCAGCAATCCCATTACTGGGTATATACCCAAAGAACTATAAATCATTCTACTATAAGGACACATGCACACGTATGTTCATTGCAGCCCTGTGTACAATAGCAAAGACTTGGAACCAACCCAAATGCCCATCAATGATAGACTGGACAAAGAAAATGTGGTACATATACACCATGGAATACTACGCAGCCACAAAAAATGATGAGTTCGTGTCTTTTGTAGGGACTTGGATGAATCTGGAAACCATCATTCTCAGCAAACTGACACAAGAACAGAAAGCCAAACACCACATGTTCTCACTCATAGGTGGGTGTTGAACAATGAGAGCACATGGACTCAAGGAGAGGAGCATCACACACTGAGGGCAGTTGAGGGGGTAGCGGAAAGACAGCGGTGGGGTGAAGAGGTAGGAGAGGGTGGGGAGGGATAACATGGGGAGAAATGCCAGATATAGTATGCACCTAAAGTTAAGTAAATAAATTTTAAAGAAAAAGTAATCAAGGTAATCCCAGCACTTTGGGCAGTGAGGCAGGCAGATCATTTGAAAACAGTGGTTCAAGACCAGCCAGGCAAACACGATCAAACTCAATCTCTACTAAAAATACAAAAAATTAGCTGGGTATAGTGGCACATGACTGTAATCCTGGCTACTGGAGAGGCTGAGGCATGAGAATCAGTTGAACTCAGGAGGCAGAAGTTGCAGTGAGCCAAGATTACACCACTGCACTCCAGCCTGGATGACGGAGCAAGACGTTGTCTCAAAACAAGACAAAAAGAAGTACTTTTTTAAAATGCACTTTGTGGGGCTGAGGTGGGCAGATCACTTGAGGTCCGGAGTTCAAGTCCAGCCTGGCCAACATGGTGAAACCCCATCTCTACCAAAAATACAAAAATTAGCTCAGCATGGTGGTAGGCAACTGTAATCCCAGCTACTCAGGAGGTTGAGACAGGAAAATCGCTTGAATTTGGGAGGCAAAGGTTGCAGTGAGCCAATATCATACCACTGCGCTCTAGCCTAGGCAACAGAGAGAGATTCCATCATAAAAAAGAAAAAGAATAAACAGACAAATTGGACTTCAAGAAAGTTTTAAAATTTTGTGCATCAAAAGACCATATCAACAAAGTAAAAAGACAATCTGTAGAATGGGAAAGAATATTTGCATCTATCTGATAAGCGATGAATATCAAGAATATAGCAAAAACTCCTAAAACTCAACAACAACAAAAGACCCAATTCAAAAATGGGCAAAGGACTTAAATAAACATTTCTTCAAAGAAGATGTACACATGGCCGATAAGCACATAAAAAGATGCTCAACATCACTAGTCATTAGGGAAAAATGAAAATCAAAACTGCAAGGTATTGCCTCATACTGATTGGTATGGGTACTATCAAAACATACAAACAGAGAAAAATAAGTGTTGATAAGAATGTAGAGAAACTGGAACTTTTGTGCACTGTTGGTAGGAATGTAAAATAGCACAGCTACTGTAGAAAACAGTATGGCAGTTCCTCAAACAATTAAAACTGCAATTTGCATATGGGCCAGCAATTCCCCTTTGGGTATATACCCAAATGGACTGAAAATAGGGTCTTAAAGAGATATTTGTACCCCCACGTTCATAAGCAGCATTATTCACAATAGTTAAAAAATGAAAGCAATCCAAGTATCCATTAATAGATGAATGGCAAAACAGATAAGCAAAATCTGGTATATACATATGACAGAATATTATTCAGCCTTAAAAAGGAAGGAAAATCTGATACAGGGTACAAGATGGATGAACCTTGAGGACATTATGCTAAATTAAATAAGACAGTCTATAAAAAGATAAATACTGTATGTTTCCACTGATACGAGGTACTTAGAGTAGTCAAAGACAGTAAAATTGTGCTTTCCAGGGGCTGAGGGGAGAATGAAATGGGGAATTATTGTTTAATGGTATATACTTTCAGTTTTATAAGATGAAACAAGTTATGAAAATAATGGTGGTGATGAATGTAGTTAATACCATTGAACTGCCTACTTTAACATGGCTAAGGTAATAAATTTTATGTTATGTACATATTACCACAAGTTTTTAAAAGTAGAAGAGAAAAGCACTGGGAAATAGGAACGTTGTTAGCAATATAAGTATGGATAGATCAAAATATCTGTAGATCTAAAACTTATCAGCAAAGTTAACATACAGTCTGAAGTTGATAGACGAATTAATTTTAATTAAAAAACAATTCAGGATACAATCTAAAAATAAAAATTATCAAAAGTCTTAAGATAACAAAGATAATTCCCAAATACTTATTGAATATCCGTGCAGTTAAGGCACTGGTGTAGGCACACATATACAAACCTCAGAAGACTCATGTGTATTGCTTGCAATAACATGGTAGGATGACATCATCCGTGGCTTATAGAGAGACTTCTATACCAATGTAATGTATTATATCTCCCAAAGAATTTGTAAACCGTGCTGACTTAGCCCACTCTTCTTGTCTTCTACTTCTTTTCCATCAGTATTGCCAGTTATGTCTCTGTCCATGAAATATTTAATGAGAAAAATAGCCAAAATTTCATTCTTGGGTTATAATCAGATCCATTAGCTCTATGCAAACTCATTGGTGGGTTAAAAATACATAATATAATTACTTGTGCTTAAAATGAAACATGCATCCAAATTTAGTTACTGGAACAAAGGCAAGTTAAATTCAGTGAGTGCATTAGGCTGGTGAGTTATTCAAGGTCATTTACTCGCTAGGGCAAAACTGAATAGAGATCTGAATTGCCCAGAAGTTTAGGTTTGATCACTCTCTCTTTTAAGCTTGGCTATAAAGTGAAAGGGCTTCACATTTTTTCTCAATGCTTTGCGTCATCTTAATAAACACTGTCCACATAATAAGGACAAAAAATGTTAATTATATACATATATGTTCAAACTGAAAATATCCACTGAAATAGAACTACTTCGAGTTAGCCGTTTCCCATTCAAATGCAAACAAAAAGACTAATTCACTCACCCGTAAAATTTCATAAGGTGAGCTCCAACGACCAGCAGGAACAGTGTATCTTAAGATGACTCTGACATAAATACAAATAATATCCAGAGCATCATTTCCTGAAACATGGCTCATATAATACCAGTTCTGCAAGTACTTTAAGAAAATGTTTGGAGGTTGATACCTGCGGGAAATCCTGCTTACACACATCATTTACGGGAGCAGCTCACATTAGTTCCCCAGAGGCTTCAGAAACTTGTTATTTTTGTGTAATTCAGTCTTTTCCAAACACATATCTCTTCATTAACAGAACCAGCACTCCTTGGTATACACTTTGGGGAATACTGCTCTAAAAAATTCCAAGTATTCATTGTATTCAAATACAGTATGAATCTAGACCTTATGAAATCAAAAGCTAGAGGCCTTTCTTATCCTTTGAAACCTTTGACTTCAGCAGTCCCCACTTCATGGCCATGCTTACTCAACCTCAAGCTACCGTTATGAAAAGGAGAAAATACTGAAAGTTGTGCTGGTTTCCCATTTTATTTACCATCTAATTTCAACTCAATCTCCTGTTCTGTTTTTAATAAGCTTTTATGTCCCTTTCTACGTTCTCTTAGTTTCATACTGGGATTCTATTTCTGTCGTTCTAGATTCTGGCTAGCCAAATCTATGTCTACCTTCTGATATTGGACTCTTTTTTTACTCAGTGTATAGCTTCTACCTTTGATCCTGTGCAGAAGCCTGTCAATTTAAATGTGTCTCTACTTTGGGCTCATCCTCCCTCCTGCCTGTGAATAAAGGCAAACCTCAAACAGTGACAAGGAGGATATGCTCCATAGAGACGGAGAAATCCAATGATGTTTCCTGCAGCTTGGACTCCTCCACCAATCAGTGAAGAAATGCTCAAAGAGCTCCTTCTGTCCTTAAGACATTATGCTAAGAGCTATGGAGAATTTAGCAGAAAGCACCATGGCAGGGCACTTCATTTTGAGTTATGTTTTGGGAAGAAATTGGCCCAGGAAGCAAGGGAGAAATCTGTGTTTCAATAACTTGAGGTTCCCCCTTCTATGACTGTATATTACAAGGTTTTAAGAATGGTTTTAGGCCAGGTACAGCAGCTCATGCCTATAACCCCAGCACTTTGGAAGGCCAAGGCAGGAGATCTCTTGATCCCAGGAGTTTGAGAGCAGCCTGGGCAACGGAGTGAGACCTGTTGCTACAAAAAAATGTTAAAAATAGCCAGATGTGGTGGTGCATGCTTGTGGTCCCAGCTACTCAGGAGGCTGAGGTGAGAGGATCATTTGGACCTTGGGAGGTCAAGGCTGCAGTGAATCATGATCCCACCACTGCACTCCAGGCTGGACGACAGAGCAAGACCCTGTCTCAAAAAAAGAAAAAAAGATTTTAACCAAATATTTTCTTTTTGTCCCTAAGACTGTCCCTGACCTGTTTGATGCTATTCTTACATGACATCTTTTGGTGATAAAGACAACATGCAACATGCTGTTAAAAAAGAAAGGCATTTTTAGGCGAGGTGCAGTGGCTCATGCCTATAATCCCAGCACTTTGGCAGGCCAAGGCGGGCAGATCGCCTGAAGTCAGCAGTTTGAGACCAGCCTGGCCAACATGGTGAAACTCCATCTCTACTAAAAAATACAAAAAAAAATTAGCCTGGCATTGTAGCAGTCACGTGTAATCCCAGCTACTCGGGATGCTGAGGCAAGAGAATCGCTTGAACTCTGGAGGCAGAGGTTACAGTGAGCTGAGATCATGCCATTGCATGCCAGCCTGGGTGACAGAATGAGACTCCATCTCAAAAAATTAAGATTAAAAATTAAAAAAAAAAAGAAAGCCATTTTTAAACCAGTATCTCCACTCTTAAGGGCCTCTGGACAGCCTCTAGAGTAGCAATCTAGGAGACATGTATATAAAATGGCACATTGTGAGACTGATTACCTTGTGTAACTATTAGAAGCTCCTCTGAAGTATGCAGCAATGAATTTTTAGCTTCACTTTCTATGGACTCAGTGGAGCCACAATGAAAGTGAATAGTAAATTTCTTTTGGTTATGACATCTGATAAAATAGAGTCCCTTCATAGAATGCATAATGCCTGCATTATTTTTGTAGACATAGCCTTGTCAAAAGATGCTCTTCAGAGTTGATGTTACAAAAGGAGAGAGTAGTATTGTGTCAATATTATGTACAAAAATTCTGGCATATGTCCAATTATCATGGAAACATGTCATGTAATTTATTTTCTAAAGATACAAAAGAGATTATAAATTCCTTAAAAACTAGGATTGTGTAGCATAATTTTGCATCCCACATGGTATCTCATGCAGACCCTTGGGCATAGTAAGCATGTGATAAACTTGTACTGAATATGTAAATGAGTCAAGAAGTGAGTGAGACATTGAGTGCATGAATGATTCAATTAGTGAAGAAATAAAAATGCAATAAAGTCTTCATATAAATAAGCTGGTAGACACTTGTATGCTACCCACTAAATAAGAGGGTGTGAAATAATTAAAGAGAAAAGAAAATCCAGAAAAGCTGAAAGGAACTACTGGAAAATGTTTTTTTGTTTTCTCGTTTGTTTTAAGTAATAAGGGAAACTTTTGTGGTAGCACTCAATCTGGACCCCGTCTCACAAAAACCAAGATCCTGACAAATCCCTTCTACTTACCAATGTGTTTTGTTAAAGCCATTTCCTGGTTATTAGCTTGTAAATGAAGCAGCTAGCATTACGGAAAACATATTAGGGAAGAAAAACTAATTTTATACTCTGGTAAAGACAGAAGATCAAATGTTCTCAATAGCTTCTGCTCCCTCCCAAAACCCTCAAAAATATCACTAAAGAATTAAAAAAGAAAAAAAAGAGAGAGAATAAGAGAGATGGTAATAGCAAGAAGACTTTGTAAAACAAGAAAATAAATGGGCAAGAAGTAATTGATTTAGCAGATCTAAGAATGTTAAATCCTAAACTGGCAGTGGGGAAACTGAGAGTCAATCAAATTTACAGGTAGAGCTCCCAAATGCCCCAAAATTATGATATCTTGTTCCCCTGGACGAAAGGTGAAAGTGGACCTAAAAATAAGATAATCAACTTGAAGCCAGTTTAAGAACTAACTAAAACCCCAGATTCCCTCTCTTGGGAGTCTGCCTATCTCTGCAGAGAATAAAATGGAGGGTTTCTAGACTAACATATACCAAAGTTGAAGGCAGGGACACCTTATCCTAAACTGAGAAGTTAGGTCACCATATGCTTATTAAATGTTTAAATCTTTTCTTCTTCCCCTATTCAATTCCCAGAGTGTAATCAGCATGTTGGAATCTCAACAAATCTAAAGGAAAGACCTAAAGGTATTGATGCAGAAGGATGTTTCATCAATAAACAGCCCATGTCAACCCATATAGCAGGATTTCTCAACCTTGGCGCTTTTGACATTTGGGACCAGAAAGTTCTTCGTTATGGAGAGCTGTGCATTGTAGAATGTCTAGTAGTAGTACCTGTGGCCTCTACCCACTAGATGCCAAGTAGTACTCCCAAACTCTCCAGTCATGACAAACAGAAATGTCTCTAGATATTGCCAAATGTCCTATAAGGAGCAAAATCGCTCTTAATTGAAAATCACTGCTTTATAGTGAGGCTCATATTTGACAATTCCCTCTCATATACTCAGAGTTTCAAATCAGCTTCTTAGATATTAATGGATACTAGTTGAAGTTATGCATGGTGTTATGCATGATACTAGTTGAAGTTATGCAGATGCACTTACAATTTATGCTTGAATGAACTATTTAAATAGCATAGTGTGATTTAGTTGTTTTCAAGTAAGATGATTTTATGAAATCTAAATATTTAAAATATCTTCCTAACATACATCATCTAAAAAGTTAAGAGTATCTCAAAAAAACTAAAAAGTAAAAAACAAAACCAAAACAAAACTATTAATATGGTATACCTATGGGCAATAAATTGGGATTTACTTTACCCCATAAACAACTAAATAGTTTGCTCTTTCTCACTCAAGGAACATTTGTTATCTTAATAATAATAATAATGATCTTTTTAAAATCTCATTATACATGTCAATGAAAAGAGTCAAACTCTATAAAATAGTTGAAGAGATTTATTCTGAGCCAAATGTGAGTGACCATGGCCTGTGACACAGCCCTCAGAAGATCCCAAGAACATATACCTGAGGTGGTTAGGACACAGTTGGTCTTATAGGTTTGGGAGAGACATTAGACATCAATCAAATACATGTAAAATGTACACTGGTTTGGAAAGGCAGGACAACTCAAAGTGGTGAGTTTCCAGGCTATAGGTAAATTTAAAAATTTTCTGGTTTACGGTTGAGTTTATCTAAAGACCTGGGATCAACAGAAAGGAAATGTTGGATTAAGATAAAGGAGTAGGGAGACCAAAGTTTTATTGTGCAGAGGAAACGTTCAGATAGCGGACTTCAGAGAGAATGGTTACAAAAGGTTTTTTATTGATTTAAAAGTGTGCCTAACTCAGCTAATTATCTACTGGATCTGGAGAGAAAAAAAAGAGGGAGAAGAAGGGTATTCTCTACAGAATGTAGATTTTTCCCATAAGAGACGACTTTGCACGGAAATTTCAAGATATGACAAGGAAATATGTTTGGGGTTAAAATATTTTATTTCCATCCTTATTTGTTATGGGATATTATGCCAGAGTCAGGTTGGAAAGTAGGTCATGTTATATAGCGTTAAATAAAACCTCTCTGATGACACTTTATGATTTGCAGGGCGTGATTCCCTAGGTCCCTTAGGTAGGATTTGAGCAAGATAAGAAAAAAAAAGTCAGAGTTTAGTCCTCATACATAATCAAGAGAAGTGAATAAACCAAGTGGACTCTCCTGAAATGCCTCTGAGATTCTGGTCTTTAAGAGATGAGCATCTGATCGAGTGCAGTGGCTCATTCCTGTAATCCCAGCACTTTGCGAGGCCAAGGTGGGCAGATCACGAGGTCAGGAGATCGAGACCAACCTGGCCAACATGGTGAAACCCAGTCTCTACTAAAATACAAAAAAATTAGTGGGGCATGGTGGCACGCACCTATAGTCCCCGCTACTCAGGAGGCTGAGGCTGGGGAATCACTTGAACCCGGGTGGCAGAGAATGCCATGAGCCAAGATCATGCCACTGCCACAGCATGGGTGGCAGAGCAAGATTCTATCTCAAAAAACAAAAACAAAGAGATGAACATCTGACATCAGTTGGAATATGTGGAACTTTATTACCCTTCACACTGTTTACAAGTTTTAATGCCAGTTTCAAATTAAAAGAGGCAGAAAACCTTTGTTATTATTCCATATCACTATATGAAATACATTTTGAATATAAGGAAAAACTTTTTAATGAGAACCATACAATTTCAGATGGAAAGGAACCTCAGAAGCCATCTGTCAATCTCCTGCCCAAGGAAGGAATCACCATTTGAAGATTCCTGGAACATGTTCAAGGGTAAGGGGCCACTGTTTTTTGAAGAAGATGGTTCATTTGTTAATCACGTAGAAAGGTACCCAAGTCTGCTTGTATAACTTTTACATACTAGTCTAGCCTTTAAAGGGGAAAAAAGTGTTTTTCTCTCTAATCCATCAGTTTCAGTTAAGAATTCTGGGCTCCTTTGTCATCTATGTAGCTCTGTAGTCCCTAGGATATGTCTAAGCCTGTATCTAACGCCCTTCAAACACATCCTAGTCATCTAGGTAGCTGGCATTTTTGAAGGTGAAGGGCATCTTGTATGAAATTGGGCATTGGGCATATAAACTAATCTTTTTTTTCTTTTGGAGACAGAGTCTGGCTCTGTGGCCCAGGCTGGTGTGCAGTGGTATGATCTTGGCTCACCCCAACCTGTGCCTCCCAGGTTCAGGTGATTCTCCTGCCTTAGCCTCCTGAGTTGCTGGGATTACAAGCATGTGCCACTATACCCTTTCACCATGTTGGCCAGGCTGGTATCAAACTCCTGACCTCAGATGATCCACCTGCATCAGCCTCCCAAAGTGCTGGGATTACAGGCGATATAGGCATGAGCCACTGCGCCGGCCTATATAAACCAATCTTAATGGGTTATATCAACTAATTATCTCACACATGAAGCCTTTCACCAGCATTTTCCTTGCCATGGATAAGAAAGCTCCACCTTTCACCAATATCCCTCTACCAAACCATGATCTACAACCTACTCCAAGACCATTAGAGTGAAGGCACAAAGATCATCTACCTTCCCTACACATACCTACTTGGAGATATTTCTAGACTAGAGCAAAGTATGGTAACTCTGATTACAATAACAAACTAAGGTCAGGCCACACTCAATTTACTTGTATTCTTAGGAAAAACTCCAGAGCTGATACCTGAGTTCTCATCCTTATGCTTAGAGTGGTTGCTAACTGAAAATTATATGAGCTTCCAGTAATTAAAATTATCACCCAAAACCAGAGTCCATCAGTTACTCTGAACACTGAAAACTTTTTGTACAAATATTATGGCTAATCTGAAACCTATTCCTTTCTTTTAATCATTTTTAAGTCTCTGACCCAACTGAGTAAAAGTCATTTTAAAGTTAAATCTATAACTACTTTTACAAGACAATGCAACATTTGAAGAATCATTAAATTTTTTATTATCCCTCAGCAGAATTTTGTTTTCTTCCCCTCCTTCCCTATTCATTCCCAGTTGAAAAATCCTGGCTCCCAGCCAGCCAGAGTCTTGGAGGAGTTCTTATTCAGCCACCCACTCCCCACTGCTAACCATGGTGTGCCAAACAGAAATTTTTACTCATGCCATGATAACTACCTTCTTAGAATTTTTCCAACTTCCCTTGTGTTACAGTTTGGGGGTATTACCAGGCCAATGATTTGCATTGGGTATAGAAGATTCTGACATCCCCTAGAAAGAGCCTAATCATATGGCACTTTTCAGCACATCATCTGGCAATAAACACCATCTACAGTCCAGCAAAGAAACTCTTTGCTGTGCCTTAGGAAGTTTCTGAACTCCTAGTGGTAATTAAAAACAATTATTTCACCCAGATTCCTTCTACCTACCAGTGTAGAAACGCTTTTCCTCCAGGATGGTATCTCCCAATCCAGAATCCTTAGGGATTTTGCATGGTTTTTGTGTGTTTTTGGAGGTTGGCAACAAGAGTTGAGTACTATGCCACTGCTCTAAGGTTGCATGGTACCATCTGATAGAGAGCTTAT
The DNA here is from genome assembly GCF_009761245.1 of Sapajus apella. Lineage (NCBI taxonomy): Eukaryota > Metazoa > Chordata > Mammalia > Primates > Cebidae > Sapajus > Sapajus apella. Next base: position 10,550,849 of record NW_022436990.1, read on the forward strand.
AAGTCTAAAACTATGGGTTTCCTGAAAAACACTAGGAACATAAATGAGGAGAGATAGATCAGTAAGTGGAACAAAGGAAGAAGCAGAGAAACTGAAAAAATTTCAAACCATATCACTAACATACAGTAAACATCAGTTTTAGGAGCTCTGCAAACATGCCTGCACCTCTGTTCAGGTCAGCCTCCCCAGGTTCCTCTTCAGATTGGGCCAGGTAGGCTCAGCCTCTGCCCTCACACTCATTGCTCTGTGGAGGCTGAGGCTCTTTGCTGAGGCTCTTTTCTGAGGCTGTGTGGGGATTTCCTCAGACATAGCCAAACTGGAGAGCTGACGCAGCCCAGGCCTGAGAACAGCGGGGACTGGACAGTTTGTCTAATTCTCTGAACATAAACTTGGCAGGAGGTTCTTTGAGTTACTAAGCAACTGAACATCTGACATGAAGCCTTTTAACAACATTTTCCATAGATTAGTAAAAGTTCCCAGAACAAATTCATGTCTGGTCCAGTGAAGAAAGAAGAATGAAACAGAGGTAGCCAAGAAAGGGGGTGGGAAAGGAAAGCCAAGGTGGGAAAAGAAATTAGCTTGTCCTTGTGACACGTAGAAGCAGGAGGAAGAGAAAGGCACATAAATGGAGGCACTTGGGTGAGAGCTGGAGGCATCCAAGGAAGGAAAATACGAATAAAGTGTGGTACAAAATGATCCAGAATGGCATTTGTTGCAAGCTCTAGGAAGCAGTCTTACAACAAAAAGAGAACTTCTAAGGTTTTCATTTGTTATGTAGAAATTTAGATCCTTCTTCCATTGTTATAATCATCCCCACTCAAGCACTCATCACAAGTAAAAGGCTGTCACAAAAATCTGTAAGGATAAGACACAAATGGGCTTGACAATTTCATGAAAACAGATAAGGAATGACTTGGAAAGTTCTCAATTGTAACTTAACGTCCTGGGTAAGCTGCCTCCCTGTTGCCCCTAGAATCACTCTCTTTCTTTTCTACCTTACTCTGCTATCTGCAGGGTACAGACAATCAGGGAGTGAATTGTTTATGGAGAATTTTAAAATAATAATAAACTGACCAATAGTCGACCTGCTTTATATTAACACCATTGCTAAAATTCTTAAAGTCAGAATTACTGCAGTTTTAACAATATATATGTAAGCCTCCAATTCTCTCTCTTTTAAAAATGTTCTTTTTAAAAACAATTTATTTGCTGGCCGCGGTGGCTCACGTCTGTAATCCTAGCACTTTGGAAGGCTGAGGCGGGTGGATCACAAGGTCAGGAGTTTGAGACCAGCCTGGCCAACATAGTAAAACCCTGTCTCTACTAAAAATACAAAAATTAGCCAGGCATGGTGGCACATGCCTGTAGTCCCAGTACTCAGGAGGCTGAGGCAGGAGAATCACTCTAACCCAGGAGGCAGAGGTTGTGGTGAGCCAAGATCACGCCACTGCACTCCAGCCTAGGCAACAGAGCAAGACTCCATCTCAAAAACAAGCAAACAACAACAACAAAAACCCTTGTATTCTACATGGATGTTAATTCAGAGAGCTTCTAGTTATACTGTCAGTTCTAACACACTTAAAGTCAGCTGCATTCCTTCCCAGGACACATTCTATGGGTCTAGACCCATTCAAGTTTGCTGCAGGAGCAGTTTCTGCCTCTGGCCTCCAGAGTGCTACCTATTCCTTGTTTAAACAGCAGATTAGAAACTGAGTGTCAAAAGGAAGAACCAAAGCTTGAGTTACATCAATTGTGTCATTCTTTATGGACACTTGGGATTTTTAATTTATGTTGAAAATTTAAAACAGTTGTGTATTAATCCATTCTTATGCTGCTGTGAAGAAATACAAGAGACTGGGTAAAAGCAGGAACAAGAGGAAGGCACATAAATAGAGACACTTGGGTGAGAGCTGGAGTCATCCAGGGAAGGAGAATATGAATGAAGTATGGTACAAAATGATCTCAGAATGGCATTTGCTACAAGCTCTGCACTCTGCCCTCTGACTTCTGGCTTCTGATTGGGTTCATACAGGACTTGAGATCATACAGGGCTTGAGATCAGGAAAAGAGAAGAATGAGGTTAGGGCATTTATCCCTTCTCCTCCCTGCAGGCTCGCTCTAATTTGGCAACATCCTTTGACTTAGACCAGAGGTCACAGCTCTCGTCAGAGGCCCTTCCCACACAGCTCGTTCTCAACATTCTCTATCTTCTCTTTTCCACCCTCCATCCCTCCCTTCTGGAATGTAGTTATTGCTTGCCCATCTGTCTTGCCAGTTCAGACCCGGGGATGGAACGACACTGCCCTCACCTTACTAGCCTAAGAATATTGCACTACCCTTTGTACTTTTCCTATACCATGCCCATGCCTTTATAAATTTAGTTTTATTTTAATTCTCAAAAATTACCCGGAGAGATCGGGGGAAGATGGCAGACTAGGAACAGCTCAGGATTGCAGCTCCCAGTGAAAGTGCAGAGGGTGAGTGGACGCCGCATTTCCAGACAGATTTTTATTGCCCACAGACCAGGAGATTCCCAGGCGGAGGAGCCCCACGGGTCACCAGTGCGACTGTTTCAGCCCATGCGGCTGCTTTGCCCGTGCCTGGTGTTGCAGTTCCCCATACAAAAGACACTGGTCCGGGTGCCCTCTTAGCTAGTGATTGGAGCCCTGAGACTGCAGAGTCACCCATTCATCTGAAATAGCGAGCCAGGCCAGGAGATTCCTAGGCAAAAAAACTGCCAGGAATCTCAGTGCCGCTGTTTCAGCCAGCTCAGTGAGCGGTGGCACGGGAGATCCCGGCGCCTTTTCAACAGACAACTGGAACACTGGGAGACAGTCAACCGTTGAACAATAACAACAACAAAAAAGACTCTGAGTCAGGGAGCCAGGTGATCAGGCTCAGCTGGTCCCACCCCACCCCCCAACAACAACAAAAAAAACCCAGTAATTGAAAATGCTCTGGGTTGAGAGTTTCACAGCAAGGACAGCTGAAGCCCGGATGGTCCAGCCTGTGGGGGAGAGGCATCTGCCATTACTGAGACACTCCACCACTACAGAGGCAGTCTGATCATCGCTGAGGCAGCCCGCCATTGCTGAGGCAACCCGCCGTTGCCAAGTGCCAACCTGCCACTACAGAGAGAGTCCACCATAACAGAGGCGGGCCACCATTGCCAAGTCAGTTCTAACTACACCCATATAAACATGACTGCAGGGAAGATCACACAGCAGCTGGGCAGAGCCCACAGCAGCTCAGCAAAGCCCCTGCAGGCAGACAGTGACTAGGCTGCCACCTCACTGGGCAGGGCAGCCCTGAAAGAAAAAAAAAGGAAGCAGCACAACGGAAACTCATAAATAAAGCCCTAACTCCCTGGGACAGAGCACCTGGGAAAAAAAAAAAGGGGGAGTTTATGAGTTCTGTTGCAGAAGACCTAAATGTACCTGCGCAGCAACTCTGAATGAACAATGGAGCTCACAGCTCAGGACTTGAGCTCCAATAAAAGACAGACTATCTCCTCAAGCAGCTCCCTGACCCCCGTATATCCAAAGAGTCACCTCAGAAAGGAGAGAACAGACTGACATTTGGTGGGCATCCTTCTGGGACAAAGATAGCAAAAAAGGAAGCTGGTAGCAACCCTTACTGTTCTGCAGCTGCTGCAGGTGATCGCCCAGCAAGCAGGGCCTGGAGTGGACCTCAGCAGTCCTACAGCAGGGGGGCCAGACTGTTAGAAGGAAAGCTAAGAAAAAGAAGTAATTTCAGCATCCACAAACTGGAAGTTCACTCAGACCCAATTTGAAAGTCAGTAACTACAAAGACAACAGGTGGATAAATCCACAAAGACGGGAAGAAACCAGAGCAAAAAGGATGAAAACACCCAAAACCAGAACACCTATCCTCCTAAAAGGGATCACAACTCCTCACCAGCAAGGGAACAAGGCTGGATGGAGAAGGAGTGTGATGAAATGACAAAATCAGACTTCAGAAGGTGGGTAATAAGAAACTACAGTGAGCTAAAAGAACATGTTCTAACCCAATGCAAAGAAACTAAGAACCTTGAAAAAAGATTTGACGAAATGTTAATAAGAATGGACAACATAGAGAGGAATATAAGTGAATTGATGGAGCTGAAAAACACAACACGAGAACTTCGCGAAGCATGCACAAGTTTCAACAGCCGAAATGACCAAGCATTAGAAAGGATATCAGAGGTCGAAGATCAGCTCAATGAAATAAAACGAGAAGGCAAGAATAGAGAAAAAAGGGTAAAAAGGAATGAACAAAGTCTCCAAGAAATGTGGGACTATGTGAAAAGACCTAATCTACGTTTGATAGGTGTACCTGAATGCGACGAAGAGAATGAATCCAAGCTGGAAAATATTCTTCAGGATATTGTCCAGGAAAACTTCCCCAACCTAGCAAGGCAGGGCGTTATTCAAGTCCAGGAAATATAGAGAACCCCACAAAGATATTCCTCAAGAAGAGCAACCCCAAGGCACATAATCGTCAGATTCACCAGGGTGGAAATGAAGGAGAAAATGCTAAGGGTAGCCAGAGAGAAAAGTCGGGTTACCCACAAAGGGAAGCCCATCAGACTCACAACAGATCTCTCAGCAGAAACTCTACAAGCCAGAAGAGAGTGGGGCCCAATATTCAACATCCTTAAAGAAAAGAACTTTCAACCCAGAATCTCCTATCCAGCCAAAGTAAGCTTCATAAGTGAAGGAAAAATAAAATCCTTTGCGAACAAGCAAGTACTCAGAGATTTCATCACCACCAGACCTGCTTTACAAGAGCTCCTGAAAGAGGCTCTACACATATAAAGGAACAACCAGTACCAGCCACTCCAAAAACATACCAAATGGTAAAGTGCATCAACACAATCAAGAATCTGCATCAACTAACGAACAAAACAGCCAGCTAGCATCAAAATGGCAGTGTCAAATTCACACATAACAATATTATCCCTAAATGTAAATGGAGTAAATGCCCCAATCAAAAGACACAGACTGGCAAATTGGATAAAAAGCCAAAACCCATCAGTGTGCTGTATCCAGGAAACCCATCTCACATGCAAGGTTGCAAAAAGGCTCAAAATAAAGGGATGGAGGAAGATTTACCAAGCAGATGGAGAGCAAAGAAAAGTAGGAGTTGCAATTCTCATCTCTGATAAAATAGACTTTAAAGCAACAAAGATCAAAGGAGACAAAGAAGGACATTACATAATGGTAAAAGGATCAATGCAACAAGAAGAGTTAACGATCCTAAATATATACGCATTCAATACAGGAACACCCAGATACATAAGGCAAGTTCTTAATGACTTACAAAGAGACTTAGACTCCCACACAATAATACTGGGAGACTTTAACACCCCATTGTCAATATTAGACAGATCAACCAGACAGAAAATTAACAAGGATATCCAGGACCTGAACTCAGACCTGGAACAAGCAAACCTAACAGACATTTACAGAACTCTCCACCCCAGATCCACAGAATATACATTTTTCTCAGCGCCACATCACACCTACTCTAAAATTGGCCACATAATTGTAAATAAATCACTCTTCAGCAAATGAAAAAGAACGAAATCATAACGGTTTCTCAGACCACAGTGGAACTGAGTTAGAACTCAGAGTGCAGAAACTAACCAGAACCGCACAGCTTCATGGAAACTGAACAACCGGCTCTTGAATATTGACTGGATAAACAATGAAATGAAGGCAGAAATATAGATGTTCTTCGAAACCAACGAGAACGAAGACACAACATACCACAATCTCTGGGACACATTTAAAGCAGTCTCTAGAGGAAAATATATAGCAATAAGTGCCCACGTGAGAAGCAAGGAGAGATCTAAAATTGAAACCTTACCATCAAAACTGAAAGAGCTAGAGGAGCAAGATAAAAAAAACTCAAAACCTAGCAGAAGACAAGAAATAACTAAGATCAAAGCAGAACTGAAGGAGATAGAGACACAAAAATTCCTTCAAAAAATCAATAAATCCATGAGCTGGTTTTTCGAAAAGATCAACAAAATAGACCACTAGCCAGATTAATAAAAAAGAAAAGAGAGAATAACCAAATTGATGCAATAAAAAACAATAAAGGGAATATCAACACAGATTCCACAGAAATTCAAACCATCATCAGAGATTATTACAAACAACTCTATGCACATAAACTAGCAAACCTGGAAGAAATGAATAAATTCCTGGACACTTGCCTCCTCCCAAGCCTAAACCAGGAAGAAGCCAAAACCCTGAACAGACCAATAACAAGGTCTGAAGTTGAGGCAGCAATTAAGAGCCTACCACCCAAAAAAAGCCCAGGTCCAGATGGGTTCACAGCCAAATTCTACCAGACATACAAAGAGGAGCTGGTACCATTCCTTCTGAAACTATTCCAAATAATCCCAAAAGAGGGAATCCTTCCCAAATCATTTTATGAGACCAACATCATCCTGATACCAAAACCAGGCAGATACTCAACAAGAAACGAAAACTTCAGGCCAATATTCATGATGAACATGATGCAAAAATCATCAATAAAATACTGGCAAGCCGATTGCAACAGCACATCAAAAAGCTTATCCACCATGATCAAGTAGGCTTCATCCCAGGGATGCAAGGCTGGTTCAACATACGCAAGCCTATAAACGTAATTCACCACATAAACAGAACCAAAGACAAAAACCACACAATTATCTCAATTGATGCAGAGAAGGCCTTTGACAAAATTCAACAGCCCTTAATGCTAAAAACCCTCAATAAACTAGGTATTGACGGAACGTATCTCAAAATAATAAAAGGTATTTATGACAAACCAACAGCCAATATCATACTGAATGGCAAAAACTGGAAGCATTCCCTTTGAAATCTGGCACTAGACAAGGATGCCCTCTCTCACCGCTCCTTTTCAATATAGTATTGGAAGTTCTAGCCAGAGCAATCAGGCAAGAAAAAGAAATAAAGGGTATTCAAACAGGAAAGGAGGAAGTCAATTGTCTCTATGTGCAGACGACATGATTGTATGCCCAGAAGACCACATTGTCTCAGCCGAAAATCTCCTGAAAATGATAAGCAACTTCAGCAAAGTCTCAGGATACAACATCAATGTGCAAAAGTCACAAGCATTCCTATACACTAATAACACTAATAACAGACTTAAAGAGAGCCAAATCAAGAATGACTGCCATTCACAATTGCTACAAAGAGAATAAAACACCTAGGAATACAGCTAACAAGGAACGTAAAGAACCTTTTCAAGGAGAACTACAAACCACTGCTCAACGAAATAAGAGAGGATACAAACAGATGGAGAAACATTCCATGTTCATGGTTAGGAAGAATCAATATCATGAAAATGGCCATACTGCCCAAAGTAATTTACAGATTCAACGATATTCCCATCAACCTACCAATGACCTTCTTCACAAAACTGGAAAAAAAACCTTAAACTTCATATGGAACCAAAAGAGAGCCCACATAGCCAATTCAATTCTAAGCAAAAGCAACAAGGCAGGAGGCATCACACTACTGGACTTCAAACTATACTACAAGCCTACATTAATCAAAACAGCATGGTACTGGTACCAAAACAGAGATATAGACCAATGGAACAGAACAGAGGCCTCGGAGGCAACACCACACATCTACAACCATCCAATCTTTGACAAACCTGAAAAAAACAAGCAATGGGGAAAGGATTCCCTGTTTCATAAATGATGTTGGGAAAACTGGCTAGCCATGTGCAGAAAGCAGAAACTGGACCCTTCCTGACACCTCACACTAAAATTATCTCCAGATGGATTAAAGACTTAAACATAAGACCTAACACCATAAAAACCCTAGAAGAAAATCTAGGCAAAACCATTCAGGACATAGGCGTAGGCAAGGACTTCATGACCAAAACACCAAAAGCATTGGCAACAAAAGCCAAAATAGACAAATGGGACCTAATCAAACTCCACAGCTTCTGCACAGCAAAAGAAACAGTCATTAGAGTGAATTGGCGACCAACAGAATGGGAAAAAATTTTTGCAGTCTACCCATCTGACAAAGGGCTGACATCCAGAATTTACAAAGAACTAAAACAGATCTACAAGAAAAAAAACAGACAAGCCCATTCAAAAGTGGGTGAAGGATATGAACAGACACTTTACAAAAGAAGACATACATGAAGCCAACAAACATGAAAAAATGCTCATCATCACTGGTCATTAGAGAAATGCAAATCAAAACTACATTGAAATACCATCTCACGCCAGTTAGAATGGCGATCATTAAAAAATCTGGAGACAACAGATGCTGGAGAGGATGTGGAGAAATAGGAACACTGTTACACTGTTGGTAGGAGTGTAAATTAGTTCAACCATTGTGGAAGAGTGTGGCAATTCCTTAAGGACCTAGAAATAGAAATTCCATTTGACCCAACAATCCCATTACTGGGTATATATCCAAAGGATTATAAATCATTCTACTATAAGGACAGATGCACACGAATGTTCATCGCAGCACTGTTTACAATAGCAAAGACCTGGAACCAACCCAAATGCCCATCAATGATAGACTGGACAGGGAAAATGTGGTACATATACACCATGGAATATTATGCAGCCATCAAAAACGATGAGTTTGTGTCCTTTGTAGGGACATGGATGAACCTGGAAACCATCATTCTCAGCAAACTGACACAAGAACAGAAAATCAAACACTGCATTTTCTCACTCATAGGCGGGTGTTGAACAATGACAACACATGTACACACGGAGGGGAGCACTACACACTGGGGTCTGTTGGGGGGAAATGGGGGATGGACAGGGGGTGGGGAGGTGGGGAGAGATAGCATGGGGAGAAATGCCAGATATAGGTGAAGGGGAGGAAGGCAGCAAATCACACTGCCATGTGCATACCTATGCAACAATCTTGCATGTTCTTCACATGTACCCCAAAACCTAAAATGCAATTAAAAAATTACCCAATTTTCATCTATCAACTATTTCCTGCTGACATCCTGACTAATATATATATATATATATATATATATATATACACACACACACACATATATCTCCTGACTCCTCATAACCCCAATTTCCATCACTTTTTATTATCCTAAACATCAAATGGAAAATTTTGTCCGCGTTAAATATGTATATTCTAATTCCATAGGCTCTGAGGATCATGGAAATGGAACAGTTGATATTAGTTATTTAATTGCAATTTCACTGATCAGGGAAGAGTGGCGGAAATATCACAGGATGTGCACTTAGCTGAGGAATCTGCTGCAGCACAGCCTTCTAAAAAACACCCTCCCTTCTCAAATGTTTGCCAGTCAACTCATAAAAATAAAATCTGACAAATTTCCTCATTTAGCAGAACCTCTCCCCAGACAAAAATCACTTCAGTAATTTTTTCTGCTTCTCCCAAAGGTGGGGATTAAGAATTCTAGGATTAATCAAAACCTTTCATCATTTTGAAGGGGTTAATCTTAAAGCTAACGAAAAGAATTAATTCCAGGCAGTCATGACTTCAATCTGTCCAAATTCCTTGCATTTCATTTTATCCTTTTTCAAGTTAACTCCAACTATAAAGATGACTAAAAGACTCTAATAAAAGTTTTTCTTAGAATAAAGAATATTTTTCAAAAAAAATTTCGTGGGATAAAAAAGTACATTCAATGAAATTCAGAAGATCTTGATTCTCCAGTCTGGCAATCTTTAAATGACTTAAATACCCTCAGTGTGTGAGAACTTGATCTCAAAGTGCCAAGCAAACTCAAGCAAGGAAACTTGGAATTATACCTAGCAGTCAACAAAACCATATAATTTCTGCAAAATAATTCAGCAATCTGATCTGACCCCAATGTGATTACCCAGAAGAGAATTCGGTGATGAGAAGGGCTGCAGAAGATATATTTACCATGGCTAATCTGCATTCATGAAAATGAGAGCTAGAGTTATACAACAACAAAAGCATCAGCAATATTAATAGCTAACACTTACATTGTTTACTATTAACATGTGTGCAAAGCACTGTTTTAAATGTTTTTCATGCATTGATTCATTTAATCTTCAGAGCAACCCCAAGCATTAGATCACTATAAGTATTTCTATCTTACAGATGAAGAAACTGAGACTCAGAAGGGTTAAGTAATTTGCCCAAGGTCACACAGCTAGTAAGTAACAGAGCCAGGATACAGCACAGGCTTGGTCCTGAGCTCACACATCTAACCACCATGATATACTGTCTACCAGAACTTGAGAACACAGTGCTTTTAATGGTGTGCAATTTAAAAAATACAATCGGTTTAATCACAGCACATGAATTCAATTTAATCTCTGTTTCTCTTTTAGGAACAACAGTTAAAAATGGGAACTGAGGTATCCCAAGAGAACTCTTACTGCTATAATATTTGTGAGGTCATGACAGTATCATCAACATCTGGAGACCTATTAATAGTTTTGTCAAGAAGAAAAGAAAATGAGTAGCCTAGTTCAGTAATTCTCCTCATTTGGAAAGGAATCAAGAATCCCTTTGTGATTCTGTTGACAGCTGTGGTCTCTCTCCCAATAAAATGTCTACTTTGCATTCAATTTCAATAAATTTCCAGAAGCCCTGATGCTCCTCCACATGTTCTATGTGCGAAAACCCTCTTTTTAGATGATTTCCAAGTCTTCAGTGCTGTGTACTTCACAGGAATAAAGAATCAACCAACCAGCCAAGTGGGGTGGCTCACACCTATAATCCCAGCTCTTTGGGAGGCCAAGGTGGGCAGATCACTTAAGGTCAGGAGTTCAAGACTGGCCTAGCCAACATGATGAAACCCCATCTCTACTAAAAATATAAAAACCTTAGCCAGGCATGGCGGCATATGCCTGTAGTCCCACCTACTCAGGAGGCTGAGGCAGGAGAATCGCCTGAGCCCAGAAAACAGAGGTTGCAGTAAGCTGAGATCGTGCCACTACAGTACAGCCTGGGTGACAGAGCAAAACTCTGTCTCAAAAAAAAAAAAAATCAACCAACCAACCAACATGTATTGAGCAACTACTATGTGCAAAACACTTTAGTGGATCTTATGTGGATAATACAATAAAAGATATTATATAATCCCTGCCTTTAAAGAGCTGTATAGTCAAGTTTACAAAGTAAGACAAGAATAGGGATATTAGTTCTTCAGATACTCAAAAGAAATATCACTTCTAGCTTGGCTTGTCAGGCAAGGCTTCAAAAGAGGACATGAACTATGAACTGGTCTAGATAAATTACTAGAATTGGAGAAAAAGTAGAAAAAGACATTTGGTATCAGGAAATAACAAAATTCTTCATTTTAATACTTGCCTGAATTTGTGGGCTGAAAATTTTAATTTTATAAAACATGCTGTATGTTAACTATAACTAAAAACTTTATTTTCTGACCAGAGAGTGTGCTTCATGCCACATCAGTACAATTTGTTCACCTTAGCCCAGCTACCTGCTGGGAGGATATCACACAACTGGAAGCGCTTGTCCTCCCTTCTCAGAAGCCAACTAAAATGTGCATTGCACAGTTAACCATGATAAGAATATCTGTTAATAGAAATTGGCTTGAGGTTCTTTTTTTTTTTTTTTAGATGGAGTCTCACTCTGTCACCAGGCTGGAGTGCAGTGGCATGAATCTTGGCTCACTGCAACCTCTGCTTCCCGGGTTTCAGCAATTCTCCTGCCTCAGCCTCCCGAGTAGCTGGGACTACAGGGGCACACCACCACGCCCAGCTAACTTTTGTATTTTTAGTAGACACCAGGTTTCACAATGTTGGCCAGGATGGTCTTGATCTCTTGACCTTGTGACCCGCCCGCCTCAGCCTCCCAAAGGGCTGGGATTACAGGCGTGAGCCATCACACCTGGTCAGTTTGAGTTTCTTAACTCACTTTTCCTTAGCTGGAGAAGTCAACAGAGAGAAATTTATTTTTATTCCAAGATGGCTTTGTATCTCATTAGCAAACCCATGATCCTCTACCCTTTTCATTCAACTGTCAACAGTCCTTGATATTCTGAATAAAGAGCTTTCCAAACTAGAATTATACAGAAGAGGAGGAAAAAATATCACTGTTCTCATTCTGAGATTCTATGTGGAGGTGCTGAGCTAGTTCAACTGCCCTGAGAGCTACCTTTTTATTTTCTTTGCAGTCCTGGTCACAATTCAGGATTCAGGCATTTGCATCATGAGGCTTGATTTCTGCTATAGTTCTTTCCAGCAAAAATACAACACAGTAGATACATTTGAAATTCTGATAAAATCAATGTTGACTTGATAGGGAAATTCTAAAAATTAGAATTAAAGTCTAAAGAGAGACAGATTAAGTCATTCATTAGCTAGGGTTGCCAGAAAACAGCAATATATAGAAAGAGAATACAAGGAAGAAGACTTCCTGTAAAATTGTCATCATGCATTCAACTAGAAATGGATCCTGCAATCCCACATGTGGAAATGAGATGCAAGTTTGGAGTAGCTGTCAAGAGAGTCACAATTTTGAAGTTGTTACAGCATATTCCCAGAGGGCTGGGTGAGACTGGGTGTATGGTGGGGTAAAGCGGAGAAAAAAAGTATTACAGAAAACTAGTAGTTTGAAAAAAGAAATAAAAACATAATTTGAAATGAACTCACTTTGGTACTCTGTAGCTGGGAGTGACAGGTAATAAGACTCAACATACCTACATGATAGCTGTATCACTTAGAATCTTTGGGGCTGTAGGTAACCAGAAAACCCTGACTCATTTCAATTTTCTAATTTTTTTCTATTTATGGAGTATCACACATAATGAAATAACAGAAGTAGGTCAGAACCTAGCCAAGGAATAGCTATCAAGATTCCTTCTCTGCTGCCCTGAGATTCTCTTGGCTCTGCCCTCTACCCTAGATTAGCTTCATTTTTACGAGGAAGGTAAGAGGCCTGTGACAGTTCTAAGCATCATGTCCTTACATGACAATGTCCAGAGGAAAACACAGCTGTTTTTTCCCTATGCCTTTTTCTCAGGATTGAGGTAACCTTTCCTGGAAGCCTCCAGCAGACTTTCCCCTCATCTGTTCTGGTAGATTTAGGTCATATGCCCATTCCTAAACTCGTCTCAAGTGGAAAGAATAGGATCACTATGACTGATTCTTATATCTGGTAGTCCCCAGGCCACCAGCAGCACTTCAGAAAAAATGCAAACTATTAGGACCCACTCCAGACTTACTGGATCAGAATCTCTATAGAGTTGAAGCACAGAAATCTGTGTTTTTAACAAGAATTCCAGGTATTTCCAATGCACTTAAGTTTGTGAACCACTGGTTTAGAGCAGAGCGGAATGGATGCTGGATTCTCAGCCACAATTAGGACACTGGTCAAGGAGCCAGCAATTAGGAAGACCGTAACTATTAAAATAACTGGAGTCACATTCAATTTGCATTTATGACATTTAGGAATGCTTACTCCCTTCCTTTCCTTTTTTTTTTTTTTTTTTCTAAAAGCGGACCAAATATCTTGAAATACTCCTGCCACAACACCTGGAAATGAATGCATAAAATATAATCAACGATTTTTAAAATGTATAAACTCTCAGGAACGAAAAGTGAAACCCTCAAAGGCCCAAAACAAAAAGAAATCTTTAAAACAGGTACTCAAATTTTTGTTACTCTAAACATCATTGCCAGTCTAAGTAACAAAAGGTTTTATGTGTAAATGACACATGGAGTGGCCGCAAGATATGGTGATAAAACTGAGATTCTTATGTTGAACCAGGACTGTAGAGGTCTATATCCTCTGAAAACAGGTGGACTGGAAAAAAGAAAAAACAAACGCACAGAAGTAAGCAACAAGGAACCTCCTCTAGCTCAGGTTGAGATCTGGGTGAAGGGAAAAAATTGCCCCTGAGAATTTATAACCACATGCCTGCCCTCTTGTGGGTTTGACATACAGACTTACACTACTACAAGGACAGATAAACCCCAAGCAGATAAATTAACATAAAAATGGATTCCCAGATGTCATTGCTGAGGTCCTGGCTGAAGAAAACAAGAAGGCTCTAGGTAAAAATATATCCTCAAATAAGGTCATACAGGATTCTAACAGATAACAAAAGCTTGCAACCCTAACTCACAAAATGCTTGGGGAAACATAGCACCATAATCAAGGCTCAGCAGAAAACAGCAAAATATGAACTTCACAAAATAGAATTATCAGGAAGGGCTATAAGACAAGCTGGTTTTAACCTATTTTTATAAGTTTTATAACAGGGAATTAAAAGCAGGAGAAAGGAATAAGATATTATTTTTTTAAAAGAGCCAAGCAGATTTAAGAGAGATACAAAAGGGAAATATCCAGCTTCTATCATCCTCAACAAGAAAGGTATGACCTCAATAAGAAGTCAGCCTGGGCTGGAAAAGAAATTGTCAGAGAATCTGAGGAAGCTTGAGGTTATTCTCCACACTTTGTAAAGTGTTCTATAATTTGGGTATCTAGGTGGGGAGTCCCCAGAAGGCCCTGCTTGAGGTGATATCCAATGCTTACTCCTACTAAGACATGAAGAAATTTATCCCCATTCTCTGCTGTAATGTGACAAGACACTGGATGACAGCTAAATGACTGCTGATGGTATTTTTGAGAGTATGGGGAGAGCATCTTAGAAAAAGCTCTGTGAAATCTCTTTATCTGCAGAACCACTTTATCATGTTTTTAACCTTTCAGCTTAATAGTCATATTTTATACTTCATAACAAAGTCCAATCTTTTAATAGTACCATATTAAACTCATATCTTTGTGTATTTGAATGAGTCTTCCTAATGAAACTTATTATAGTTTTTGCTGATTCCCTAAATAAGAAGTGTTTATTTAAAATTTATTTCTAGTAACTTGTAGAAATATAAGGGCAAACATATAGTGTGCAATGAATACCATCAATTTGCTCCAAATCAAAATTCAATTATATTGTTAGAGAAATGCCACTATAAAGGCCTACGGTTTGATACTATCATGTATTTACGTATTCACAGAGACTGTCCCCTCCCTTTCTGCTGGCTAGACCCAGGAGAAGCCTGGAACTATAGGAGAAGCCTGGAACCATGGGAGAGGCCTCAGTATATGGTGTGGGTGGCTGTAAAGGACAGGAATGTGTCAAACCACATCCATCACATTTGATGTTTCTGTCTTAATCCTTTCCTGGCTAAGGGAAATGCCACTCCTTTGGGTTCCTCTCTGCATTTCGAGCATGTATGAATCACTTGGCAAAACCCGATGTTAAAAGAAATGCAAAGAGTAACAAAGTCAAGAAGCACTTGTCTGACCTTGCTTCAAGGTAAACAAAAACCTGGCTTAAACAGAGGCTTGGAGGAAGCAGATCCTTCTAGCCAGGTAGAAGGTCCCATACCTGCCAATTTCCTTCCATCACAAGTCATAGGCAGAGCCTCACTGCATTTGGGGCCACTGTTTGCTGCTTGGAAGAAAGCATGGGAGCACTCCCAGCCACAGGAAAAATACCAATTATGTTTCTCATTTAAGAAACAGTTATTTGTCTGAATGCAAACTACATAAAAGGCAGAGGGTGTTCTCTTCTATTACAGAGTTATAGTTTGTTATTTATCTGAAACACAGGAGGTTTCCCTGACTGTAATCTTGGAGTTGATGTGTCCACAAGGGGAGTAAATTCTTGAAGGAAAAACCAATATTGCCTGACCAGTAGAGCACTATCAGAGATTTATTTTGTGGTTTGTATGAAAAAAAAGAGACAGGTGATGACAGTTTTTCAGAGCAAAGCCAAAGGCTTCAAAGAGGAGACCTCAGTGTTGCATTTTCCCTAAAGGAAAAGTTACTGGAGCTTCTTAGCAAGGAGGTGAGCTCTTATGAACATAATCATAATCCTGGGCTACTTTTAGCCTTCCTTATATTGTACTTACCCTTGCCTTAAAACATCCAATCACAAAATTTGGCAAACAGTGCTTTCTTTCCAGTGAGTTAACCAAGTATTATTTCCAGTGAGTTAACTCTATATTACTGAGTGCCTACAGTGTGCTTACAGGTGTGTGTTAAATCCCATGGGGAATAAAGATATTCAAGTCATATGCTCACTCCTCATGGAATTTACAGTTTAAGAAGACAATAAAAAGTTTATCCAGGCAAGGTGGCAAGCGCCTATAGTCCCAGCTACTCAGGAAGCTGAGGTGGGAGGATTGTTTGAACCTGGGAGGCAGAGATTGCAGTGAGCCAAGATCATGTCACTGCACTCCAGCCTGGGTGACAAAGTGAGACCCCATCTCAAAAAAAAAAAAAAAGAAAAAAAGACAATAAAAAGTGTTTTGATAAGTTTTATACCTTTATGTGGGTTTACCTGTTCAACCTGCTTTGAGGAGCCCAATGGTTCTTCCAATGAACAGCTACTGCTCACTTTTCAACACTGTGGCCCTGCCCACCACCCTTGACTATCCTGGCATAAAAGGCAGAATGCTTGGAAATCTAAGGTAGTGGTTCTCAAAGTCCTTGGACCAGTAGCATCATCACCATTGCAGAACTTTTTAAAGGTGCAAATTCTCAGGCCTTCTCCAGAGCTACTGAATTGGAAGCTCTGAGACTAAGCCCCAGCAATTTGTGTTTCAGTAAGCATTGGTCTAAAGAAACTACTTTTTTGTCCTCCTACCTGCCAAGCTGTCTTTCACTGGCCCTAGTTCCACTTTCCATCTATTCAACATTAGAGAAGTGGTTTTTTTGTTTGTCTGTTTGTTTAACAAGTTAGAACACTTTAGGCTATAAATCACAGCAGACACTTATCAAACTAGCTTAAAAAGTGAGAACATTTATTGACTCATGTAACTGGAAAACTAGCATAAGGGCAGGTTCTATGGTTGACTTAATCTACCAGCCCTGGCTTGATTTCCCCCAAATTCCATCAGTTCTGCCCTCTTCTGAGGGTTAACTTCACCCTCAGGCTCCCAGTGAGATGGCAGTGGCAGTTCAGTCTCACATCTGCATACAAAAGCCTCCAGAGGAAGAGAGAGAGCTTACTTCTGGAAACTCTCCAAAAGAGAGAGGGAAAACTTTCCCAGAACTCCCCAGCCACCTTTCCTATTTTATCAAACTGCAGCACATACACATTCCGGAACTGATCACTGGCAGGATTGGATTGATCAATCAGGTCCATACCTGCATCCAGGGGTAGAGTCCACCCACAGAGGCCCCTGCTCCATGTAGAAAGAGGGTAGATGACAAAAAAAGAGTCAGGGTTCAGTTAGGAAGAAGAAAGGAAGAATGACTGATAGGTAGACAACCCCAAAGTTAATGAGTTTCCAAGAACATGCTTTTAGGAAAGGAAGTCATCTGCTCTTGGCATGGCAGTGAAAGGTAAACACCATGAGGCTGGCAAGCCAAGACCACAAACCTCTTAGCATTGAATGGCAATCAGTCTTGAGTGAAATTTGTCATATTTCACAAGCAAACTCAAGTAAGTGAAAAGGAAAACTGTTTTTTTTTTCTTTCTCCTCCCATCATTCTCCCTCTTCTCCCATCCCAAAATAGTTTAATTTTATACTAAACAGTGGTCATTTCTTCACTGATATATATACACATTATAGATCATTAATGACATATTTATTTCACAAAAAATGTATCCTAGAACCATTTCCATAGATTACCAGACATTAAGTATAGCAGCAATTCTAAGCCAGGCACAGTGTTAAGTAAAGGATATACAATGATAAGTAAGAGTGGGTCCTCATCTACAGAACTCACGTAGTAGTCAGGAGACAGACACATGAACAAATGGACATAATGCAGTATGCAGTGGGCAATAATAGAAGTATGCCAACACTATATATATGTTACAAATGCCAAAGTGATGAACTTCATCTGAGGTATAAGGCATGAAGGTGATAGATAACCCAGGAAAGCTTTGAGGGATAAATAGGGGGGAAAAGGAGTTTAAGTTTTTAGATAATCCTTAGACATTAACATAGAAAACAAGGCATAGACAGCGTAAGATTACTTCTGTATAACAAAGCAAGGGAACTGTCCCAGAGCAGAATGCTCCACTTTCATGTGCAGGTTCTAGGGCTCTATCTATCTGTTATGAGATGTGTTGGAAATAATTTGCTACTAATGATAAAATACTAGAATAGATTATACAAATAATTCAGAGCAGGTTCTGATAATAATTAATAACTTACAGCAGGTTCAAGCTTATTACTATAATCTTATTATTGTCCGCTTCATCCTCATTTGCATTCAGAGGTAGAAGAGAAAGAAGGTGGAGTTATATTTAGCTTGCTTGGAACTGAACATATTCCTGGGTTTCCCATTATTGTATACGTGGGGGTAAACAGGGTCTAAAACCCAGTAAGAAAAGGCTAGGGGACAGCTGTAGGATAATTCCATATTACTACTTAATTCCTCAAGTCAGCTCCTAAATTGTGATAACCAACGCCCCTGAAAAGGACACCAAGGTGGCCCTAATTTTTCCAGGATCCACTCCGTGATGAATGATGATACTATTTAGCAGACATTATTTTTTATATGCACAATTTGTTTTGCTCCATAATTTTGCAGAGATATTTTCCTCCTTTTCCTTTAGTTTTGATGAATGACAAATATATAGTCCTTAAAATAAAAGTAAACCCATAGCTACAGGTCAGGAACTACTTCTCCATCTTAATGATATAACCAAAAATCAAGGTAAAACTACATGTTTTCACTGACTAGGAAGTGGTCACGCCAGTAAAAACAGACACATGCAACAAACAAATGCAGCACAGCCAAGTTCAGAAGTAACTGTATGTGTATCTGTACGTGATTGTGTACATTTAGGTACAGAGAATAGAAAGGGAAACAGAACTACTATCTGATGTAAATATAAATTTCTCTTAAGAGTAGGTAACCTTGATTGCTCTTAGGTCTATTTGTCATGTGCATCAGGGTCTCCACATTTTTTATTTTATTCTTTTATTTTCTCTGACACTGATGCTCCATCTCACCCTGTGGAAGTACAAGGCCACGTATCATACTCTACTCCACCCCACGGTCCCAGTTTTGGACCTTTAACTCTCTAAAGTTATAATCATACTTGCCAGGCTCCTTTGGAATCTTAAATCTTTGGAAGCATAAAGCATTTGCCTCAGCAATCAGAGAACATATCTCTTGTGAGTGACACTCAACACATTATAAACGTTCAATCAATTTTACTGATGACGGTAGCAGAAAATGTCCCTTGGAAGAAGAGCATCAGAAAAACACCTCCTGACAGATAACTACCAAATAGCTTTGAATTTAATACTTTTCTCAGATCTCACATTAATGAATGCATAGTGCCAGTTGTCAATTATATACTCAAAAAGGCAAAATTCATGCACTGTGTTATGTATAATCATTTAACGTGACTCTGTAGGTGACAGCATTTGATGATTATTCTTGATTTTAAGTATGAAGGTCAAAATTTGCTGTGCGATTTCTTTTCATTTCTTTCCATTTAATTTCCACACCCAATTCTATTATTTAGTTATATTCAAATTTGCCAGTTAGAATTAAAACAAATAACTTTAAATATATGACAAACCTGAAGTGTTTACAAATGTATCACTCTCTTTAGAAAATGAGCAGTTTCTTCTTTATTAATAGTTATGTCAAAAAATAATAGCCAAGAAGATAACTAGAACCTGTATTTGCCCTTAAATCTCTCCCCATTATAAATTTTCTTAAGTTTTTTGAATTTTAACTTTTCATTTTAAGTAACTGGAGTTGCAAAATAATATAAGAAAGTCTAGTAAACTCTTCACCTAGTTTACCTGAATGCAACATCTTATATAACCACAGTACTTGAAATATTATAAACTCATCTACAAATCTTATTCCGATTTTGCCATTTGTCCCACTAAGGTGATTTTTCTGGTCTAAGATCTACTCAGGGTCATTCACTGTGTTTATTTGTCATGCCTCCTTAGTCTGCCCCAATCCAGGACATTTCTTCTGTCTTTCTTTGTCTTTTATAACCATGACAGTTTTGAAGTGTACTAGCCTGTTATTTTATAGAATAAATATAGAATTTTATAGAATAAATACAGAATTCCTCTATTTGGGTTTGAAGTTTGCTCATCATTAAAATCAGGTTACACATTTTTGGCAAGACTATCACTTAATGATATTATATATCTTTTTCAGTGTATCAAGGCAAACATGTCAATATGTCTCAATACTGATGATGTTAACTTTGGTCACATGGTTATGGGGTGTCTGCCAGGCTGATCCAATATAAAGTTACTATATCTCTCTTTGAAATTACTAGGTATTTTGTGGAGCTATACTTTGAGATTATCCAAATACTTCTGTCCAATTGTTTTAGCATTGAGTGATGATTCTTGCCTATAACTCTTATCATTACAGTATTTAATAAATGGTAGGGAGTTTTAAGGGTAATGTACAAAAGGAAAAAAATTAAATATTCAAAAATAATAGTGATTTTTCTATTTCCATTGCTGCTTCTACATTTGTTAGAGTTCTGCTGTAAGAAGAGATTTCCATTCTCTCAGTTTATTTATTAATTTTAACCCTATGAACATATAGACATTTATTTTAGTCTATGAATTATAATTCATTACCATCATAACTTATTTTGTTGCTCAAATTTGTTCTCAATTTGGCCAGTGGTTGCTCTTGTAACTGGGCTTCTATATCCACTTGACATGTCCCAATCATTTCTTGAGCACAGCCTTATTTTCTAGTGTAATAAGATGCTCTAGGGTCATCTTATACTTCCTCAGCCTCAGTCCTGCAATCAGCCATTTCTCTGAAAAAGTGAAGTTTCAGAGAAATTTGGGAAGGATATTTAGAAACCAAGATCTGAGCTGGGAGAGCTCATGGCTACTGGGCTTTTACTGTTTCTAGGCCTCACAGTGGACAGAACTGGAAAATATATGTATGTATACTAAAGCCATGCATACACAGCATTTGTATCTATTTCTTTATATTTGTGTGTATATATTAAGAATTGTGTGTATATGTTAGTTGTATTAATTGTGTGTATATATTAGTTCATATTCATACCTACAATTCTAATCCAACACAGAGGCCATTCCAGCCTTCCTTCTTCCCTTATTTGTACTTTCTTCCTCTGAAAATGAGAAACTTAGTTTTCATTATCTGCAATATCTTTACTTAATTGCTCTAAAGGACACATAATTTCAAAATTGCTAACCCTGTGAAAAACAAGCCATTAACTAAAAAGCATTGTGTGCAGTTCTTTCACCTTTTAATATGTAATCAAAAACTGTTTTTCCAAGTTGCTTCGATGAATTATTTCCTTCACTATTCCACTCACTGTTGTTACATTACTCATGTGTAATAGTTAGGTTGATTTATTACTATTTGTTTTCCACTTTGGGTTTCCCCACATCCTGAATAATTTTTTTTAAGTAAGTGAAATACTAACATGATTCTAAAAGTCAGAAATATATAAAAAGATATATTAAGACTCACTCCCACTTCACCTCTTCTCTATTTCCATTCTCCTTCACTTTTCCCTCCCATATTAGTTAATTCTCACACTGCTATAAAGAAATACCTAAGACTGAGTAATATATAAAGAAAAGAGCTTTAATTGGCTCATAGTTCTGCAGGCTGTACAAGGAAGCATAGTGGCTTCTGCTTCTGGGGAGTGTCAGTAAACTTACAATCATGGCAGAAAATGTGACGGGGTAGCAGGTACATCTTACATGGCCAGAGCAGAAGCAAGGCAGTGGGGACAGAGGTTCCACACACTTTCAAA
The DNA here is from genome assembly GCF_009761245.1 of Sapajus apella. Taxonomy (NCBI): domain Eukaryota; kingdom Metazoa; phylum Chordata; class Mammalia; order Primates; family Cebidae; genus Sapajus; species Sapajus apella. The sequence continues at coordinate 10,572,608 of NW_022436990.1, forward strand.
CAACCAGATCTCATGAGCACTCCCTATCACCACAACAGACCCAAGGGGGATAGTGTTAACCAAAAGAAACCGCCCCCATAATCCAATCACCTCCCACCAGGCCCCACCCCCAACATTGGGACTTACAATTTGACACAGATTTGGGAGGGGACACAGATCCAAATCATATCACCTCCCATATATAACCAGTCTCATTTGTTTCTGGCTTCTCCATCCTGTGTTTCTCTGTTCATGAATGCACATTTCTTAGTTGCCTGTCTCTCTTACAAGAAAGGCACCATACTACAGTTAGTCACTTACACTTTGCTTTTTTTCACTTGATATATCAAGGAAATCATTCCATACCAGCTCATAGAGATTATAATTTATTTTTAAGACTTTTGTTTTGGGGATAAAATTTTCTTCAGACAGACAGAGGAAAATAATATGACACCTTATTCAAATTCTGTAATATTTGAACTAATATTTCTCAGAAGAAAATGTTTCTTAAAACACCACTGGCACAGATAAGGCAGAATTCCACATTTATTGCACAAAACATTTCCTACTCATCTACAATAAAGCATCTCATGTAAAACAATATTCCACACAGACTTTAAAGCACATTTTTATTTTGGCTATCTCTCTTTTGAGGCATATTTTAACTACCTGGTAATTTAATAAATTATTAAAGAACACTTATTGAAAACCTTCCTAATGCTTGTAATTATGGGCTAAGACACTCTATAGCTAGGAAAATAAGACGTTCTATTTTACTTTCCAGAAGAAAGTGTTCTGATTCTCTAAAGCCCAGCTATATGCCCAGCAAGTGATGTTAAAAGTGCCGTAGAAATTCAGATGGATGGACGTATGCTCAATAGATTGGTTAGAGACATCAGCAAATTTGTGTTTGTTACTAATATTATTGAGCCAATGGTGTTTTGTTGTTATTGTTGTTGTTTTACTAATGAAATATTATAGGTCTGAAAAATAAGCTATTCTGCCACCTGTGGCAGAATGTAACGTTAACAGATGATTCTAAACACCAAACTAATCTAACAACTCAAAGGACCCTGACTTGATCTTGTTAATATATAACTTAATCATCACTAGAAAACAATGAAAAACAGTCACAAGAACCAACAGGCTAGAAAGAAAACACAAACATCAACAGGCTTGAAAGTAAAAGGAAGGATATGAACAACAACTAAACTCCCACACAGTCAGCTTTTCTATGGCCTGATGATCATTAACATAGATAACACAGTGTTGGTGGAGGAATTATTCTGAATCTTTCGAGTTTTACCTCTTAAAAATTACCTTTCTCAGTTATAAACTAGTGCTTCTCAACCTTTTTTATATTATCAATGCTCCTCAGGTGCTGTTTTAGACATATTTTTTCTAATCACCCCTTGTAAAATTTTAATACCACAGATATACAATATATCTACTGTATATATGTATATCTGTGCTTTATATATTTAAAGAGTAGAATATGTTTTGCTCCCTAAGAACCAATTTTCACCCATTTGGGGGCGATACTGCCCCTGTGAGGATGCAGGTTCTAGATATTCCCTATGAAACCATTTCCTATTTAAAACTCTTTCATTTCCAAAATGAGCATATATGAGAAATAACCAAATAAGTGTCAAACCACAGAGCAACAAATAAGAAGTAGAAGAAAATAGCTAAACATTGAAAATAATAGGCTGAATGCAGTGGCTTATGCCTGTGATCCCAGAACTCTGGGAGGCCCAGGCAGGAGGATAACTTGAGCTCAGGAGTTTGAGACCAGCCTCAGTAACATGGCAAAACCTCATCTCTACAGAAAAAAAAAAAAAAGCAAAAATTAGCTGGACACAGTTGGGAGGGCCTGTAGTCCCAGATCCTCAGGAGACTAAAGTGGGAGTATTGCCTGAGCCCGGGAAGCAGAGGTTGCAGTGAGCCAAGACTGCACCACTGCACTCCAGCCTGGGTGACAGAGAGAGATCCTGTCTCAAAAAATTAAAATAAACTATAATTCAAATATAATCAGGGATAAATGAAAACAGATTTCTGCATTAATAAGACTCCACAGCAGTTGTAAGTGATTACATGGTAAAGTTAGCTGGCTTTGCCAAAGCTGAACCTCATATTTCACTATTAAAGAAAGCTGTCTTCACTAATAAAACTGCAGTTCCACTTTCCAAGGACAGTAAACACCAAATCTTCTAGCCTTGACTCATATTTAGCTATGTCACTCATGGCCTTACTATCAGAGAAAAGTTAATAAACAAGCAAATTAAATCACCTTTTTAAGATAATTCTCAGAAAAGAATCATTTTATCAGAGATTGTAAAATTGGACCTAAAGAAGGTAATTTGATGATAAATGACTCACTTTTCAATAGGAAACATGGAGGTTTTTAAAAAAATTATGGAGAGATCCAAGATGGCCGATTACTAGCAGCTCAGGATTGTAGCTCCCAGTGAAAGCACAGAGAATGAGAGGACACCACACTTTCAGATGAATTTTTGTTGCTAACGGACCAGGAGATTCCCAGCGGAGGAGACTTACGGGTCGCCAGCGCAACTCTTGTGGCCGGCGCTGCGGTTTTGCCTGCACCCCAGGGGCAGCGGTTCTTGGTGCAGAGTAAACGGGACTGGGTCCCCTTTTGGTCGACGTTTGGAGCTCCAGGAAGGCAGAGTCGCCTATTCGGCTGATTGAAAAAGGGACTCAAGAAGGAAGCCAGACCGGAGATTCCCAGGCAGAAAAGCACGACGAATCTTAACGCCACTGTTTTGGCTGGCGCAGTGGGTTGCTCAGATTCTGGCACTGGGAATCAACAAGTTGGACATCCAATCAGAGACCTAATTTGAAAGTCAGTAATTACAAAGACGACAGGTGGATAAATTTACAATCACGGGAAGAAACCAGCATAAAAAGGCTGAGAATACCCAAAAGCAGAATGCCTCTCCCTCTACAGGGGATCACAGTTCCTCATCAATAAGGGAACAAAGCCTAATGGAGAAGGACTGCATTCCATTAACAGATTTGGGCTTCAGAAGGTGGATAATAAGAAACTTCTGTGAGTTAAAAGAACATGTTCTAGCCCAATGTAAAGAAACTAAGAACCTTGAAAAAAGGTTTGACGAACCTAATGAGAATAGACAACCTAGAGAGGAATATAAGTGAATTAATGGAACTGAAGAATACAATACGAGAATGCCACAAAGTATGCACAGGTTTTAACAGTCGAATTGATCAAGCAGAAGAAAGGATATCAGAGGTCGAAGACCAACTTAATGAAATGAAACGAGAAGACAAGACTAGAGAAGAAAGAGTAAAAAGGAATGAGCAAAGTCTCCAAGAAATATGGGACTATGTGAAAAGACCTAATTTACATTTGATAAGTGTACCTGAATGTCATGAAGAGAATGAATCCAAGCTGGAAAATATTCCTCAGGATACTATTCAGGAAAACTTTCCTAACCTAGTCAGGCAGGAAAATGCTCAACTTCAGGTAATACAGAGAACACCACAAAGATATTCCTCAAGTAGAGCAACCCCAAGACACATAATCATTAGATTCACCAGGGTTGAAATAAAGGAGAAAATTCTAAGGGCAGCTAGAGAGAAAGGTCAGGTTACCCATAAAGGGAAGCCTATCAGACTCACAGCAGATCTCTCAGCTGAAACCCTACAAACTAGAAGAGAGTGGGGGTCAATATTCAATATCCTCAAAGAAAAGAATTTTCAACCCAGAATCTCATATCCAGCCAAATTAAGCTTCATAAATGAAGGAAAAATAAAATTTTTCACGAACAAGCAAGCACTCAGAGATTTCATCACCACCAGGTCTGCTTTACAAGAGCTTCTGAAAGAAACACTATACACAGAAAGGAACAACCAGTATCAGTCATCCCAAAAACTTACCAAAAGGTAAAGAGTATCTCCATATTGAAGAATCTATATCAACTAATGGGCAAAATAGCCAGCTAGCATTAAATGACAATATTAAACTCACAAATATCAATATTAATCCTAAATTTAAATGGATTAAATGCCCCAATCAAAGACACAGACAGGCAAATTGAATAAAAAGTCAAAACCCATTGATTTGCTGTATCCAGATCCATCTCATAAGCAAGGACTCACAAAGACTCAAAACAAAGGGTTGGTAGAAGACTTACCAATCAAATGGAGAGTGGAAAAAAAAAAAAAAAAAGAAAACAGGAGTTGTAACTTTCGTCTCTGACAAAACAGACTTTAATAGTAGCAAAGACTAAAAGAAACAAAGCAGGACATTACATAATGGTAAAAGGATCAATGCAACAACAGGAGTCAATGATCATAAATATATATGCACCCAAAATAGGAACACCCAGATTCATAAGACAAGTCCTTAATGACTTATAAAGAGACTTGGACTCCTGTACAATAATAGCAGGAGACTTTGACACCACATTGTTAATATTCGACGAATCAACGAAATAGAAAATTAGCAGGGACATCTATGATTTGAACTCAGATGTGGAACAAGTAAATTCAGTGAATATTTGTAGAATTCTTCACCCCAGGTCCACAGAACATACATTTTTCTCAGTATCATATTATACCTATTTTGAAAGTGACCACATAATTGGAAGTAAATCACTCTTCAGCATTTGCATAGCATTTCACAGACTTAAATGAAATATTGGTTGGCTGTTTGTTATTTTCTTCCCTTATTCCTTCCTGTCTCCGCTGTTAAGCACAATTATCAGCATAAAAGAGGTTTTTAATACCTATTTTTAGATTGCATTCCAGCCTGGGCAATAGAGCAAGACTCCTGTTCTCTCTCCCCCTTTCTCTTTCTTTCTTTAAAAAAAATTATGAAATGATAAAATTTGGAGATTCTTTTTAGCATTAGCCATGCTGAGGATAGAGGAAGCTAAGAGGAATTCAAGACAGTCATTTCCCAATAAACTGGGGAAACATATTGATCTTTCCCTCCTAGTGTCCCAATCTCCCTAGAAACAAATGCTGGGGAAGAGCTGGTATAATCGACATTTGTGAAATTAAAATAAGATACCAGAATTGGAATAGAGAAAAGCAATGTACACTGAGTGCCAAGCAATTTCATTGAGTTAGTATATTTATTTTTTAAAACTACCTCATGAGGTGATATTTCACTTCATTTTAACATATGAGAAACATACTGCTTAGAAAGGTGATCTAACTCATAAGGGTCACACAAGATGATGGAACATGGAGTTAGATCCAGGTCTAAGCCTAAAATTAAATTCCTTGTTCTACCATGGGTCCAGGACCTTTCTATAGTCACCTACTGTTTTTACTCACTTTTTCATGCCACTTCTTGCTACACTTTCCTCTTTCTTTCCTCCTTAATATACTGGTACACAAAACCTGCATGTCTTCATATGCCCTTAGCTATTTGGTTGTTCCTCCACTTTAAAACTCCATGAAATACTTGAAGGTACAGGTCTTTCTTCCAGTCCTTTTGGAGGAGTCTTAAGAACAACTGCCTGCTGAATGACCTGCTTTTCAGCGTCAAGTGCCAGCCAGTAGAGAAATGCTTTGCATTGCATAGCTTAGAATTTTTCTTTGCTTCATTTTCCTTTTACTCTCAATCCTCAGGACCTGGGTTTGCACCTTCAAGTAAAGCACCTGAATTTCTTGCCTTGGGTTCTGTTTTCTAGAGGAACTCATTAAGACTTTTATGCTTAGCTTTATAATATTTAGGATTTTTATACAGTGTTGTATCGAAACAAAAATTTTTATTATTATACTTTAAGTTCTGAGGTACATGTGCAGAATGTGCAGTTTTGTTACATAGGCATACACATGCCATGGTGGTTTGCTATATCCATCACCCCCTCATCTACATTAGGTATTTCTCCTAATGCTATCCATTCCCTATCCCTCAACCCCCTGCTATCCCTCCCCTAGCCTCCGACTCCCTGACAGGCCCGGGTATGTGATGTTCCCCTCTCTGTGTCGACGTGTTCACATTGTTCAACACCCCCTTATGAGTGAGAACATGTGGTGTTTGGTTTTCTGTTCTTGTGTCAGTTTGCTGAGAATGATGGTTTCCAGATTTACCCATGTCCCTGCAAAGGAGATGAACTCATCCTTTTTTATGGCTGCAAGTATTCCATGGTGTATATGTGCCACATTTTCTTTATCCAGTCTATCATCGATGGGCATCTGGGTTGGTTCCAAGTCTTGGCTATTGTGAACAGTGCCGCAATAAACATACGTGTGCATGTGTCTTTATAATAGAATGATTTATAATCCTTTGGTTATTTGCCCAGTAACGGGATCACTTGTTGAAATGGTATTTCTAGTTCTAGATCCTTGAGAAATTGCCACACTCTTCCACAATGGTTGGACTAATTTATACTCCCACCAACAGTGTAAAGGCTTTCCTATTTCTCCACATCCTCTCCAGCATCTGTTGTCTCCTGATTTTTTAATGATCACCATTCTAACTGGCGTGAGATGGTATCTCAATGTGGTTTTGATTTTTCATATGTTTGCTGGCTGCATAAATGTCTTCTTTTGAGAAGTGTCTGTTCACATCCTTCACCCACTTTTTGATGGGTTTTTTTTTCTTGTAAATTTGTTTTAAGTTCTTTGTAGATTCTGAATATTATCCCTTAGTCAGATGGGTAGATTGCAAAAATTTTTTCCCATTCTGTTGGTTGCGGATTCACTCTAATGATAGTTTCTTTTGCTGTGCAGAAGCTCTTTAGTTTAATTAGATCCCATTTATCTATTTTGGCTTTTGTTGCCATAGCTTTGGCATTTTAGTCATGAAGTCCTTGCCTATGCCTATGTCCTGAATGGTATTGCCTAGGTTTTCTTCTAGGGTTTTTATGGTGTTAGGTCTTATCTTTAAATCTTTAATCCATCTGAGGTTAATTTTTGTATAAGGTATAAGGAAAGGATCCAGTTTCAGCTTTCCGCATATGGCTAGCCAGCTTCCCCAAAACCCTTTATTAAATAGGGAATCCTTTCTCCATTACTTGTTTTTGTGAGGTCTGTCAAAGATCAGATGGTTGTAGATGTATGGTGTTATTTCTGAGGTCTCTGTTCTGTTCCATTGGTCTATATCACTGTTTTTGTACCAGTACCATGCTCTTTTGATTACTGTTGCCTTGTAGTATAGTTTGAAGTCAAGTAGCGTGATGCCTCCAGCTTTGTTTTGTTTTTGTTTTTGTTTTGCTTAAGATGATCTTGGCTATGCAGGCTCTTTGTTGGTTCCATATAAAATTTATGGGGTTTTTTTCCCAATTCTATGAAGAAAGTTAGGGTAGCTTAATGGGGTTAGCATTGAATCTATAAATTACTTTGAACAGAATGGCCATTTTCACAATATTGACTCTTCCTTACCATGAGCATGGAATGTTTTTCCATCTGTTTGTGTCCTCTCTTATTTCCTTGAGCAGTGGTTTGTATCTCCATGAAAAGGGCCTTCACATACCTTGTTAGTTGTACTCCTAGGTATTTTATTTTCTTTTTAGCAATTGTGAATGGGAGTTCATGGTTTGGCTCTCTGTTTGTCTGTCATTGGTGTATAGAAATGCTTGTGATTTTTGCACATTTATTTTGTATACTGAGACTTTGCTGAAGTTGTTTATCAGCTTCAGGAGATTTTGGGCTGAGACGATGGGGTCTTCTAAATATACAATCATGTCATTTACAATAGAGACAATTTGACTTCCTCTTTTCCTAACTGAATACCTTTACTTCTTTTTCTTGCCTGATTGGCCTGGCCAGAACTTCCAATACTATGTTGAATAGGAGTGGTAAGAGAAGGCATCCTTTTCTTGTGCCGATTTTTAAAGGGAATGCTTCCAGCTTTTGACCATTCATTATGATATTGGCAGTGGGTGTGTCATAATAGCTCTTATTATTTTGAGATATATTCCATCAATAACTAGTTTATTGAGAGTTTTTGGCAAGAAGCGTTGTTGATTTTGTCGAAGGCCTTCTCTGCATCTATTGAGATAATTATGTGTTTTTTGTCTTTGGTTCTATTTATGTGATAGATTACGTTTATAGATTTGCATATGTTGAACAAGACTTGCATCCCAGGGATGAAGCTGACTTGATTGTGATGGATAAACTTTTTGATGTCCTGTTAGATTCAGTTTGCCAGTATTTTATTGAGGATTTTTGCATCAATGTTCGTCATGGATATTTGCCAAAAATTTTCTTTTCTGGCTGTGTCTCTGCTAGGTTTTGGTATTAGGATAATGTTGTTCTCATAAAATTAGGTAGGGAGGATTCCCTCTTTTTCTATTGTTTGGAATAGTTTCAGCAAGAATGGTACCAGCTCTTCTTTGTACCTCTCATAGGATTTGGCTGTGAACCTGTCTGGTCCTGGACTTTTTTTGGTTGGTAGGCTATTAATTGCTGCCTCAATTTCAGGCCTTGTTATTGGTCTATGTATTCAGGGACTCAACTACTTTCTGGGTTAGTCTTGGGAGGGTGTAAGTGTCCAGGAATTTAACCATTTCTTCTAGATTTACTGGTTTATTTGCATAGATGTATTTGTAGTAGTCTCTGATGGTAGTCTGTATTTCTGTGGGATTTGTGGTGATGTCCCCTTTATAATTTTTTACTGCATCTATTTGATTCTTCTCTCTTTTCTTCATTAGTCTGGCTAATGGTCTATCTATTCTGTTGATATTTTCAAAAAACTAGCTCCCAGATTCATTGATCTTTGGAAGGGTTTTTTTGTGTCTCAATCTCCTTCAGTTCTGCCCTGATCTTAGTTATTTCTTGTCTTCTACTAGTTTTATATATTTGTTTGATCTTGCTGCTCTAGTTCTTTTAATCATGATGTTAAGGTGTGGATTTAAAATCTTTACTCATTTCTCTTGTGAGCATTTAGTGTTATAAATTTCCCTCTACACACTGCCTTAAATGAGATTCTGGTACATTTTGTCTTCATTCTCATTGGTTTCAAAGAACATCTTTATTTCTGCCTTCATTTCATTATTTATCCAGTAGTCATTCAGGAGCAGGTTGTTCAGTTTCCACGTAGTTGTGCAGTTTTGAGTGAGTTTCTTAATCCTGAGTTCTAATTTGATTGCACTGTGATCTGAGAGATTGTTATGATTTCTGTTTATTTGCATGTGCTGAGGAGTGTTTTATGTCTAATTATGTGGTCAATTTTAGAATAAGTGTGATGTGGTGCTGAGAAGAATGTATATTCTGTTGATTTGGGGTGGAGAGTTCTGTAGATGTCTATTAGGTCTGCTTAGTCCAGATCTGAGTTCAAGTCCTGGATAACCTTGTTAATTTTCTGTCTCGTTGATCTGTCTAATATTGACAGTGGGGTGTTAAAGTCTCCCATTATTATTGTGTGGGCATCTAAGTCTCTTTGTTGGTCATTAAGAACTTGCTTTTTGTATCTGGGTGCTCCTGTATTGGGTGCATATATATTTAGGATAGTTAGCTCTTCTTGCTGCATTAATCCCTTTACCATTATGTAAGTCCTTCTTTCTCTCTTTTGATCTTTGTTGGTTTAAAGTGTGTTTTATCAGAGACTAGGATTGCAACCCCTGCTTTTTTTTTTTTTTTTTTTTTTTTTTTTTTGCTTTCCATTTGCTTGGTAAATCTTCCTCTATCCCTTTATTTTGAGCCTATGTGTATCTCTGCAAGTGAGATAGGCCTCCTGAATGCAGCACACCGATGGGTCTTGATTCTTTATCCAATTGGCTAGTCTGTGTCTTTAAATTGGGGCATGTAGCCATTTACATTTAAGATTAATATTGTTATGTGTGAATTTGATATTGCCATTTTGATGCTAGCTGGTTGTTTTGCCCATTAGTTGACACAATTTCTTCATAGTGTTGATGGTCTTTACAATTTGGTATGTTTTTGCAGTGGCTGGTACTGGTTGTTCCTTTCCAGGTTTAGTGCTTCCTTCAGGAGCTCCTGTAAGCCAGGCCTGGTGATAACAAAATCTCTCAGCATTTGCTTGTCCATAAAGGATTTTATTTCTCCTTCGCTTATGAAGCTTAGTTTTGGCTGGATATGAAAGTCTGGGTTAAAAATTATTTTCTTGGCCGGGCGCGGTGGCTCACGCCTGTAATCCCAGCACTTTGGGAGGCCGAGGCGGGTGGATCACAAGGTCAAGAAATCGAGACCATCCTGGTCAACATGGTGAAACCTCGTCTCTACTAAAAAACTACAAAAAATTAGCTGGGCATGGTGGTGCGTGCCTGTAATCCCAGCTACTCAGGAGGCTGAGGCAGGAGAATTGCCTGAACCCAGGAGGCAGAGGTTGTGGTGAGCCAAGATTGCGCCATTGCACTCCAGCCTGGGTAACAAGAGCAAAACTCCATCTCAAAAAAAAAAAAAAATTCTTTTCTTTAAGGATGTTGAATATTGACCCCCACTCTCTTCTGGCTTGTAGGGTTTCTGCTGAGAGATCCATTGTGAGTCTGATGGGCTTTCCTTTTGGGTAGCCTGATCTTTTTCTCTGGCTGTCCTTAGCATTTCTTTCTTTCATTTCAACCCTGGTGAACCTGACAATCATCTGTCTTGGGGTTGCTCTCTTCAATGAGTATTTTTGTGGTGTTCTCTGTATTTCCTGAATTTGAATACTAGCCTGCCTTGCTAGGCTGGGGAAGTTCTCCTGGATAATATCCTGAAGAGTGTTTTCCAACTTGATTTCATTCTCCCTGTCACTTTCAGGTACACTGATCAAACACAGATTTGGTCTTTTCACATAATCCCAGATTTCTTGGAGGCTTTCTTTGTTTCTTTTCATTCTTTTTTCTCTAATCTTGCCCTCTTCCTTTATTTCATTGAGTTGATCTTGAATATCTGATATCCTTCCTTCAGCTTGATCTATTCGGCTATTGAAATTTGTGTATGCTTCACAAAGTTCTCGTGCTGTGTTTTCCAGCTCCATCAAGTCGTTTATGTTCTTCTCTATACTGGTTATTCTAGTTAGCATTTCATCTAGCCTTTTTTCAAGGTTCTTAGCTTCCTTGCATTGGGTTAGAACATGTTCCTTTAGCTCAGAGAAGTTTGTTATTAACCACCTTCTGAAGCCTGTTTCTATCAATTCATCAAACACATTCTCCATTCAGCTTTGTTCCCTGCTGGTGACGTGTTGTGATCCCTTGGAGAAGAGGCGTTCTAATTTTTGGAGTTTTCAGCCATTTTGCACCACCTTCCCATCTTCATAGATTTATCTACCTTTCGTGTGTGAAGTTGTTGACCTTTGGATGGGGTCTCTGAGTGGACTTCTAACAGTCAGGCCCCTCTGCTGGAGGTCTGCTGGAATTTGCTGGAGGTCCGCTCCAGACTCTGCTTGCCCGGGAATCACCAGTGGGAGCTGCAGAACAACAAAGACTGCTGCCTTTTCCTTCCTTTGGTAGCTTTGTCTCAGGAGGGTACCTGCCAGATGCCAGCCAGAGCTCTCCTGTATGAGCTGTCTGTCAGCCCCTGCTTGGGTATGTCTTCCAGTCAGGATATACAGGGTTCAGGGAGCCACTTCAGGAGGCAGTCTGTCCCTTATCAGAGCTCAAGCATTATGCTGGGAGATCCATTGCTCCATTCAGAGCTGTCGGGCAGGGACATTTAAGTCTGCTGAAGCTGTACCCACAACTGCCCCTTTTCCCAGGTGCACTGTCCCAGAAAGGTGGGGGCTTTATTTATAAGTCCCTGACAGGCTGCTGCCTTTTTTCAGAGATGCCCTGCCCAGTGGGGAGGGAGTCTAGTGACACAGTCTGCCAGCAGTGGCCTTGCTGAGCAGCCATGGGCTCCACCCAATTGCTGTGTAAACTTCTCGGTGACTTTGTTTACTCAGGCAAGGTTAAAACCACCTACCCGAGCCTCAGCAATGGCAGATGCCCCTCCCCACACCGAGCGTGAACATCCCAAGTCCAGCTCAGACTGCTGTGCTGGCTGCGAGAATTTCAAACCAGTGGATCAACTTTCAACAGACTCCTCTTCCAGAACTAAAATCTCACCCTGCCCCATCACAGGCTTCTTAAAGGGGTTCTTTCCCTGAAAATCTCCTTTATCTCAAACTTGTTCTTACTACAGAACATTTTAGTGTCTCCTGACTTCACCCCAATTCCAATTAATCTTTTTTTTTTCTTTTTCTGGACTCTCAACCATTGTCGGTTTCCTCGCTCATGTATGCACATAAATCCAAGGTACAATAGAAAGCCCACAGAATACAAGTCAGAAGAATTAGTCAATCTCATCTAGTCTTAGAAGATAAGCAGGGTTGGGCCTGGTTAGCACTGGGATGGGAGAGGACTTGTGTGTAGTCCCTGATCTGTCTCTGACAAGCTGGTGACCTCTGGTAAAATCACTTAGTATTGCTATGCTTCAGTTTCTGTTTCTGAGAAATAAAAAGCTAAATTAAAATATTTTCCAGCAATTATGCCAAAATTCTAGAGATACTTTCTGTTCTTCTTTGGTGGTTTTTATTCTATTTTTTAATTTTTTTAAATAGCGTCTCCTTCTGTCACCCAGGCCAGAGTGCAATGGCACAATCACAGTTCACTGCAACCTCTGCCTCCCAGGTTCAAGCAATTCTCTTGCCTCAGCCTCCTAAGCAGCTGGGATTACAGGCGTCTGCCACAACACCCAGCTGAGTTTTGTACTTTTAGTAGAGATGGGGTTTCACCATGTTGGCCAGGCTGGTCTTGAACTCCTGACCTCAGATGATCCACCTGCCTTGGCCTCTCAAAGTGCTGGGATTACAGGTTTGAGTCACCATGACCAGCCACTTTCTGCTCTTTAATGACATTCTGGAATACAGCCGAAGTCCACCTGTGGTATATCTGAAAGTCTAGCACATATATTTTTGTCTTTAAAAATGTACTTGAAATCTATCATCTTCATTATCAGGATCATTGTTGAATAATAGGGTCAATTCCCAAACTAACATACTCTTGTAGAAGATAAAATCTCCTTTTTCATATTTTTCCTATCTTTAAACAGATATTCTCTCTGCCTGTCTCTCTCCCTACCCTCTTTACTCTCATCCTGCTGTTAAAGCAAACTAAATATGGCCTGAGAAGGACTCTGTACTTGTATATTTGAAGCCCTGTGGATGAATGGTAAACTAACTTAATAGGCAGACAAAACTGGAAACTTAACTTAGTAGTATGCACCTGTAACAATAACTAAGTCTTGGCCAATCCCAGCAGCCATACTTCAATCATTCATAAACTGCTACGTGTTCAAATTGTGTTCAAATAAAGCAAACGCTGAGCTGTAACCAATCTAGCCACTCTGTACCTCACTTTCAGTTTCTGTATGTCCTTTCCCCTTTTTTTGTAAATGTATGTCATTTCCCCTTTTTTTAATAAACCTTCTTCCACCATGTGGCTGCACTGGGGGCTCTGTGAATCTGCTGTGATTCTGGGAGATTTGCAAATCGTTCTATGAGATTTGCAAATCTGCTGTGAATCTGCTGTGATTCTGGAGATTTGCAAATCGTTCATTGCTCAATTAAAACTCCTTTAAATTATCACTGCCCACAACCCATGCTTCTTTCTACCTCTGTTTCCCTCTCTTTACTCATTCACAGACATCATGAATAAAGCAGCAGAGACAAAATTAGAAAGCTAGTAAACATGCTGAACTATATTGGGAATAAGATTCATTACAAAGCCATTTGTATACTAATAGTAATTTATTCTGATTTAGCTCACCCAAAAATGAGTTGAAGAGTTGTCCCCATCCCCAGGTGACTCCCACTAGATCTATATGGATATTTTCTGGTTGTAGCCCAAGGGTATCGTACATAGACTCAATGACTTCTGTGAAGAAGAAGAGGTTTTAGGTCAGAGCACATTGAAAAGTTGCTTTTGTCCCTAGCAGAGTCCAGGTAGACCACAGAGCTGCTCTCTCAACTGCCCAATGGTCAGGGAAGAGCCAATTCCAAAGAATATGCTTTGAAGGAAAGCAAACCTCTTAATATGCTGGATTTTCACATATTTGTGCAGAAACAGGTAAGAACAGAGATAACTAAAACCAGAAAGAATATGAACTTCCACCTACTGCTATTGAAGACACTGCAAGATTTCCTAGTTGGTAATAAAAGCCTGGAAGTGGGAAAACCTGAAGTTTCAAGACCAGAACATCAGAGAAAAACATCAAAATAAGACAAGAGCAGAGACACTCCGGCAAAGGAGTTTTGCAACTTCCAAATCAGGAGGTATTGAAGATTGAATATGAGAATGCTGTTGCATGTTATCTGCCATCTGCTTTAAGCTGACATTAAGAAATCTGAGGTTCTTTGCATTTAATCCCCCAGCTGCTCTAACAAAGTTCCTATTAAAGCACCTGGTCATGTGTCATTGAGGAGAGACATCTAGATCTCAGAGAACAATTGTAGATCCTGTACCCATATTACAGAAAAGTAGCCTACCCTGGTACCTAAATATTTTCCTGCTGGGTGTAGCACATTCTACATTAGTATCAAATGCAACATTTAATAAACAGAGACAACTAGATTCTTGGGGGATCATGGCAGATGGAAGGCAGGACTACATTGAAACTCTGACTCGGATGGACAGAGCAACATTGGAGGCTTGCATCATGAATTTTTGCTTCAGAGTGACTGCAGTAATAAATCAGGAAACCTGAGAGGACCCACACACCCCCTGAAGGAAAAGGATTGCCCTGCAGGGCCCAGAAAACACCTCAAATACTGTGCTGGTATTCATGGCTGAGAGACTCACAGGTAGTTCACATCACAGGACTCTGTGCAGACAACCCCAGTACCAGCCCAGAACCTGGTAGACTTGCTGGCTGGCTAGATCTGGAAGAGAGATAACAATCACTACAACTCAGCTCTGAGGAAGCCGCATCTATTTAAAAAAAAAAAAAAGTGGGGGAAAGTACTACATCAAGGGAACACACTGCAGGACAAAAGAATCTGAACAACAGCCTCCAGCCCTAGACCTTCCCTCTGACAGAGCCTACCCAAATGAGAATGAACCAGAAAATCTACTCTAGTAATATGACAAAACAAAGTTCTTTAACACCTCCAAAAAATCACACTAACTCACCAGCAATGGACCCAAATCAAAAAGAAATCTCTGATTTACCTGAAAAAGAATTCAGGAGTTTGGTTATTAAGTTAATCAGGGAGGCACTAAAGAAAGGTGAAGCCCAATGTAAAGAAATACAAAAAAAAAAAATGATACAAGAAGTGAAGGGAGAAATATTCAAGAAAATAGATATCATAAATAAGAAACAATCAAAACTTTAGGAAACAATGGACACACTTCTAGAAAGACAAAATGCTCTGGAAAGTCTCAATGACATAATTGAACAGGTGGAAGAAACAAATTCAGAGTTCGAAGACAAGGTCTTCAAATTAACCCAATCCAACAAAGACAAAGCAAAAAGAATGAGAAAATATGAAGAAAGCCTCCAGGAAGTCTGGGATTATGTTAAACAACCAAACCTAAGAATAATCGATGTTCCTGAGAAAGAACAGAAAGCTGAAAGTTTGGAAAACATATTTGGGGGAATAATCAAGGAAAATTTTTCTGGCCTTGCTAGAGACCTAGACATCCAAATATAAGAAGCACAAATAACTTTTGGAAAATTCATCACAAAAAGATCGTTGCCAAGGTACATTGTCTTCATGTTATCTAAAGTCAAGACAAAGGAAAGAATCCTAAGAGCTGTGAGACAAAAACACCAGGTAACCTATAAAGGAAAACCTATCATATTAACAGCAGATTTATCAGCAGAAACCCAACAAGCTATAAGGGATGGGGGCCCTATCTTCAGCCTCCTCAAACTAAACAATTAGCAACCAAAAATTTTATATCCAGTGAAACTAAGCTTCATATATGAAGGAAAGATACAGTCATTTTCTGACAAACAAATGCTAAGAGAATTCGCTACTGGCAACTACTAGTAGAAGAACTGCTAAAAGGAGCTCCGAATCTTGAAACAAATCCTGGAAACAAATCAAAACAGAACCTCTTTAAAGCATAAACCTCACAGGACCTATAAAACAAAAATACAATTTAAAAAACAAAAACAAGGTATACAGACAATAAATAGCATGATGAATGGAATGGTACCTCACATCTCAATACTAACATTGAATATGAAAGGCCTAAATACTCCACTTAAAAGATACAGAATTGCAGATTGGATAAGAATTCACCAACTGTCTATTGCCTTCAAGAGATTCACCTAACACATAAGGACTTGCACAAACTTAAAGTAAAGGGGTGGAAAAAGACATTTCAGGCAAATGGACACCAAAACTAAGCAGGAGTAGCTATTCTTATATCAGGCAAAACAAACTTTAAAGCAACAGCAGTTAAAAAAGACAAAGAGGGACAATTATATAATGATAAAAGGCCTCGATATCACAATCCTAAATCCATATGCACCTAACACTGGAGTTCTCAAACTTATAAAACAATTACTAATAGACCTAAGAAATGAGATAGATAACAACACAATAATAGTGGGGGACTTCAATACTCCACTGACAGTACTAGACAGGTCATCAAGACAGAAAGTCAACAAAGAAACTATATTTGGAATTTAAACTATACCCTGGAACAAATGGACTTAACAGACATAAACAGATTATTCCATCCAACAAAGTTGAAATTATACCAAGCACTCTGTCAGACCACAGTGGAATAAAACTGGAAATCAACTCCAAAAGGAACCTTTAAAACCATGCAAATAGATGGAAGTTAAATAAGCTGCTCCTGAATGATCGATCATTGGGTCAAAATTGAAATCAAAATGAAAATTTAAAAATTCTTCGAACTGAACAACAATAGTGACACAACCTATCAAAACCTCTGGGGCACAGCAAAGGCAGTGCTAAGAGGAAAGCTGATAGCCCTAAACGGCTATATCAAAAAGTCTGAAAGAGCACAGGCAATCTAAGTTACACCTCAAAGAACTAGAGAAACAAGAAAAAGCCAAACCCAAACCCAGCAGAAGAAAGGAAAAAAACAAGATCAGGGCAGAACTAAATGAAATTGAAAGAAACAAACAACAACAAAATACAAAAGATAAATGAAACAAAAAGCTGGTTCTTTGAAAACACAAATAAAATTGATAGACCATTAGTAAGATTAACCAAGAAAAGAAGAGAGGAAATCCAAATAAACTGAATAAGAAACAAAATAGAAGATATTACAACTGACACCATAGAAATATAAGGCTACTATGAACACCTTTATACACATATACTAGAAAACCTAGAAGAGATGGATAAATTTCTAGAGAGATACAGCCCTCCTAGCTTAAATCAGGAAGAATTAGATATCCTGAACAAACCAATAACAAGCAGTAAGATTGAAATGGTAATTTAAAATACCAACAAAAAAAAGCTCAGGACCAGATTGATTCACAGCAGAATTCTACCAGATATTCAAAGAAGAATTGGTACCAATCTTATTGACACTATTCCACAGATAGATAAAGAGGGAATCCTCCCTAAATCATTCTATGACCCAGTATCATCCTAATACCAAAACTAGGAAAGGACATAAAACAAAACAAAACAAAAAAACAACAACAGACCAATATCCCTGATCAACATAGATACATAGATGCTATAATCCTTAACAAAATACAAGCTAACTGAATCCAACAACATATCAAAAAGATAATCCAACATGATCAAGTGAGTTTCATACCAGGGATTCAGGGATGGTTTAACATATGCAAGTCAATAAATGTGATACACCACATAGACCAAATTAAAAACAAAAACCACATGATCATCTCAATAGATGTAGAAAAAGCATTTGACAAAATCCAGCATCCCTTTATGATTAAAACTTTCAGCAAAATCAGCAAATGACATACCTTAATATACTAAAAGCCATCTATGACAAACCCACAGCTAACATAGCACTGAATGAGGAAAAGTTGAAAGCATTCCCTCTGAGAACAGGAACAAGACAAGGATACCCACTCTCACCTCTCCTCTTCAACATAGTACTGGAAGTCTCAGCCAGAGCAATCAGACCAAAAAAAAAAAAAAGAAAAAGAAATAAAGAGCATCCATGTTGGTAAAGAGGAAGTCAAACTGTTGCTGTTTGCTGATGTTATGATTGTTTATCTAGAAACCCTAAAGACTCCTCCAGAAAGATCCTAGAATTGATGAAAGAATTCAGCACAGTTTCCGGATACAAAATTAACGTACACAAATCAATAGCTATTCTATACACCAACAGTAGCCAAACCAAGAATAAACTCAAGAACTCATCTATTTTACAATAGCTGGAGGCATCACATTACCTGATTTCAAACTACACTGTAAGGCCACAGTCACCAAAACAGCATGGTACTGGTATAAAAATAGGCACATACACTATTGGAACAGAATAGAGAACAGAGAAATAAACCCAAATACTTATAGCCAACTTATTTTCCACAAATCAAACAAAAAAGTAAAGTAGGAAAAGGACACCCTTTTCAAAAAATGGTGCCGGGATATAACTGGTTAGCCATATGTAGGAGAATACAACTGGATCCTCATCTCTCACCTTATACAAATATCAATTCAAGATGGATTAAGGACTTAAATCTAAGACCTGAAACTATAAAAATTCTAGAAGATAACATTAGAAAAACCCTTCTAAAAAGAAAATATAACAACAACAACAACAACAACAACAAAAAAAAAAAAAAAAAAAAAAAAAACCACATTCTCTTCAGCTCTGGGAGTCTCCGGGGAATATTTGTTTTGATGTGATTTTGAGCCTGATTTTCAAGAATAAGGAGATGCCAACTGTTTGTAAAAGCTTCTAAAATGATCTCTGGCCCTTAGGAGATTTATCTTTTATTTATGCAGAGTATTTTTGAATGCTTGTTACTGAGGCTAAGAAGTAACGGAAAGGTTTCATGTAAAAGGCAACACAATGTTTTTAGACCTATATCTAAAGAATATACGTACATAATATTATAAACCAAATGAGTTGAAAGATAAGTGGGTTTTAGTTATTCATTTAAACATAACTTTAATTCAGCACCACTATTAGGCATGGGGGAGATGAACTGAAACACAAAACTTTTTTACTGTTATAGGGAAATGTAGAGTCTAAAGAAGGAAACTGACTTGTAAAAATACAAACTTCAGTTTTAAGTGACATATGGTAGGAGAAAGGAGCCAGGACACAGAAGAAGAAGGAACAACTCCCTCCCTGATAGAATCCATTAAGGCTTTCCTGAGGAGGTTGCTAGTGTTTGGTCCAAAAAAAAGTGCATCCCCTTAATATAGCAATTATACTAATATTTTATCTATTGCCATATGATAAAGTATCATGAAATTTAGTGGCAGAAAATAGAAATAAACATTTATTATCACAAAAAAAAGAAAGAAAATCCCTTCTAGACACTGGCTTAGGCAAGGATTTCATGACCAAGAACTCAAAAGCAAATGCAATAAAAACAAAGATAAATAGCTGGGACTTAATTAAACTAAAGAGCCTTTGCATGGCAAAGGGAACAGTCAGCAGAGTAAACAGACAACCCACAGAGTGGAAAAAAGGTCTTCACAATCTATACTTCTGACAAAGGACTAATACCCAGAATCTACAATGAACTCAAACAAATTAGTAAGGAAAAAAATCCCATTAAAAAGTGGGCTAAGGACATGAAGAGACAATTCTCAAAAGAAGACATACAAATGGCTAACATACATATGAAAAAATGTTCAACAACACTAACAATCAGGAAAATGCAAATCAAACCACAATGCAATACCACCTTACTCCTATTAGAATGGCCATAATTTAAAAATAAAAAAATAGACATTGGCACGGATGTGGTGAACAGGAACACTTCTACACTGCTGGTGGGAATGTAAACTAGTACAACCACTGTGAAAAGCAGTGTGGAGATTCTTTAAGGAACTAAAAGTAGAACTACCACTTGATCCAGCCATCCCACTACTGTGTATTTACCCAGAGGAAAAGAAGTAATTACATAAAAAAGATACTTGCACACACACGTTTATAGTAGCACAATTCGTAATTGCAAAAAGTGGAACCAACCCAAATAAACTGGTGTGTTTGTGTGCGTGTGTGTGACACACACACATATATTTTACATACATACTTATGTATATGATGAATACTACACACACACACACACACACACATATGTATGTATGTGTGTATATATATATATATATATATATATGATGAATACTACTCAGCCATAAAAAGGAAAGAGTTAATAGCATTCACAGAGATCTGGATGAGATTGGAGGCTATAATTCTAAGTGAAGTAACTCAAGAACGGAAAACCAAACATTGTTTGTTCTCACTCATAGTGGGTGCAAAGCTATGAGGATGCAAAGGCATAAGAACAACACAATGGACTTTGGGGGACTCAGGGGAAAGAGTGGGAAGGGGGTGAGGGATAAAAGACTACAAAAAGGGTGCAGTGTATATTGCTAGGGTGATAGGTGCAACAAAGTCTCACAAATCACCACTAAAGAACTTACTCGCGTAACCATACACTACCTGTTCCCCAGTAACCTATGGAAATTAAAAAAAAATAAAATAAAAAACAGAGACATCTAGTTGCAAGTAAAAAATAACAATCTCAGTAAAAACAGAATTTCTGTTCAAACCAACGCCATCAAAACATAAAGGGGAAGAATTTCTCTCCGTTTATGGCCATCCGACCTGAACTCTGGGGCTTCAAAGCTTAAATCAGAGTAAACACTTATGTAAACGCTGCCAATCTGTGTAACAGGTGCTGCCTTTCCCTCTCAAAAGAGTATCTCTTAGGCCTACCCTCTTTCTTTTCCCAGAGTGTCATGAGGCTAGATGGAGTTTCTTATTGAAGGTGAAGTCCAAGCAAGACAAGTGACAGCATCATGACAGGTGAAGCACCAAGAAAGTAGTCTAGAGCTTTTTATCCCTATTTCAAATTTGTTCCTAGCAGGTCTCCCTAAAGCCAAGCAGATCAAAGCATGGAATATTCATAAAACCCCATTAATTCCATAAGCATCCATTACCATAAAAGGAATCAATTTTTGCAACTGCAGCTTTCATTACCGGCATCATCCATACCCCTTCACCCATCCTAACAGACCCCATTTTAATCCCTTCCCACCCCTGCACATACAAGCACAGAATATTTTTAGTCTTTGTACACTTGACACCTTGCCAGTGACAATCATGACCCCTAAAACTAAAACAAGTAATAATAATATGAACTTTGTTCTTTTCAGGGAGCTCATTGTAGGGTGGAGCTGAACCACCATGAGAAACAGGATAAACCAGTTTCTATTAAACCAATGCATCAGAGATGCTGAAATAGCACAAGTAAACACGAGCCTGAGGCTAGGAAACTGAGGTTCTGGTCTTAGCTCTGCCATGTATTAACAAATCATTTATCCTCCAAAATTAAAGAAATAGGATTAAGGTCCCCTCCATTACCAAAATTCTATGAGTCTATGACTTCTTGTAGGTAGCCATTATCGGCTATCCTTTGCTTCTCTCCTCCCCATATGACTAAGCAACAACAACAAAACATGAGGTGACGACTGTAGAATTTCCCAAATTTTAGCCGCCACTCCCTCATGAGAATTTTTCTAGTGGTATTAAGATCATCCTGAATACTCTGCAGATTAGGGCAACGTAAGACACAGCATCTCTATCCTGGAGACTTTACCTATTGCTCTTGTATCATGAAAATTAACCTAGTATAGAAAGAAAGCCCTCCTCCCATTATTCTAGCAAGAAGGGAACCCATTGACCAAAGATTCCTCTTGGGCCTATAGCCTCCTTTAGACAGGCAAGGGATTTTGCTCAGTCATAGCATTTACCAAACCTAAGCCTTTAGTTAGCAGGGTGCTAACTCTTAATCAGGTGCTCCTAATTCCAGCACTGTATAGCACATTACTGGTGGCTGTTTACGTGTCATGAACCAGTCCATCAACAGCCTACTCTTGGTCGCTTATATGCACAATGGCAAAGCAGAGAACACTGGAGCGTTCATCAGAGCTTTAAGTTCTCAAGGCAGCAGACATGGTCAAAGATGCTCACCTTGAAATCCATCAGCAAAGTGCCACATTAGAGATTGATACTTGGCCTCTCAATAATGCTATTTTCCTCTAGGATTGGAATAGATGATGACCCTTTCCTGAGTTAAGCAAAAAAAAGTTGGCTTTCACTCAAGAGCCATGTTTAAACACCAGAATTACCTTAAGTTCAGGGAGATGCTCCCACAAGTAGAAGACCAAGGGAACTGAGATCAACCAAGGAAAAGCAAATGCATACCTCCTATCCCCAGGGAGCTCCAAGGCTCACTGACTAAACTGATACGCAGAATTACTCACGATATTTAAATTTATTTCCAAATGCTCCCAGTTGAATTTATATATGTTTAATATCACATGATGTAACTCCACTGTAATGTCACTAAGGCAAGCATACTGAATTTTCTGGGATGAGCCAAATTCAGATATTTTGTCTCAGCCTCAGAATATGTGATATATTATAGGTTTCAGAGACTGCAGTCATTCTTGAAAATAATATCGTCCCTTGAAAGATAATTCACCCACTTTTTCAGAATAGATTAGGAAATGACATTGTACCTTGATACACACACACAGGTCTATCTTGTTTTCTATTAAAAAAAATTAATATCTATTACTGTGACAAGTATATGATATATTATTTTTGACAGTTAAATAAAAGATATTCTTTTAAAGTTGTTTTAACACAATTCCATTTTTATACAACTAAACATTTTGCTAATATATTGAAGTAGTTTCATCTTCAGCCTCTCTCATTTTTCACTGGGACAGAAAAAAAACAAACATAAAATCTGCCCTCCTGATTAGAACCTCAAAATTCTACCTCTACTTTTAGAATGAAGCATAATATTTCTAAAGCAGTTATTATTATTTTTTTAAAGCAGCGGTGTAGGGCTCTGATGGTTTTTGGAATTTTGAAGCTGTCCAAAGGGTAAGGCTAGTGGAGATACCAAGAGTGTGCAGGTGGTGGCAGCAGCACCCTTTGCAGGCCCACTCTCCTCTGCCGAGCTGCTACCACATCTCTCCTGTTCCAGGCAACCACATCCAAATCACTGTATCCTTCCCCTGTATCACAGTTTCCTCCTATTGGTACAGTTTCTTTCCCATGAAAAACAAAGCACGTATGCATTCACACGTTCCCCCTCTACCACCAGCAGTAAAACCCAGCAAGCATCTCTCAAGGATCTGCTCTAGACCTGCCACTGTAACTGGCACTTGAATCCTACCAATTTTTCATTCTGAGATGAAAAGATGAAGCCGGAGCATTAACGGCATCATGTCATTGGGCACAAAGCACTCAACAAATTTTCTAAATTGAAGTATCTACCAATGATAGCTAATATTTATTGAGCACTTACAATGTGTTGGGCATTATACTAAATATTTTCATGAAGTAGCTCACTTAATCCTTATTATAACCCTATGCAGTAGAAATCATTATTATCTTCAAATGATAGATAAGAAAACTAGGCCTGAAAGAGAGTGTTCAACGTAATGTACTCAAAGTTAACACAGTGAGAACATGATGGGACCAGGACTTGAACCCGTGATGTCTTACTCTGATGCTGGTACAGAAATGTCCTCATTTCAGAGCCTCCCTCTGTAACCTTACTCTCAGACAGAGGGGTAGGATCCAGGTAGAATTCAAGAGGCAAATTCCCAGCAGATGGCTTAACTGGTGAAACGATTGAAAAGCACTATTACCAGCAGAGAAGTGAAGGAATGGAAACAGCAGCAAAAGCAAAGCCGGAAAGGGAAATGAACGTTTGTTAAGGACCTAGCAGGTGACTCACAATCTTGTAAGGTATTACTAATCCCTTTTCCACAGGTAAGATTACTGAGGCACAGAAAGTTAAATAACACAACAAAGGTAAGTTAAGTTAGGAGTCCACCAAACTGGAGATGAGCAGGCAGAAATTTTCATTCATCTAGGAAAAGAGAGCGAAGAGATGAGATCTTACAGTGAGTAGGACCCTGGACCTGAGTCAGGTGAGGGTTTAAGGACAGAGGTAAAGAGAGATACTGATTAAGAACCAAAGGAAGAAGCTGAGGAGCCTTGGGTACACAAGTCATTGGTGGGGGGCGGTTTGGGCCAGATGAGGTAAGTTAAAAGAAAGGGAGGCACAATGAAGCAGAGAACTAAAATAGAAAGTTTATGGAGGAATAGAGGTAACTAAAGGAATGACCAGAAAAGCAGGAAATGTTGGTCTCGTCTTCCTCCTCTACTCTCCCTCCCAGCCTTTCCCTCTAACATAAACTTCACTCTGTCTCCTGGTTCACCCACTGTTCTACCTCCAGATCTTAGATTTATTTTTTTTCCTCTCCTTTAATGGCCCAAACAATGGAACTAAAGTATACTTTTATTTTATATGTTGATTGAATAAAGTTATATGCTCTCAGTTTCTTTGTTTTTTTATAAATGGAGTCTCACTCTGTAGCCGAGGCTGGAGTGTGGTGGTACAATCTGGGCTCAGTGCAACCCCTGCCCCCCGGATTAAAGCAATTCTCCTGCCTCAGCCTCCTGAGTAGCTGGGATTACAGGCACACATCATCATGCACAGCTAATTTTTTTTTTTTTTGTATTTTTAGTAGAGATGGGGTTTCACCATGTTGACCAGGCTGGTATCGAACTCCCTGACCTCAGGTGATTTGCCTGCCTCAGCCTCACAAAGTGCTAGGATTACAGGCGTGAGCCACCGTACCCAGCCAATATTTGCTATTAACACATACCTTTACATTTGTCTTATTCTTACCATAGACTAGGAGCTTTGAGTCCATGTTTCTTCCACTGAATTGCCATTTTTAAAAATAAGACTTTGGAGATTTATTTTATGTATAAGCCCTGTTAGAAACACCAAGGGGGAAAAAAAACTCTTTTGTAAGAGGGTCTTAAGTGAAATCATCACTGAAATCTGAGAAATCTTGAGAAGTAGTTCTAAAGCAGATAGTTGCTCTCTATAACTGACTACAAGTGGTTTTAATGGTAGCAAGTTGCTTTTCTCATGTGACAGGACTCTAGCAACAAATAATTCTGGAGGTGGTACAGTGGCTTGGGGAAATCAATAAGGACCATCACTTTCTATCCTTCTGTGTGTTGGCATTGCTTTTCCTCATGAGAGGCAGAATTTTTATATCTTTTCTATCTGTATGCCTCTTGAAGGGAGAATCTGTTTAAAAATATTTTACTAATGTCTGAACCACCAACTTCGATAACATAAAACATAACTTCAAGACCAAATGTAAGTAAAAAAGACCTTTCAAAATCTTCATTTATTTATTCATTCATTCACCAAACATGTACTTGTTTGTACTTGATCTGAGGTAGGCACTGAGATGGATATTGACAGAGAAATAAACTATAAAATGCTGTCTCTAGGATCTTTCATTCTAGTGCAGGAGACAATAAAAACAATTTATCACAGGTCACTCCATCACATACTATAAGTGAGGAAAGAACAAGGGGTTGGGAACTCAGAAAAGGGGAAGTTAATGCCTGAAGACACTGGGGAAGGCTTCATAGAAAAGATAATCCCTCTAGTCTTGAAGGATACACAGACATTTTCCAAGTACATTTTCAATGCCAGGAGAAATAGGTTCACAGGATAGAAAAGGAGCTAGAGATTCAAATCAGATAGTAAAAGTGTTTAGATGCTCGGCAGAGACAAATGGGTTTCTTTTTTTTTTTTTTTTTTTTTTTTGTTGGGACGGAGTTTCACTCATGTTACCCAGGCTGGAGTGCAATGGCGTGATCTCGGCTCACCGCAACCTCCGCCTCCTGGGTTCAGGCAATTCTCCTGCCTCAGCCTCCTAAGTAGCTGGGATTACAGGCACGCACCACCATGCCCAGCTAATTTTTTGTATTTTTAGTAGAGACGGGGTTTCACCATGTTGACCAGGATGGTCTCGATCTCTTGACCTTGTGATCCACCCGCCTCGGCCTCCCAAAGTGCTGGGATTACAGGCTTGAGCCACCATGCCCGGCCGACAAATGGGTTTCTTAAGTCTGAGAATGACATGGTGAGCTTCAGGTTTGAAGAAAAAAACTTGCAACATTGTAAAGACAAATTTATATAAGGAAGTAGCCAGAGAGAAGGCCGCCATGGTCATCTCCAAGATGTGATAAGTGACTAGATGAGACAGAAGCAGGGAGGAGTGGAGAAGATGGGCCGATTGTGAATTTCTAAGGCAGATGTGACAGAGTTTGATACACGATTAGAGGTGAAGTGATAGGGAGGAGACACTGTCAATGGCAATTCACAGATTATCAGGCTAGACAGCAACTAGATGGAAGGTGATGTCATACATAGAGATTAAAAACAAAGTTCTTGGCAGGAGTTGCTGGGCTTAGTTCTGAAGTGTTGAGTTTGAGATGCTTAGAGGCATCCAGGTCAAGATCCAGTCAGAGACACAGAGCTCAAGCCTATGACCAGTCTACAGACCAAATAATGACGGAGACACCCTGTCCTCATAGGTGGGGCAAACATCATTAAAGAAGACCAAATGGGAAAGGAAAAGAAGCAGGAAGCCCAAGGAGAGGAGGGACAGGAAGTGAAGAATAGAATGAGATGAGGTAAGAAAAAGGAAAGGGGAGAAGAAATAGTCATTATGCTTTACTCTAATGGAAAGGTATAAATTTATCTCAGGACTCCTGGCTCTTCTTCAGGCAACTCTGTGTAAAATAAGAGAGCAGAATAGAAACAGAGAACCTCTATTACAGAGGACAGTTGACAGCAGCAAAGAAGATGCAGGAAAAATTAAAATAACTTTCTACCTTGTTCCAAAGTATTTAATGAGATTTTCTCTAAAAAGCTAAGTAATCTGAGGTGATTTCATATTGAAGAAAATAATCCTACAATCATGGCCAGACACAGTGGCTCATGCCTGCAAACCCAGCACTTTGGGAGGCCAACGGGGCTGATCACCTGAGGTCAGGAGTTTGAGACCAGCCTGGCCAACATGGTGAAATCCTGTCTCTACTAAAAATACAAAAAAAATTAGCCAGGTGTGATGGTGCATGCCTGTAATCCCATCCACTCTGGAGGCTGAGGCATGAGAATCACTTGAACCCAAGAGGTGGAGGTTGAAGTGAGCCAAGACTGCACCACTGCATTCTAGCCTGGGCAACAAGAGCGAAACTCTGTCTCTGAAAAAAAAAGAAAGAAGAGAATCCTACACTCTTCAATTGTCCTTAAAGAAATTGCTCATTGCTCTATTAGATACATATTAGTTTCAGTTATCCAGAAAATTCACGTAGACAAAATGTCTGTGAGAGTGTCAAGATAAAAGAATTATTTTCATTTATAAGTATTATTTATCCCCTAGCCATTTGAAACAAAATACACTATCCTAAAAAGAAGTTGCTGGTTTTGGTCATCTTACTAGCTCTATAACACTAGAAAATAAATCAAACCAATTTGAAAGTCACTTTGGTGTGCAGTCTAATAGATAATGCACATGAGGGCAATCAATAAATATTATTTTCTGGTGAAGATTAGGCTGGTCCCTGTTCCCCAGCAGGTACCCAATCCTCAGCCACCTTCCTCTCTTCCAGGAACGAGCTCCCACTGACTTCAAAGGCAGCTTTAAAAATGGATTAAAGCAAAGATCATATATTGACTTCAAAGGGAGTTCTGAACACACAGAAGATATTTCATGCAGGAGGGGATGAAGATGGAAATTTTGTCCCTCTTATTATTCCACGCTTAATGAATACCATCAGCATTTTCCATGTACTCAGTCAAAGTGTATTTCTTCCCTTTGCAACACTTTCCATTTTGATGATATCATAATAGTTGCTCATTCTAGAACAAAATCTAATACTTGCTCTAAATAGTTCACTATTATTGTAATGATGCTAAATGTTAGTTTTCTCCCTATACAATATGGCAGCCATGACAATTAGGTTTTGTCACACCATGTAAAATATTGTCATTTTAATTACATACCATAATGTCACTATGGAACATTTTGAGAGTTACTCTTCAGAGCATAATGTTCTTTTAGTATACACAGCCAGATCTGATTCTCGAGACTCTCCTTCTCTCCCCAAATGCAAATAATTTAATACAATAAATTTAGAATTTTCAGTATAAGTGTTCACCATGTCTACTGCCTCTCTGCATGATAATTGTCAATATATCACCACTATCACCTTAACATATGCAAATTTAAATAATTTACTCTTCACGGCATTGAAGAGACTCTGAAAACAAGAAAACATACTCCAAGTACAGATTATGCTCTCCATAAAAAATATCAGACTCATTCTAAAATAATAATTATGATTAATTAAGGGCTCTTAAACAAGTATTGTAAGTTAATAAAACGCCTACAGAGCCCTCTGAACTCACAAGGAGTCTGGTGTTCTGCCACAGAAGTAGGGCATCCAGCTAACAAACAAGCAAATGAAACTTGAACACAGGTGGAGGTGATGTCTGTGTAGGAGGAAAGCAGCAATTTTTTCTCAAATGTGCAGCTCTTTTCTAGGAATCTACATGCTCCTGTGACTGTCTGCACTCATAGCAAAAAATAATGTGGGGGGGAGTCAGAGAAGGCTCTCTTCTATTGTCATGGGGAAAACAAAGGAGGGCATGGCTGAATGTGTTATACAATTTAAAGGAGAAAAAGATCAGACACAACATCATGCTTGAATAAATTCCATATAAGGCCTCACAATTGAAATAATGAAACTAGTAGAACTGCTAATAGTAAGCTAGTATGAGTGACAGAAATAATTGCATCAAACCAATAAGAAAGGTTGAAAGAGAACATAGGCACTGAATTAGTTAGGGAATCCAAGTCTGACTTTAAAGACAAGACCAGAACCACTTAGGAAAAATGATGTTTCTACAACCTACTGGTATATTCCATATGCAGTCATGACAGAAATAACCAAAATGTTGCCTTCCTCAATTTACTCCTCAACTGAACCCAAAAGCAAATAGTTCGAAGGAAAACAAAAACTGCGGGCTGGGTGTGGTGGTTAATGCCTGTAATCCCAGCACTTTGGGAGGCTAAGGTGGGTGAATCACCTGAGGTCAGGAGTAAGACCAGCCTGGTCAACACTGTGAAACCTTGTTTCTACTAAAAATACAAAACTTAGCTGGGCATGGTGGTGGGTACCTGTAATCCCAGCTACTCAACAGGCCGAGGCAGGAGAATTGCTTGAACCCAGAAGGCGGAGTTTGCAGTGAGCTGATAACACGTCACTGCACTCCAGCCTGGGTGACAGAGTTTAAGACTCCGTCCATATATTCTCCTTATTCTCAAATGAAAGCCTGGTTTGAGTCTAAATTTACATCTACATTTTGAAGCAGATAAGTTCTTTTATCTGGTTTTAATAGGGAACTTAGTTTTATTTAAAAAAAAAAAGTAATAAATTTCTCTGTGCTTTATATACTTTATTTATTCATTCAATAGACACTGACCAAACATTTATTATATGAAAGCCACTGCAATAGGTCCTATGTAAGAACCCAAAATGAAACAGATGTAGATTCCCTTAGATTCCATTTTCCTGGGGCCACAGGAAGGCTACTACAGGGCACAAATAATAATATTGCAGGGGAGAATGTGTTTTATGACCATCAGGAATAAGATACAGATAAAGCTTATTATATCTCACTTAAAAGTAACTAAGGAAAGGTAAAAACTAATTTTCCTTTCAGAACCCTAGTTCTAAGGGAAGTTTATAGATTTTCTAAGGGAGTTGGGTGGGGGGTGCCCCAAGGTCAAATAAGTTCAAATAACTTTGGGAAACACTTGGTAGATAAGTTAGAATATGTTCTTTACTCTAAGACTTCCCAATACCTTTGAGGAGCTAATTAAACTTGCAAATTTCCAAGAGGATAGTAGAGTTGGCAACATTTCTCAAACTCATTTGACTACAGGCCACTTTTTTTCAGAGCATCTCATGGAACTAGTGTCTACAAAACACTTTGGAAATCCTAGTAGAGTTTGAGCTTGTGCAGAAAACGGAGCATTTTAAACTGACCAGTCTTAAGTAAGTGAGGAAGACAAAGTTGGGAAGGTAGGTTAAAGTCAGATCACGATGGCTGTGACCTGCTGACTACTCTCTCTTGGAAACTCCCTTTCCTTAGCCACCATGATAAAGCAAGTCTGAATGACTTTGATTCAAAAACTTCTTTGCCACTCACTTACTAATCTTAAGACCTTCAGCATATTACTTTTATTTCTCTGAGTTTCCTTCTTTCCACACCTATAAAATAGGGTTAATATGAGGAAGGATTCAATAAGCCTATGAATATAAACTCCTTCTCATACCTGACAAATAATAAATGTTATCTATCTTTTCACCTGGGGCAATTCCCTTTCCTGCCTTCTGAATATTGCCCTGTCTCCCTAATTGACGGAGCAGTTTCTTCAGGTTCCTTAAATATAGGCTTTACTTAGAATTCCTTTAGCCATTTATTAATTTTTTTATTTTATGCTTAGTTTAAATGTTCTCTTTTAATAATCACTTCAATTCCCTAGCCTGATACACCCCATATCTACAAATCCAGACCTGATATTTCTCTAAAATTGCAGAGAGTGCTTCCAATCAACACCCGAACATGTGTACCTGAAATGCCCTATAGGTACTTTGAGCTTATCATGTTCAAAACTGCACATAATATCTTATGTTGCATTATATCTCCATACACTTCCTTTCCCTTCTATATGACATGTGTCATTATCAAACACCAATAGTCAAGGCTAGAAAACCTTGAATTCATTTCTTACTTTTTCTACTCTCCCAACCCTGCCTTTGCATCCACGACTTCCCTTCCCACATTCCAGTGGTCAACTGATCCATCAATTCCATTTCCAGATTATTTCTTGAATGAATCAGTATTGTTTCGTTCCTACTACTAGCTCTCATCATATTCTTATCCTCTGTCATTTAGATTATGAAACAGCCTTCTAGTTTGTTTCACTCTTCCAATTGATCCTCCACACTATGATGTTTCTCAAATACAAAATTGATTATCCTATTTTCATATCTTAAAACCTATAAATATTATGATTTTTATATCAAATACCTTAAACAAACAATGAACACTAGTTAATGATAGTCATGCTGAAGTATTTAGAGAGGCATTAACTGAAATCTATAATTTGTTTTGAAATGTATAAAAAATAAAATGAATGCTTAGATTATAAAGGGAAAAAGAGGTGATTAAACAAGTATAGCAAAATGTTAACAGTACAATCTAATGCTAGCATTCATTGTAGAAGTCTTTCCATTTTATTTAAAAATAAAATCTATGCTTTAAAACTGTTCATAACAAAATGTTGGGGAAGCAGGAGTAAGACTATGAAGGCTCCCTGTCATCTACAGGAGACCATCCAAATACCTTAGGTGGGCCCTTCACAACCTGGCTCCAATCTAACACTCCAGTCTTCCACTCTCCTACTGATTTCACTCTATGTTCTAACCAATGGAATGAATCAACGTCCCCTTAATGCCTTATAGACTCTTCAGTGGCTAAGGCTTTGTCATCCTTCTATCTCTGCCTGGAAGAACCTTTCATTATTTTTCTATCTGGCAAACGTCTAATCATTCTTAAAGCAGCAGCATCCCCTCTGGGATGACTTCCTGGACAAAGTTAACTGATTGATATTCTCTCTCAACTGCATTGTAGCACTTACTGTATTGAGCTGTGATTAATACTTACATCTGTGTTTTTCCCAACTGCACTAGCTGCTCCTTAATGACTATCTCCCAGTCTTTGTATACACAATACCCACCCAACACATTTCAAGTCCTCAATATATGTCCCTGAATTAAACTGAACACCAGACTAAGAAGTATGCTACTTCTATAAAGACTTTAACATGTGAGTGAGGAGAAGCTCACTGACAATTAGCTAATGCTTGGTCTATCTCTAGAAGTGCTAAAAATGACCTTATGAAACTGCCTTTGCAAAATTATGACAGATAGTGAAAGAGATCTAACTTAGCTGACTCCATCTTGCTTCTAACCTCCAAGCTATCCTTGTTCATTCCTGGGCATAGGCTTAACTAACTTTGGGAGAAATTTAGTTTATAGTTTAAACAATGATAGTAAGAACCCTTTCCCAAAGCAGACCTCCTTCTTGCCTGGGAACTAGATTACCTTTGTAGGACTAACATTAGCCAGAAGATTAAAAATTACTGTTTAGGAGTCATGCAGCTGGAGGCTACAAGATTCTGACCCTCCCTAAACTGCTCTAAGATCAGTGCTTGAGATATTTTGCAGCCCCTGCACTTGATGGATCAACTGGCACCACCCAGATGAATAAACTGGATCATCTGATTTTCTGGACGCCCACCCAGGAACTGATTCAGCACAGGAAGACAGCTCTGACTTCCTGTGATTTCGTCTCTGACCAATTAGCACTCCTGGCTCATTGGCTCCTCCACCCATCAAGTTATCCTTAAAAACTCTCCTCCCTGAATGCTCAGAGAGACTGATTTGAGTAATAATAAAACTCTGGTGTCCTGCACAGCTGGCTCTGCATTAATTTTCTATTGCAATACCCCTATCCTGATGAATAGGCTCTGTCTAGGCAGCCAGCAAGGTGAACCTTTGGGGGGTTACACTTACAACAACAACAAAAAAAAGGCTGTATGTTTTGAAATGAAATTTGTATTATAAAGAACTAGAACCATCAGACTCAAAAACACTAAAAATTCTCTCAAAATTTCTACCAAGGATTGTGTCTAACATCACCATTTCCTAAAACAGGCAACAACTAGCAATAGCACTTCAACCACTCATTTAATTTCCCCCAATCATTCTCAGTGTTCTCAAAAGAAAGTTTCCAAAACTATCCAAATCTCATATTGCTTGCTCTCTCTTTTCTTTCTCTCCTCTCTCAGACATGCTTATAAGCACATGTGAACATACACACACACATGTAGATGTAGAGGTAAAACAGAATACACCATTAACTCTTGAAAGGTTGAGAGAGAACCAAGATGGCCGATTAGGAGCAGCTCAGGATTGCAGCTCCCAGTGAAAGTGCAGAGGGTGAGTGGATGCTGCATTTCCAGACGGATTTTTATTGCCCACACACCAGGAGATTCCCAGGTGGAGGAGCCCCACGGGTCACCAGCGCGGCTGGTTTGGCTGGCCTGGCTGCTTTGCCAGCGCACCCGGGGCGGTGGGTCTCTGTACAAAATACATGGGCCTGGGCACCATTTTAGCTGGCGATTGGAGCTCCGGGAAGGCAGGTCGCCCATTAATCTGATTAAAAAGGGACTGAAACAGGGAGCCAGGCCAGGAGATTCCCGGGCAAAAAAATGCCATGAATCTCAGAACCACTGTTTCAGCCAGCGCAGTGGGTTGCCACATGGGAAATCACACAGATCCCGGTGCCTTTTCAACAGGAGACTGGAATGCCTGGGAGAGTTGAGCTTCAACTAAAAAAAAAAAAAAAAGGCTCTGAGTCAGGGAGCCAGGTGATCAGGCTCAGCTAATCCAACCCCCACAAAAAAATAGTAATTGGAAACGCTCTGGGCTGAGAGTTTCACAGCAAGCACAGCTGAACCCAGGACGGTCCAGCTCTGTGGGGGAGGGGCTCCGCCATTACCGAGGCACTCCACCATATTACCAAGGCACTCCGCCATAGCTGAGGCAGCCTGCTGTTGCCGAGGCAACTCCCCGCTACAGAGAGAGTCCACCATTACAGAGGTGGGCCGACTTTGACGAGACAGTTCTAACTACACCCCTATAAACAGGACTGCAGGGAAGTTCACACAGCAGCTGGGCGGAGCCCACAGCAGCTCAGCAAAGCCTCTGCAGGCAGACAGTGACTAGGCTGCCTCCTCGCTGGGCAGGGCAGCCCTGATAAAAAGGCAGCAGCACAACAGAAACTCATAAATAAAGCTCTAACTACCTGGGACAGAGCACCTGGGGGGAGAAAAAAGGGAGTTTATGAGTTCTGCTGCAGCAGACTTAAACGTACCTGCCCAGCAGCACTGAATGAAACAATGGAGATCACAGCTCTGCACTTGAGCTCCTATAAAGGACAGACTGTCTCCTCAAGCAGCTCCCAGATCCCTGCATATCCAAAGAGCCACCTCATAAAGGAGAGCTCAGACTGACATTTCGTGGGTATCCTTCTGGGACAAAGATAGCAGAGGAAGAAACTAGCAGCAACCCTTAATGTTCTGTAGCCGCTGCAGGTGATCCTCAGGCAAGCAGGGCCTGGAGTGGACCTCAGCAGTCCTACAACAGAGGGGCCTGACTGTTAGAAGGAAAACTAAGAAACAGAAGGAAATAACTTCATCATCATCAAACTAGACATCCACTCAGAGACCCAATCTGAAAGTCAACAACTTCAAAGATGACAGGTGGATCAATCCACAAAGATGGGAAGAAACCAGCGCAAAAACAATGAAAGCACCCGAAACCAGAATGCCTCTCCTCCTACAAGGGATCACAACTCCTCACCAGCAAAGGAACAAAGCTGGACGGAGAATGAGTCTGATGAAATGACAGAATCAGGCTTTAGAAGGTGGGTAATAAGAAACCTCTGTAAGCTAAAAGAACATGTTGTAACCCAATGCAAAGAAACTATAAGAACCTTGAAAAAAGATTTGATGAAATGCTAATGAGAATGGACAACATAGAGAGGAAAATAAGTGAATTGATGGAGCTGAAAAACACAACACGAGAACTTCGCGAAGCATGCACAAGTTTCAACAGCCGAATTGACCAAGCATTAGAAAGGATATCAGAGGTCGAAGATCAACTCAATGAAATAAAACGAGAAGGCGAGACTAAAGAAAAAAGGGTAAAAAGGAATTAACAAAGTCTCCAAGAAATATGGGACTATGTGAAAAAACCTAATCTACGTTTGATAGGAGTACCTGAATGTGATGGAGAGAATGAATCTAACCTGGAAAAAACTCTTCAGGATATCATCCAGGAAAACTTCCCTAACCTAGCAAGGCAGGCCAATATTCAAATTCAGGAAATACAGAGAACCCCACAAAGATATTCCTCAAGAAGAGCAACCCCAAGGCACATAATCGTCAGATTCACCAGGGTGGAAATGAAGGAGAAAATGCTAAGGGCAGCCAGAGAGAAAGGTCGGGTTACCCACAAAGGGAAGCCCATCAGACTCACAACAGATCTCTCAGCAGAAACCCTACAAGCCAGAAGAGAGTGGGGCCCAATATTCAACATCCTTAAAGAAAAGAACGTTCAACCCAGAATTTCATATCCAGCCAAACTAAGCTTCATAAGGGAAGGAAAAATAAAATCCTTTCTGAACAAGCAAGTACTCAGAGATTTCATCACAACCAGGCCTGCTTTACAAGAGCTCCTGAAAGAGGCACTAAACATAGAAAGGAAACAACCAGTACCAGTCACTCCAAAAATATACCAAATGGTAAAGAGCATCAACACAATGAAGAAACTGCATCAACAAACGGGCAAAATAGCCAGCTAGTATCAAAATGGCAGGATCAAATTCACGATTTCAGTCTCCTTAAATTGATTAAGACTTATTTTGTAGTCTAATGTTTCAATTCATTGCAATGTTAGCTATATATTTGTTAGGTTGATTTGGTCAATAGTGTTGTTTAAGTCTTCTGGGTCCTTACTATTTTCTGCCTGGATGACTTATATGCTGTTGAAAGTGAGATGTGGAAGTTCTCTACTATTATTGTATTATAATAAAATACATCTGTCTCCCTTCAAATCTGATAACATTTGCCTTATGTACTTATGCACTTCAATGTTGACATTTATTGTTATGATGAGAGATTTGACAATGGAAATTGGCAGAAGCCTTCATCATCTCTGCTGTTTCCTCTGTCTCTGGTCTCATCTACAGCACTGGCACATCCTCATGAGATAGATGTGAATATCATTCTTGTTTTACTATAAAGGAATAAGAATAGTAAAAAATTAACATGTTCAAGGTTACACCATGAATTTTAGGAATACATTTCTGCCTCTTAATTCCCATTCAGTATTCTGATATACACTAAACTACTCTTAATCTCACTTTAATTGCTATCTCAAATTATATTGGCAAGCCCATAGTCCATGTTCTGCTTTTAATGGGGAGAATGGAGATTGACAGGCTATCTATCATCCGACTTTGTTTTAGAATGAAATGTGACTTTTATGTAACTATAGTAATATATGTATGCCATAAAAAAGCCTTGGAGTCTCAAAATGCTACAAATAAATTGGGAAATGAAAAAAAAAAGAGTAAAACATTCAAAGCATCAAACTTTCAAAAGACCTGTTGGATTTAAAGATTC
Organism: Sapajus apella; assembly: GCF_009761245.1. Taxonomy (NCBI): domain Eukaryota; kingdom Metazoa; phylum Chordata; class Mammalia; order Primates; family Cebidae; genus Sapajus; species Sapajus apella. The sequence goes on from NW_022436990.1 coordinate 10,608,882, forward strand.
TATCCAAGGAAATAACTTGCTCTATTATTTAAATGGTTCTTTGAGGCTCAGATGCAAGACATCATCAAAGTAAAAAGTATTATTAATAATCCTTGGTGGCCAGTCATCTCCTTCCCTTGCTCTTCCAGGAAAGCATCTGCCTTGTTCCATTTTGTTATTTGATTTCATCATGTATTTTTCATACATCTGCTTCCAGGCTCTCTGAGACAACTGTGAATTCTGCTTAGAGATAATTTTGCACATGAAGGAGAAGGTAGAGCAGAATCCCTGAAACCCAATGATCCCTTTAAAGGAGTTTAGAGAACGGCAAGCACGGGCTCTCCACTAAACACCATTTAACTAGAGGCCAAGGAGCCATATTACTGAATTATTCCTTGAAAATAATACAATAGAATAAATGTACAATAGAGAAAAAAAAAACAAACTCAAAGAACCTGCTTTACCAGTGATTACACAATTTGGCCTCCATTATTCATTCCATTCTCATCCTCTGTGGCTCATTCAATTACTTTGATCCACAAGGTAGAACACAATGCAGGACAAGTATTTTTTGTTAGGTGTATGTATGACTACAAGAACACTGTAGATCAATCAATCTCTCTCTCTCTCTTTCTCTCTCTCTCTCTCTCTCTCCCTCCCTCTCTCCCTCTCTCCCTCTCTCCCTCTCTCCTTCTCTCTCCCTTTCTCCCCCTCCCCCTCTCTTTCTCTCTCTCCCTCTTTCTGCCTCTCTCTCTCTCTAAAAAAAAAAAGAAAAAAGAAAAGAAAGGTAATGTTATTTTGCTTGTGGGGGTCCTAATTCCTCATCCTCGAGTTTTTAGAAAAATTCTTACCAGTTAATAATTCAATGCTTGATTCCAAAACTCTGAATCTTGCCAGTTCCTCTACTTTGTCTCTAGCTTCTAAATTTTTTTTAAATATGGTCTTAAAGAATTATATTATCAAGAAGCTTTAATCTGTTAAAAATATATATATAACTGTTTTCAGAGTTCATTGTTACAGCCATTGGATTTGGATGACTTGTACTACTCACCCATTAGAAACACTACATCTGACCCATTAAATTGGCATTGGTCCAAGTTTTACTAAACTAAAATATCCCCTCCTCTGGCTGCTCATGGTGTATTTCGGTATAAAAATCTTAAATAGTGACTCATAACTCCTTTACAGAAGAGTCACAGAAGCCCACAAAGAATGCATCAAAAGTAAAAGAAAAATGTTACATTAATAAACACTTAGTGTTTACAAAGTGGTTACAATTTTGATTTGCATAACTAGCTTTCCCCAGTTCCCATCCTGTTAGCCAGTGCTTCCTCAAGCTAGACTCCCCAGGACTATGTGCATCCTTCTGTATGGCAGTTTATTTGTTCATCTCCTCTGCAAAGTCCTGACCCTTGTGGGGCATTCTACATCCCCAGGGCACAGTACAGTGAAGGAATAAAGTAGGAACTCAGTAAATATGTGTAGGAGAAAGAGAAAAGAGAGGAAGAGGGAGAGAAGAAAGAAAAGAGAAGTAGAGAGAGAAAGAGAAATAGGAGTGAAAAGAGTTATAATCTTAATGTCTTGCAGATGAGAAAACCACCCTTCAAATCAGGTAAGTGACTTGCCTAAGGAGCTTCTACTCCATCCCACTTCACCTGGAATCTTTGACTCCAAGCTATACCTTGGTTCTTCCTATTCTCCACATTTGAAGTATCTGCCTCTTTCTAACTTCTTCTTATCAGCTCATTCTTCAAAACGCAACAGTTAATTCCACCTTTTTCATAAAGCTTTCCTCACCTACTTCAACTCCCCATGATTTTTCCCTCCATTGAAGACCAATGTCACCAATTTTTATACAATCATTTTATTTTATTTAGAAACAGGGTCTTCCTCTGTCAGGCTGGAGTGCAATGATCATTACTCTCTGCAGCCTCAAACTTCTGGGCTCAAGCGAACCCCCAGCTGTAGCCTGCTGAGTAACTAGAACTACAGGTGAGCACCCCCATACCCAGCTAATTCTTTTGTTTTTGTTTGTTTTGTTTTTGTAGAGACAGGGGTCTCACTGTGTTGCCCAGGCTAGTCTCGAACCCTTGGCCTTAAGTGATCCTCCTAACTTGGCCTCCCAAATATATAAACATGTTAACGCTTAAATAAAAACAAAGAGTAGTCTTTATGTTTACATTTTATTTATTTACCTATCTTTTCTCAGAAAGATTATAAGGTGACTTTTTACATATGCATGTTCTGGCTCTCTAAAATTCGTGAATATTCATTAGGGGTTAGGGTTATGATATATGTATCTTGCTTATGATGGTTTATCAGTCATAGAAAACAAGATAAGAATTTATTTTTAGGACTTAATTTTCATATTTCTGAAGTTCTCCTGCCGTAGTTTAATATTTACTCCTCTACTTCCCAGTATTACTATTTAAACTAACAAATAATATCCCTCAAAAGAAATCAACCAGAGTGAATTTTAAAAGGATGATTTGTTGACTCAGTTTTGCATCTTCAGGAATCTGCTGAAATTAAAACCAGGAGTCATAATGAGTCACTCCTCTTCCTCTTACACAAGGAAAGAGCAATCATGAATGGAATATATAACAAATGAGGCAGGTCCCTCCAGTACTAAAATCTGCCCAAGTATTTGCATGCCAACAAACCTACAAAATACTAACCCCAAAAAGATCTTTCAATCACTTTCAGAGCCTTTCTAACAGTATTTTTTTTTTAGCTTTAAGAGAATTAACTACCCCTCCATTGTTTACAGTGTAGTAAAAGATTTATTTTATGCAAGTTACTCAGTGTTTCTTCCAATGCACCAGAACTAATAGAGCCACTGGTTTCTTCCCTGATCAGTTAATAAGTTATTAATGGCTGCGCCTCAGAATTGTGCAATAAAAGACACTGCAGAGCTCTGCTAATGGTCGCATATTAGGAACAACGGTTCTGGTTTGTAGGGAATCAAACTTGGTCATTATTTGTGTTCACTTCTTGTAATTAAGCATTTAAATAGCACTTGACATTCGGCAACCATTTTTATAAGCATTCCTCTTAAGAACCTAGAACATCATTAGATCAATAGCACCATCTTTATAAGGCATAAACTGATGCTGGCTAAGGACCAAGAAAGCTTATTCCTTCTGTATGAAGGTGATGCTCCTCCCATTAGGGAAACCACTAAGCTTCTTTTCCAACAGCAGCTTCTGGTTTGTGCTAATTTGTCAACAGTCTTTCTTTTACCAGGTCTTCTCTTGACAGATGGCAGGTGTTTCAGAACCTCTGATCCTGTCCTGCAAATGCCAAGCATCATACAGCCAAAGTGGAACACAACATACTGACTTAGAAATAATGGTCATGTAATGGCCACATGTTAAGCTGCTTTAGGGGGTTATGATTGTTTTTCTTTTTTTGAGATGGGGTTTCGCTCTTGTTGTTCAGGTTGTAGTGCAATGGCATAGTCTCAGCTCACTGCAACCTCTGCCTCCTGCGTTCAAGTGATTTTCCTGTCTCAGCTTCCCAAGTAGCTGGGATTACAAGTGTCTGCCACCACATCTGGCTAATTTTTGTATTTTTAGTAGAGACAGGGTTTCACCATGTTGGCTAGGCTGGTCTCGAGCTCCTGACCTCAGTTGATCCACCCACCTCGGCCTCCCAAGAAGGTTATGATTTAACAGTAACTTAGATAATTTGTTTTGTTTAAATCATGGAGAATTACAAAAATAACTGTTATTTATATTTGGAGCAAGCCAACTGCTAAAGGAATAAACACAGTGCTTAAAATGGATTGTTTTCTCCCACACCTGTTGAGGAAAAGATTCTTTAAACGAATTTAATTGTACTATGCACTAACCACAAGCCAGCACTTGGAAGGAAACAGTGATCCAGGATCAAAAGGATGATCACTGTGAATAAGTTGTGTCAGGCTAACTACCTCCTACTTCTTTATTTTTAACAAGTTTGCTAAATTAACAGTTTAGAAAATGTAATCCATAGTATACCTATCTAGTTTTATCAAAGATTTTAATTAAGTTGATTATGATGTAAAAAAGATAATGGACAACAGGAAACCTGTAACAGATCTAATGACATTGTCTAGCAGTTACTGGTTTCTGGGTCTTTATCAATTTAAAAGGAGGTTTTTTCTAATTGTTCCTTGCTTATTGTGGACAACAGGTCTCTCCTCTAAGCACTTCTCAGGTCCATTCACTTCCGTCCACCTCACTGCATATCTTGGTAGCAGTCCTGGCTATCTTTCATCTGGGTCCCTGCAATGGCCAATCTCTGCCTTCAGTCTTGCTTTCCTCTGATTTTTAACCACATTTGAAAAGAATGTCCATCTTTCCTGATGTTCCCAGTTTATGCCAAATGTCCCAGAATAATTATTAATAAAGCCCATTCATTCTCAAAAGTGCCTTCACTGAGTGAAATTATATGCCTATCTTTAAAGAGCATGATTCTAACCACATCTCTCCCCCACTTAACCCTTTCAGTGGCTTATCGCTGTCCTTAAAGCCCACATTTATTCAGCATTTTTTAAAACTTCTTAATATCCACTAAACTGTAAGTTCCATGAAGGCAGGGATTATCTGGTCTTATTTGATAACAACAAAACCCCAGGGCACATAATAGCACCTAGAACATAGTAGGTGCTCAAACACAGGTTGAATAATTAGCTTGTAAAAAGTCTACAGTTTGGGTACTGCCTATCTATCCAACTTCATCTCTGCCCTCTATTCACAGTCTAATTTTCAGTCAGATTGTACTGTATTCGGTTACTTTCTTACTTCTAGTCCTTTGCATATGCTGGCACATGTTCCTCCTTCCCGCCCCCACTCCCACCTCCACCTCTAGATCCCCCAATCTCCTGCCTAATTCCTTTAAAGTCACTTCCTTTGGGAGGCCTTCCCCAACCTTCTAGTTAGGAAATGTCCTCCCACTGTGTATGCCCACATCACTCTGCACTTCTCCTGGACTAATACTCACCATACTTTACAGTTAACAGTTTTTGGTCTCTCACTCCGGTAGTCTGTTTATTCTGTGATCACACTTACACATACTTCCAGCACCCAGTACAATGTCCACCACCTAAGACACAATTAATAAATAACTGCTGAATTAATGAAATAGGCGGATATGATCTTAAAGGTACAATATAAAGATAAAATGGGATGATAGTCCTCCCTTACTCTGCAACGGATTATGTTAAGTTCTAGGTACTATGTGTTAAGGTAACATAGCTCCTGCCTCCTCAGAGAAAAGAATCAGGAGGATTAATAGAGTGCTAACCAGAAATGGAGATGAGAGAGAGAGAGAGAAGAAATGAAGGATGAACTGCCTTCAAATTTCTAGAAAAAAAGAAAAGATTAAACACGTTTCGTATGATTCTCTGGCAGGACCAACAGAAGGAAATTCGAAGACAAGAAGTTTGGGCTTTTTAATAGTCAAAGCTACCTGAAGGTAAATGTGTTGTCTATGAGGCACTGAGTTTCCTGTCTCCAGAGGCATTCACAATAGGCCAAACTGTGAGTTGGTAGAGATGTGAAGTTGGACTACTTTTAGTAGTAAAAAGCTGAAGTAGCTAAGCAGCTTGGTCAGATTGGAAAGGAAATCCAAAAAAGGCCCCAGTGCATACCTCACTGAGCTAGCTGGGAATTCATCCTGTCCCTATTCCACATGTCTATGAAGGAAAATAGGCTGGATCAAGTAGAACAAAAAGGAAGGCTTAGTAAGCAGGCTACTAATGGTGATGTAGTCGCTGAAGAGAAAATGTGAATCATAAAAATGCAGTTGATGGCAATCCATTCCTGTTTACAATAAAAATGTACAAATAGATATTGAAATCAGCAATCAACTTTTAAAAGTAACAAAGAAAAAGACAAATCTGTTCACTTTAATCCTAGGTGAAAAGAAAGATCCAATCTTTTTCAAAATAAGTACTATTTGATAATGCTTATGTTTATAAACTTAGCTCCTGAACAATTAATAATTTTTTTTAAAAAAAAGCAAGGAGATGGAGTTGACATCCATTTAATTCTATGAGCATGAACACTTCTAACGACTTCATATTCTTAACTCATGCTTTGAGTCACCGGTGTAGAAGTGCATGAATTATTGAGCCCTGGGTTAAGACTCCAGGAGGAAAACTGATGATACTGATTTATGTTTTGGAGGCTCTGTTGTTTTGTTGACTTAGTGGAACAAAAAATAATTTCCCAGCTCTGAAATTCCAAGAAGTGAGTGGGCTTCTCTCATTCATGAGAGTCAGTCCAGGGTAGTAGACCACTGTTCCCAGGAGGGCTTCCAAAACACCTTTTGAATAATTCATGGTCTGAACTGGAGCAGCCTGCAATAAGGAATTTTATAATGCCCTCATGTTGGACAATCATGCAGGCCCTTTTCAAGAACTTACTCCACATCTTCACGAAGAGGGATGTTGGCTGGTTTATAAAACCATGCTGGAGTATGCCCTGGAACTTATTTCCCCCAGCCTCCTCTGAGCTGTGCTAAGTCTCCTCTGACCTTGCATAAGTCTCTCTTTCTCCGAGGGGACAAATCTCAGATTTGAACTCCTCAATTTTTCTAATCAATATTTTGGCTAAACATAAATGAAAATGCTTTTCACAGCTTTGATGACCATATCACGTTCCACCACTACTTCCCAATACAAACACACACACACACACACACACACACACACACACACACACAAACAGAGCATTTTCAAATCCAAATACAAAGAGAGAAAGATTTCACTCTCTAGTTAGCAAAGGAGCACAGCAAGAGATAAAATATGCAATGCCAGTTAAAGTCAACATTAGAGGGCTTGGTTCTCAGGCCAGATTGCCTTACTCTCACAATGGTTTTCTAAAGACCTTGGACTGAAGTCAGAGAATATCTGCCAAGGATCACAGCCTTCCCCCACAACCCACTGCAATCACAGTCACTATCAGTCACTGGGTGGTGTAGGAGACAGGCTATCAGCACACAGTCTGGGAACCCATCTGGAGGAGACTTTTGCCCCATGAGGGACTCCCCCACAAAGAATTAACTCCCAGGAATCCTCAGCATGAAGCTTAGTTCAAATGTAGTGTTCTAAGTGAAGGAGGACTTGTTAGCTAATAAAATAATGAAGTCTGTCTATCAGGCATCAGCTCACTGCAAATGGGCAGTGACAGGATGAACAGGGGAGCGATGGCATAGGGCCTGAGCACAGGTGGCTCTCTTCATGGAGGGGGTGCAAACAAGGAAGGGTAGGAAAGAGAAGAAATGGTGGTGGGGGAAAGATAGGAACAACGGGTTGCTATTTAATGAGTGTGGTTTTGCCTATCCATTTGTTTATCTTAGTGGGAGAAACCATGAGAGGGTTTACATTTTAAGGGTCAGGACTAATAAAGAAAAAGAGAGGTTTGAAGGCACAAACAGTAGAAAAGGGTTTAACCAGTGGGCAAAAACCCCAGGAAGTGGGAGAGGGGTGGATTAACTGTAAACAGGACAGTGACACCTGTCCCCTAAGAAAGAAGGAAATAGTAGGTAAAAATGGTAGTTACCAAGTCTGGGTCAGCCTGGAAGCTGAGATATTCTCACTCAATGATCAAAAGCTGCTTGGTGAAGTAGAGGGCATGGTCTTCCTCCAGGAGAAGTGGGGAGGTGAGATAATGGGGGGGAGGGTTGAGACAAAGGTTTGGACTGGTTGCTGAGAGAACAGAGGCCCTTCTGACAGTCGGCCTGGGTAGAAGTGGCCCAGGAGTGGTACCCATGAGAGATTATAGTACAGGAAGAGAATGTGGTCCCTGGGGGCCAGGGCAGCAGAGGGAAGCTATTCAGAGGAGGTTATACAAATAGGAAAGAATTGGGATCAGTAACCAAGAGGGTTTAACTGACCACCCAAAGCACATATTATATGGTCGTTTCCAAAGAAATGCTTGACAGCTCCTGGGGCTGTCAGTAAGTCCTGTGAGACATCAGCTACCTTCAATGGCAAGTGTTCCTGTCAGTGCTGTACAAAAGGGAGAGACCCAGCATAAAGACACAGTGTGGAAATGCATTCTAGACTCCTAATTGGAGAATCTCTCTCCTTCTCTCCTATGACTTAATCATTAGATAAAGTAACTTTATTGTCCAGATGTGACTCACTTGACACAGTTACTGCCATCCTGTAGCCCAGGAAATCATGGGAAAGATAAGACTAACACTGGAAGCAATTAGACAACATGGCACTGTGTCCTGTCATCTGTAGCATCAGGTGAACAGTGAGGAAGTCCAGGTGGGGAGTCAGTGAGAGCTTACCTTGTTTCAATATGCTAACTTGGGCACACAGCTTAGACCCTTTGAGTGTCAGCTTCCTCTTATGTAAAATAAGGGAGTTGGTCTAGGGTCTAGCTAATTTCTAAGCCAATCCCTGATTCTATTATTATCTATAATTTCATCATTAACTCTTTTCTTATAAATTACATGCCTGATTCCAGAATCAAAGCAACTCTGGCAAGTAAATCTACCAGTTAGCAACAAATAAAACAGAAACATTCTGACTGGGACCTCAATGTAGCTGTCATGATTTGCTGTTCATGCTGTCAATTGTCATCTAAAAAAGTAGTCTTCCTAATTGGGACTTCTAGAATATAAACTGTGGGAAATGATTTTAAAATCCTTCTCCTCAAGATTTTTCTTTGGAATGAAAATCTTATCTCCTTTCCTTGAAACATCTACACTTCAGTAGGGGCGGGATGGTTACTATTGGAGTGGAGAAGGAGGATGTGGTCTAAGTAAACAAAAGACTGAAAAATACCTCCAACGTGAAAGATCAAAAAAATTATGACAATTTACCTTAGACAAAGAGATAAGCATTTAATTATAGATTCACCAAAATAATCCCACTCCCTCTTACCACCACCCCTCTTTCAACAGTTTGGGTAGGGAACTGAGGAGCACTGACATTACAGCTGCCAGCCTATTTTTGGACAGACTACTCTGCCCCTGCCCACCAGCAGCAACCACAGTCTACAAGCCAATAAAATTCTCCAGTGGTCCTGGTTATGGTAAAATGTAATACAAAGTTACAATGGAATCTTCTCTGTATCAATAGCTAGAAGAATCCCAGAAAGTACTATAATGAACGGGTCCAAAACCATTTCATTTTTTACATCAATTTATTTTCCCCCAAAACCTGCCTTCTTTTTCATTCCTTCCTTTTTCTGCTCAGCTTTTACAAAAAGCAATCCAGATTCATTGTGTCTACATCCTCACCCGAGTATAAAGCAGCTTACCACTCCACTCTTACTTCGCCTGTTCTCACTCCTACCACTCAGACAGGAGATCTGACACAGAGTGAGAGACACAGCCCCTGACTTCATCCTTCTTAAAACTTAATGGGGGAAACCAGCTAATTCCTTTACAATCCATCTCCTTCCATTACTTTCTTTCCTATACAAATGTTACTCCTTCACCATGGAATAAATGCCCACTGCCCTCTTCTCTCCCTAGCAACCACCTATTCACCTTTTCAGTTGAAGCTCAGATGGTATGTTGTGATGGTTAATACTGTCAAGTTGATTGGATTGAAGGATGCAAAGTATTGTTCTTGGGTGTGTCTGTGAGAGTGCTGCCAAAGCAGATTAACATTTGAGTCAGTGGACTGGGAAAGGCAGACCCACCCTCAGTCTGAGTGGGCACCATTTAATTAGCTACCAGCACAGATAGAATAAAGCAGGCAGAAAAAGGTGGAAAGAGCAGACTTGCTGCGTCTTCTGGCCTTCATCTTTCTCCAGTACTAGATACTTCCTGCCCTTGAACATCAGACTCCAAGTCCTTCAGCTTTCTGGACTCTTGGACTTACACCCGTCGTTTGCCAGTGGCTCTTGGGCCTTCGGCTACAGATGGCATGCTACACTGTCAGCTTTCCTATCTTTGGGATTTTGGGACTCAAACTGGCTTCCTTGCTCTCAGCTTGCAGACAGCCTATTATGAGACTTCACCTTGTGACTGCGTGAGCCCATATTCCTTAGTAAACTCCCTTCATATATACATCCATCCTATTAGTCCTGTCCCTCTAGAGAACCCTGACTAATACACACCTCTGCTGTGAAACCTTCCTCTACTCCCTCTGGTAGACTTAAATGCTTGTTTTCCTGTGTTTTCACAGCACTTAGTACACAGTCAACCTGGGATCAGTAGTAAGAGGGTTAACTGACCACCCAAGGCACACATTATATGGTCAGTTATTGGTAGGGGTTTTATTTGTTAGTTTGTTTTTGTGCTTCTGCTTAATCATAAGTGAAGTAGATTCTGTAAGGGAGAGAACATGTGTTTTCTCTCTGTAGCTCCAGTGCCCAGAGGAGCAAAAGCTACAAACCCCAAAGTCATCTTTGGCTCATCCTTTTAGGTCCTACTTGGACTGAAGTCTTCACTTACACCTCAGAAATACTGACTGTCTTTTCTGCTCTCCAGCTCCACAGTCACAGTCTCAGGTCAGCCCTTGTCTTTTCTCACCTGACCTATAACATTGCCCACTTTCAGCCCTCCCCCAACTGACTGATCTTTCAAGTTGTCGAAAAAGTGATTTTTTTAAAACATGGATCTGATTGTGTAACTTCCCTATTCAATAGGATAAAGTCTTAACTTCTTAGGATGGCTCCAACTCACCTCTCCAGTCCCATGTCCTACCTCCTCTCTGTGACTTGCCTGTTCCCACCAGCTACTTATTTACCTAATACCTCAGTTCCATCAGCTGGTACATGCCATGTTTGCTCATGCTTCCATGCCTTTACACGTGCTGTTCATCCTGCCTGGAATATCACTACCACTAGTCTATTCCCTTTCCTCCTCAAACATATACATTTTCTTGGAAAATTACTATTTGGGATAAGATCCAGCTCAAATGTTGCCTTCTCTCTGAAGCTTTCCCTGAGTCTAACAGAGTTCATTTGCTTCTTTCACAATGTACCCATATTACTTTGTATTAATGTGCTATATTTTAATTCTGTCTATAACCCTGTATCCCTTAAGAGTACTGTAAACTCACTGACACCCATTATATACTTTATTTATCTTTGTAATGCACACAAGACAAGTCATGTCGTACTGACATATAGGAGGTTCTTAATAAACTCACTGCTGGAGATGGTTGTGGAGTCTTCCTGACTGGAATTATGCAAAAAGAAAATATAAAACATTTAACATGAAGCCTGGGGACACTCACTGGTCCACAGGTAGAGGGAAAGACTAGACAATTCTTCAAGGAACCTCTCAGTTCTAGTCTGATTCTCATAGCATTTCCTGAATACCTAAAATAGGCCAAGCACTGTGCTAGGTAATCATTTAAAATCAATCATTTCTTATAACAAACCTGAGAGGTAGGCAAATTATTTCCATTTCAATGCTGAAGAATAAAAATTCAGAGAAAAGACTTGCCCAAGTTCCTGCACTCACTCAGCACCAGAGCACCCCCAACTAACATATAATTCAACAATAAGCCTGCACAACAGGAAGGAGCCCTTTTTAAGCACTGAAGGATGGCAATACACCACTGACCCTCAATGAATGGGAAAGACCAATCAACTGATAATAAATGAACAAACAGAAATCTAATGATTTTTCCTGTAGCCTAAGTGAGCTCTGGTCTCTGTTGGGATAGAGCCTTATAACGTGCAAAGTAACGTTAATAAAAACCAACACAAATTCAATTCTAATCATAACTGCAGGTAGAAATATCCCCTACAGGAAGGAGAAAGATTTCAGAGGCAATGAAGAAAGCTAATTACTCCCTCACATCATACTTAGCAAAATCCAAGACAAAAAACTAATTGGCCTCCCTTTAATGGTCCCTGATTCACTAGTTACTGTGCTTTGAAACAGCTACCACTTTGCCTGTTTGCTGCCTCCTTTCCAGCACTGGCCTCCTGAACTCTGTTTTTCACTATCCCTACCCTCCACATTCCCCTTATCCTATGCCATTTATAGCAGAGCCTTACACTGATTCCTTGATCTCACTAGGTTCTACCCCTTCAGTCTAAGATGACCGTCCACAGCTTCTCATGTATATATATTCAGGCCTGGCTCACATCTGTAATCCCAGTACTTTGGGAGGCTGAGGTGGAAGGATCACTTGACCCCAGGAGTTTGGAACTAGCCTGGGCAATATAGTGAGACCCCCATCTCTACAAAAAAATTTTTTTTTTAAATTAGGCATGGTGGCACATGATTATAGTCCCAAACACTCAGGAGGCTGAAAGGAGAATATCACTTGAGCCCAGGAGCTTGAGGCTACAGTGAGTTGTGATCATGCCACTGCATTCCAGCCCGGGCAAAAGAGCAAAAGCATGTCTCAAAAAATGCTGTGCATGTGCGCGGACACAGACACAGACACACAGACACACACACACAAACACATTCCAATGGCCAAAACTGGAACAATTTGAGCACTGTATTAAATAATAAATAACCATAGCATTGGAGTATAGTTCAAGAATAAAATAAATATCCATGAGTCTATATGGATATAAATGATTGAATAAATAAATGCAGGAGTGACAAATTCCTTACAAAAAAGTTCAATTAATAAATGTAGGGGAATGAGGGAAATAGAAAATCACCAATATGACAGGTGATTGCTACAGGCAAGATCTACTGATGAATGCTACAATCGATGGGTAAAATTTTTAGGAAAAAGAGAATATGTCAGGCATGGTGGCTCACGCCTGTAATCCCAACACTTTGAGAGGCCCAGGTGGGTGGATCACATGAGGTCAAAAGTTCAAGACCAGCCTGGCCAACATGGTGAAACCCTATCTCTACTGAAGACACAAAATTAGCTGGGTATGGTGGCAGGCGCCTGTAATCCCAGCTACTCAGGAGGCTGAGGCAGGAGAATTGCTTGAACCCAGGAGGTGGAGGTTGCAGTGAGCCAAGATTGTGCACTGCACTCCAGCTTAGGTGACAGAGCAAGACTCTGTGGAAGGAATGAAGGAAGGGATGGAGGGAGGGAAGGAGAAAAAAAAGAGGGTAATTTCATAGCCTAAAATATCTACCCTAGATTTACTAATGACTATGATGATTTTAACAAGCATCCACACATTCTTTGATAGACCTCCCTCCAATAGGTAGAACTTAATTTCTCTCCCCTTAAGTGCGACTGAACTTAGTGACTTGCTTCTAAGGGACAGATCACAGAATGGGAAAAATATGAATTATAATGACAAATACCATGTTTACCATGTGATCAAGGTTAAAATCACCAGGGATCTGTTCTATGGCTATCACAAGCCCTCTAATAGAAAATGATGAGAAAGGTACATCACTTTCGTGATACTCTCCTGAAAACTGGTAACATCAGCCTATACAGGAGGAAACACAAGACAGACTCAAATTGAGGGACATTTTACAAAATACCTGACCATTAGTCTTCAAAAGTGTGAAGGTCAAAAAGACAAGGAAAAGGCCGGGCATGGTGGTTCATGCCTGTAATCTCAGCACTTTGGGAGGCTGAGGCTGGCGGATCACAAGGTTAGGAGTTCAAAACCAGCCTGACAAACATGGTGAAACCCTGTCTCTATTCAAAAAAAAAAAAAAAAAAAAAAGACAAGGAAAGACAGACAAATTACCATAAACTACGAACTTGAAGAAACTAAGTACATAGGATGACTAAATGCAATGTAGGACTCTGGATTGGATACTGGAACAGAAAAGAGGGTATTAATGGAAAAAAAAGAAGTCTATACGGTAGTTAATAGTAATGTATTAATATTAATTTCTTAGTTTTGATAAACATACCATGATTATGTCTATGCCAAAATTAAAGGAAGATGGGTGAAGGGTACATATGAGAGCATTCATTATTAGTTTTATAACTCTTTCATAAATCTAAAATCATTTCAAAATAAAAAGTTTTTTAAGGTATGCCTTTTCTTTTTCTGCTTTTTATGTGTATTTTACACTTCTATTTAAATTTTTTTTAATTTAGCATGTTTTTCTTCAAAAATCAGAAACAGAAAAAAATGTTCATTTTTAAAGACCAACTTTTTGGAGAAGGCTCCTCTCAGTAGGATAAATTGTTCTTTATCCTGTATTTCCTCAAAATTTTTTTATTCAAAAATTCTACTATAACACTCAGTTCATCCTACTTTATTTTATAGTTGTTATGTACCTTGTAATCCCACCCAGCACTTAGAATCCAATGTGTTAGCTGAATTTTTGTCATGGAAAGAAGCCTACATCCATCTAAGGCCAGTCTCTGAGCCAACCCTGACTTTGGGAACAGCCTTCCAGATGCTCATTTCTCCAGACCTCTTCTGTACCTGGAACCTCAGCAGGTGTCTACTCTGCTCTGATGCAGCGCTATACCAGAGCTTTAAGGCCAAACAGTCCAACAGTGATTCAAATCTCTATCATATCTGCTTAACATTGAAAATACATCCAGCATGATGATTAATCCTTAGACAGTAGGCTTCTCATGCTGATGCAGGTATCTTTTAATCTAATCCACATCTCAAAGTTTTCCCTCCCTTCTCACTATCCCCTGGGGAACCCCACCCACCATGCTAGCTCCAAAGTAAGCAAGCCTACCTACAGCCTGCACCTATGCTCAGAATGTTTCATCCACCTTCCAGTGTTACTGGAATCATGGCTATCCTCTTATGACAGTCCTCTTGAGAGGCTAAAAACCAGACTACACCTAGAGCAAACTGCTCTCACTGCGTACCTAACCTCCCATTCAGCACAGGTCAAAAACCAAATACAGAGGGGAAAAAACAAGAGAAACAAAGTATATCCAAATTCCTTTAGATCTAAAACTTCATTCTTTATAAGAAAATAAGCAAGAGTTCATTTTTATGCAGAGAACAAACAGTTTTTGGTTTTATATGTTGAGTATCAATCACAGGATTTGCATAAGAATAGGGATTCCAAGTTCTGAACTAAGCAAGTCTAACAAGTGGCAAAAACCAAATTCTAGCCACAACCTTTGGTGCTTTATCACAGCCCTAAAATTTGTAATTGGGAATATATCCCAGAGTTCCAGAATAGGAAGTAGAGAGCTGAAGGTATACCCTCTGTGGAGCCATAGCTAACAAACACGATGTTTCAGAACCCTTGAGGCTTTAATACTTTTCAAGCTAAGAAAGCAACAGCCTAAACATAGTGCTTTTTGATGCCCCCTTTCCATTCTGTAGGACACAATCGTCTGGATGTGGTTTCAGAGTCACCTGGATATGCTGAAAGTTAACTTCTTCTCCCTCTCAGTAAAGTGCAGCTGGTACTTTTTCAACTGAAAACCTTCACTATCATTTGAACAATAAATAACTGGTAACAAAACCACATAAAAGAAGAGAATCCTCCATCCCCTGGCTAAGGCAGTCATAGATGCTACAATGCAGGTTGTGCATTACACATGGGCACCACTACCAATGGGTGTCCTTCATATCACAAATACCACAGATTTGCATATTTATTAGTGTGACTTTCCAGAAGATGGCAGTTGAAAGTATCCTATTCCAATTAAGTCAATCTATTATGACTATTTAGTAAAGGTGGATGTTAGGTGTTTCAAGAAAGGAATGTCTTTTTCTAATTTTCATATAGGTGCCACATGGGTTAGTAGCAGCCATGATTTGATTTTGTGCTGTAAGATTGTCTTCTATTCACTAATTCTATCTTTAAGTTTTTAAACATCAGAACACAGTAAAGATTTGCAAATATTCTTGTCTTTTCTGGCTATTTCTCGAAGAGTTTCCACTATATCTAGCTGAACAACAATCTTAAAACAGACATGGTTGAGCTTTCATATATAGAAACTCATACCAGCTTTTTAAAGATGTCTACATTTTCGTTTTCTCTCCACAGCAACAGTTCCTTGACCTAGTTTTTCCACTAAAAAGTCCAATTATTTTACACAATAAGGCTAAAAATTTGTCCTAAATTCATAATGAAAGAGACTCATTAATTTGCTCTCATCCTTAAAACAAATGTACTCTCTGTGTGAACTATATGATAGTGATTTTTTTATAACTCTAAATATGTCAAAAATATTTGTGGGTAACAATGACTATATATAGTAAGAGTTCCTATTACATATAAATAAATAGAATATGATTCTTTTCCTCAATAATTTTATACTTTAGTGGAAAAGAGAAATATATGAATACATGATTGCAATTCACTGTAATATGAACTTTACTAGAGGCATATGTCAGGTTCAAGCATGGGAATGAAGAAGGAGGGTCAACTCTACATGAGGCATCAGAGAAGTTCCCCTAGGAGACAGCACTCGGGCTCATCTTGATAGATGAGTATAAATTGGCAAGTGAGCAAGGCTAGGGCATACAATAAATAGCCTATGCAAAGGTCTATGGCATGAAAAATCAAGGGATATTCAAAAAGTTTAAACATGTTTAAATGATTAAAGCAACTTGTGCAAGCAGAAGGTATCGAGTAAAGGGAGAATGGAAAGAGGAAAGTGGCAAGAGATGGAACCCATCACATTGCCTGTGGAGGGCTTTTTATGACATACAATGAACTTTGAATTTCAACCTGTAGGCAAAGGAGAGTCACTGAAGAATCTTATGTAAGGAAATGATACACCCAGATTTTAGAACCTATAAGATTTTTAGAATTATTCTGGCAGCAGTATTAAGGGTGTACTGAAGGGAACAATATTGGAAGTTAACCACAGAGCAGATGACAGATGAGAAACCACCAAGAAGAAGAAATGTAAGAAGGAAATTCAGGGGTAGACATGTAGAGCGGGAGATGCCTATGAGACAAACAAAGGAAGGTCTCTGTATATAGACGTCCAAGCTAGGGATATAAACCTGTGAGTCCTCAAGACATAGATAGTAGGAGCAAGCCCTGGTATGAATGAGAAACCCTAAGCAGGGGACTTAGGCAGAGATTCTTCACCTAGAGTCCTAAGACTTCTGATGATTCTGTGGATAGAATGCAGGAAGTCTGGGAACATGAATGGGGAAAAAATCACGTTCTCGTTTTCATGAACTGAAATTTCTCTCAATTATAAATATAGGAAACGAGTCAAAGGAGTATCAGCAGCACTTGTGATTAAATCACAATACATGCCAGGTATGGTGGCTCACACCTATAATTCTAGCACTTTGGGAGGCCAGATCACCAATAGAATATGTCAGATATTTTCATATTACATTAGTTATTAAAGATATTTTGAAATAGCATTTATACTCATTATTGCTTCAAAAGTATGGTAGTTATTAGGCCTACCACTAGATCTTGTCTATTATGTTAATTAAAAAGCACACATATTACTACATCACAATTTTTAAAAATATTTTTGTAATTTCATTTCAGCATATTTTGATTTTTTGTCATCCTATGCATTTCATTCAAAACATTTAGAAACAGTGGAGGGATTCAGAAGCCTCCCCCTCCTGCCAGAGGGTCTGTGGCACAATTCAAGAACTCCTGGGATAGCATGAGAACAAGGCCAAGAGAGAAAACTTAGGGAACATACATTCATATGGTGGGGCTTGGAGTGGGGTGGAACTAAGAATAGTCAGGTAGAGAATTAAGAAAAGAACCAAAACTGCGCATCATTGAAGGATTTATATCCAAGAACAGAAGGATGATGTGGTCTATAGTATCAGAAAACAAATTATATCAGTATTGAAATGTTTCCCTTTAATTTACCAATTATAGCTTATATAAGTTAGAATCCTTCGGCTGTAAGCAACACAGTTGTCTAAGGTACATAAAAAGAAATGTGTTGAAGGAATATGAGGTAGATCACAGACTCAAAAAAAAAAAATCAAAGAATTAGTCCATAGAAAGGACAGGAAATGAGGATGTCCAGGAGGACTCGGGTAGCAAGAAAGAAATGTCACCATCTGTCATTCCCCTAACTTGTCTACTTGGCCTGACTCAGGGTCATATGTCCACCCCTGGGCTGGGAGACAGCAGGACACCTGAACTGACAGTTATACCAAGATCCACAGAGGAGGGCAGCTCCCTGGGATGCCATGCTGTCAGAAAGAAAAAGGACACTAGGCAAACAGAAGCACCTGTCCACTTCAGGGGGTCCTACTGGCAACCTTATGACAACAGTTTCAGTGTTAAGTGGGCATGAAATCTGGATTGCTTTAGTCTACAAGCTGACTTAAAGTGAAGCAGAGCATCCCACTAGGTCAAAAAGCTTGATTACAAGAAAGAGAAATGGAATAATGATAAGAAATGAACACAAGATCAAGGGAGGGCTGAAAAAACGATTTAAGTATACTTATAGATCGAGGAAAGAGCCAGAGCAATAGGAGAAGTTTCAGATCTGGGTAAGCCCTAGAAGATGGGTTGAATTTGAACAGAAAGAAATTATCATTGTTGCTTAGCCAGG
The DNA here is from genome assembly GCF_009761245.1 of Sapajus apella. Classification (NCBI taxonomy): domain Eukaryota; kingdom Metazoa; phylum Chordata; class Mammalia; order Primates; family Cebidae; genus Sapajus; species Sapajus apella. The sequence goes on from NW_022436990.1 coordinate 10,627,207, forward strand.
CACTTATTGTGCCAGACACCATGCTAAACAGACTTCACCTGCATTATCTTTTAATACTGCCTGTTAGGTCATATAATTATCCCTGTTTCACAGAATGGGGTAGCAAGTTTTAAGTAAATTGTCCAAAGTCACACCGCTATAGAGGCAGAACAGGGAACAGGTACTTTTCCCTACGAAAATCCATATTTTTAACAATATTTTTCCACTTTTTATAAAACCCCAGAGAGAGGAGGTAAATAAGAGTGTACCAATTTGTAGGTTTGTACCAAGGAGGGAGGACACAGAAGGGATTCCTATCACTTAGCTTCACTTTTCTTTATAGGGAAATGCCAGCCATTGGTGGAGAAATGGGACTCCAACTAGAATGGCTATTATCAAAAAGACAAAAAATAACAAATGCTGGTATGAATGTGGAGAAAGGAAACCCTGATACACTGTTGGTAGGAAAATAAATTAGCACAGCCATTATGGAAAACAGTATGGAAGTTCCTCAAAAACTTAAAAATAGAACTACCATTCCAGCAACTCCACTACTGGGTGTTCATCTAAATGAAATGAAATCAGTATGTCAAAGAGACATCTGCACTCCCATGTTTATTGTATCACTATTCACAATAGCCAAGACACGGAATGAACCTAACTGTCCATCAATGGATGAATAAAGACATGTAGCATACATACGCAATGGAATAATATTCAGCCATTAAAAATGAAATCTTGTCATTTTCAGCAATATAGATGAACCTGGAGGGCATTGTTAAGTGAAGTAAGCCAGGCTCAGAAAGACAAATACCACATGATCACACTCATTTGTGGAATCTAAGAAAGCTGGTCTCATAGAAGTACAGCATAGGATGGTGATTACCAGAGTCTGAGGACAGAAAGAAGGAGGGAAAGATGGAGAGAGATTGGTCAAGGTGTGTAAAATGAGAGTTACATGAAAGGAGGAAGTTCTGGTATTCTATTGCACAGTACAGTGACTATAGAATCTTGTATATTTCCTAATAATTAGAAGAAAAGATTTTGAATGTTCTTACCACAAGGAAATTATAAACGTTTGAGATGATGGATGCATTAAATACCCTGATTTGAACAGTACACAATGCATACTTATATTGAAACATCACAATGTACCCTAAAAATATGTATAGTTATTGTATAAATTAAAAATAAAACTGAAAAAAAAAAAAAGAAATGAGAGGTTGGGAAAGGCACAGTGAAGCTAGTCGATGAGGGACTGTTAAAATCTGGGCTAAGAATGAGAGAGAACTGGCTAGAAAGGAGAAAGGGCCTAAATACCTGCCCCCAACCCACCCCCACACACAGTCCCCCAAGACTGCACAAAACTAGTGCCCACAGCTGTGAAACTCTCTATAGCTTCTATAGCAGGGCTACCCAGTGGGCATGGGAGTATTGGAGACAGACCCAAGCTCAAATCTCAGCTTTGCCTGTTATAAGGAGAAATGAAAAGTAAAGAAAACCTATAATTATTACACTAGTAATTTATTTGAATATGAGATCAAATAATCAGTGTTTACCATTCTTATCCTGTCTGAGCCAGTAGCAAACTAATGCTTTTAAATTTTATAGGTATAATTGTAGTGTGTATAAACACACATGTACACACACACATATATATTCAATTTCTGTCACTAACAACTTCAGCTAGATAGCATTCATCAACAAAGTTATGGTCAACTAGCAACATCTTACATAATTCTATTTATTTAAAGATTAATACATTTCTTTTCTTAGTATTTACTAAAAATGTACCATTCCAAATTTTTAGAACAGAGCAGGTAATAATTTTTTTTTTAGCTGGAGTCTTGCTCTATCTTGTCCAGGCTGTGCAGTGAGGCCATCTCAACTCGCTGCAGCCTCCGCCTCCAGGGTTCAAGTGATTCTCCTGCCTCAGCCTGTCAAATAGCTGGGACTAGAGGTGTGTGCCACCACACCCAGCTAATTTTGTATTGTAGAGACAGGGTTTCACCATGTTGGCCAGGCTGGTCTCGAACTTCTGACCTCAGGTGATCCACCTGCCTCATCCTCCTGACGTGCTAGGATTATAGACATGAGCCACCACGCCTGGGCTAGGTAATAATTTTGACTAATATAATAAAAATTTAGGAACACCTAAATGATTCTTTTAGACCTCTAGGTTAGAAGAAAGAAAGGAAAAACTATTTAACATCTGTAAGATGTACATCGAGGCAGGGTGTGATGGCTCACACCTATAATCCCAGCACTTTGGGAGGCCGAGGTGGGTAGATCACAAGGTCAAGAGATGGAGACCATGCTGGCCAACACGGTAAAAACACATCACTACTAAAAATACAAAAATTAGCTGGGCATGGTGGCACGAATCTGTAGTCCCAGCTACTCGGGAGGATGAAGCAGGAAAATCACTTGAACTCAGGACACTGAGGTTGCAGCGAGCCGAGATCACGGCATTGCACTCCAGCCTGGGCAACAGAGTGAGACTGCATCTCAAAAAAAAAAAAAAAAAAAAAAAAGAAAGAAAGAAAGAAAGATGTACATCTAAAATGCTTAAAAATAAAGTAAGATGTAGATTCAATGGTTTAATACCTTTGTGGAAACAATACTCTCTCACAAACATTTAAAAATATCCTGGAAAATCACTATATTATGTCTGAAAACCAAGTTCAATATTTACGGTTTAGTAGACAAAATATAACCCAAAGGACAGAATGAAAAGCAAGGTTCCATATTCAAAATACATATCTACACATCATAAAAATATCGGGGAAAACACATGCCAAACTGTTAAGCTATTTACCCGTGCTATTAGAATGGGGTAGGCTTGGAGTTCCCAGTCAGAGGAGGGAATTTCTACTTTTCATCCTACCATACTCTGGTTTTTAAAACATAAATCTGTATTACCCCATTAAATCTCCAACTATTTATATTTTTATTTACTTATTCATTCTATACATTTTTAAATTTTGTTATAATTTTGTATTTAGAGAAAAGTTGCAAAGATAGTATAGAGAGTTCTGGTACCTCCTACCCTGTTTCCTCCACTGTTAACATCTCATGTTACCAAGGCACATATGAAACAGTATAAAGCTGATCTTAGTATAAAACTATTAATTAAACTTCAGACTTTATTTGTATTTCACCAGTTTTTCCATTAATGTCCTCTTGCAGTCCCAGGACCCAATCTAGAATACCACACTGCATTTAGTTGTCATATGTCCTTAGTCTCCTCTGGTCTGTAACAGCCTTTTAGGCTTTCCTTGTTTCTCATGACCTTGATAGTCTGGAGGAATACAGGCCAAGTATCCCTAGAATGTCCCCAGTCTGGGTTTATATGATATTTTTCTGATTAAAATGGATTATGGATATTTGTGAAGAATACCATAGAAGTGAAGTAGTACTCTTCTCACCACATCACATTAGGGGTATACAATATCCACACAATATCAATGGTGACATCAACCTTCATCACTTGGTTAAGGGTATATTTACCAGATTTCACCACTGTAAAGCTACTATTGTTCACTTTCCATATCCTGTTTTCTGAGAGCAAGTCACTAAGTCCAGCCCACCCTCAAGAGTGGGTTAAGCTCTTCCTCCTAGAAATGGAAGTATTTGTATATATTATTTGGAAGTTTCTGTAAGAAAGATCTGTCTCTTCTTCTGTTTATCTATTTATTCAATTGTTCATTTATATTAGTATGCACTCACGTATATTTATTTTATATTTTAACTTAATACTACATTATTTATAAGGTTTGGCCAGTAGAAGCTCTTTCAGCTTGGCTCCTATGTCTCTTTGACAGTTCCATCCTTTTGTTTTTTTAAACACTTCCTTACATCCTTGAACTACATCACACTCACTCATGCTCATCTAAAATTTTTCCCTGCCCCTAGTATTCATCATTACTCCAAGGAGCCCTGATTCCTTTTATTAATGAAAAGTTTGTAGAAACCAATATCTGGGCATTAACGTGTTCCTTCAACTATCCTCAAAGTTTGTTGAAGCTGCGAGTTAGCGTATATTAACGTACTTCTTAACACAAAGCCTGACACATAGTAAACACTCAATAAATGAAAAAATCCATCATTGTTTTTATTATTTTTATGCACATTTGTAATAAATTTGGAATTCCAACTGCTAATCCAAAATTGTATCCCATTACTCATTGCATCAAGCCCTAACATGACCACATATCTTTCTATATCTCTTTCGATATTTCTGAGGCTCAGGACCGCATAAGGCCAAGAAATAGACACTCTCCATCCTCTGGGCCAGAAGTCTGCATTCTTTCACCATAGAACATTTTCCCTCCTTTCCAAGCATCTATGCAAAACAATAAAATCAAAAGAGCTTTGTGGAAAACATCTCCTGTGATCTTTTAGTTTTTAAGTTTAAATGAAATGTTTTGAAAGGTACTAAAAAAAAAAACCTCCTGTATACAAGTCAAACTCACTTTGGATCTATACAGTTCAGTTTTGAATTCCTTCCCAAAATAGCTTTTGTTTTGAAGTGCTCAATGTCATTGCTTTGGAAATGGCCATTGCCCTATAGATCTATAAAATGCCCCTTTAAACAAATCCTGTATGTCAAACATCAATGTCATTGTTCTTATTGAGTAACAGGTCCTAGAGAGTCTCTTTTATGAATTATAAACCAGTAACAAGGATCCTAAGAGGGTGACTTAAATGGTGCCTCCACCTCAAGCACTCTGTCTGGTTAGAGTGGCTGCCAGGAATCCCATGACACAGGAATCAGATGAGAGTCCTGAGAGATCTGTGAAGATGATCCTGGGACTGACAGGCTGGCATCAGGACACAAGAATAGGAATAAGTGAAAAATGTAGGGCCACTTGCACCTCTCAGGGAGTTATCTGGGCCCTGCAGAATGTGGGGTGGTAAGCAATGTGGAAAAAGCACCCTGGTTTAGCATGTATCAGAAGCCTTGAGGGTCCAACAGACACTTCTCAAAAGAAGACATTTATGCAGCCAACAAACATGAAAAAATGCTCACCATCACTGGTCATTAGAGAAATGCAAATCAAAACCACATTGAGATACCATCTCACGCCAGTTAAATGGCAGTCATTAAAAAATCTGGAGACAACAGATGCTGGAGAGGATCTGGAGAAATAGGAATGCTTTTACACTGTTGGTGGAGTGTAAATTAGTTCAACCATTGTGAAAGACAGTCTGGCAATCCCTCAAGGATCAAGAAATAGAAATACTGTTTGACCCAGCAATCCCATTACTGGGTATATGCCCAAAGGATTATAAATCATTCTATTATAAAGACACATCCACGTGTGTTCACTGCAGCACTGTTTACAATAGCAAAGACTTGGAACCAACCCAAATGTCCATCAGTGATAGACTGGACAAAGAAAATGTGGCACATGTACACCATGGAATATTATGCAGCCATAACAAAGGATGAGTTCATGTCCTTTTCAGGGACATGGATGAATCTGGAAACCATCATTCTCAGCAAACTGACACAAGAAGAGAAAACCAAACACCACATGTTCTCACTCATAAGTGGGTGTTGAACAATGAGAACACATGGACACAGGAGGGGAACATCACACACCGGGGCCTGTTGGGGGTGTGATAGAGAAGCTAGGGGAGGGATAGAAATGGGTAGGGAAATTGGGGAGGGATAACATTAGGAGAAAATACCTAATGTAGGCGACAGGGGGATAGATGCAGCAAACCACCATGGCATGTGTATATGTATGTAACAATCCTGCATGATGTGCACACGTACCCAAGAACTTAAAGTATTTAAAAAAAAAAAAAAAAAAAGAAAGAAAGAAAGAAAGAAACATGAGGGGGTTAGGCACGGTGGCTTACACCTGTAATCCCAGCACTCTGGTAGGCCAAGGCAGGTGGATCACTTGACGTCAGGAGATCGAGACCAGCCTGACCAACATGGTGAAACTCCATCTCTACTAAAAATATAAAATTCGTGTGCATGGTGGCACATGTCTGTAATCCCTGTTACTCAGGAGGTTGCAGCAGGAGAACTGCTTAAACCCAGGAGGCGGAGGTTGCAGTGGACTGAGATCGTGCCATTGCGCTCCAGCCTGGGCAACAAGAGAGAAACTCCGCCTCAAAAAAGAAAAGAAAAGAAAAAGAAACACAAGGGGATGAAAAGAAACAGAAGTTCCCCATTCAGAAAAAGTCTTATGGGTTCTTCAGTATCCACATTCTTCTTACTAAACATTCTTAGTTTGGGATTCCTGCTTTTTGCGCTCAGTATCTTAAAATATGCTAATTTTATGTTGGTTATTCTTGCTCTATCCTAAAACCTACATTCTTCTGAGCAAGGCCAGGTGATCCCTGACATAGGCTGGAACCTCTAAAATCCCATGGCACCTGTCTAGCATATTTCTGGTCTGGCCCACCTTGCTCTTCTTGCTTTTGCTCTTGGCATGGTCCCACCCAGCTATGTCTTCCAGGTTCTTGACCTGCCCAGCACTTCATCTCACTCTCTCTATCCACATCAGCCCCTGCCTTTGGGTCATGGCTTTGGGGCGCCATGTGGCTACACACAAATGTCCCTCAGGGCCTAGAAAATGTATCCCGATTTCCTTGAGGAAAAGAATTATAAGAACCAAAGCAACTGAAGTCACCTTCAGGAAATCTAAGCAAAGCCTCATAAATCTGGTAGGGATTATCTTTCCTCCCTTCAGAAAGAGGTACAAGAGGAACAGAATCAACAGAAAATACAAATTTCTTACTTTTAAACATTGGACTATGACTATTAACTAAATTTTAGACTTTTTTTAAAGTGGCCAAGGGGCAGAGTGCCTCAGTCCCAAGAGGCCAGCATTGGAAGTAGCCATATAGTCAGGAGCATTGGTATTACAAAGACAGCGTAGAATTGACAGTCATTTACATCTGGGTTCAATGTCTTATCCTCACTCACCAGTAGAAAAACTTTAGGCAAATCATAGATCATAAGTTTCAATGTCTGTAAAATGATAATCCAGTATTACAAGTTCTATAATTTATTTTTAAATACTTCTTTATGATTGGTATATATATGTGACAATTTAAGTTTCATTTCTAGGCCAAATCAGTTAAAGCAATGCCTGAAATGTACAGTCTAAAAGTGAGAGCAGGTGTCAGGCAACATTACATCAGAAAGGAGATGGACTCACTCCTACTTCAATCAATAGCCATTACTTTACCATTTAGCAAGCTGAAAGTTAGAAATGGGTTTTTCTTGGTGAAATTGAAGGTATCCAAGACCTGTGAGTTAGCTAAAATAATTTAGAAATGTGTAAGAAAAAAGGATAAGATTTCTCTGTTGCCTCAACTTTGTACCCTTGAGTGATACTGCCTAAGACTTAATCCCTAAAATGTCCTTGTCTCCAACCATTGTTTTAAAAGGATTTCTGATTTACATACAAAGGATGCAGAATCCCACATAGAGCAAAGCTTTTTTAAATTTAATATATAGTTAGAGTACCTAAAACAAAATAGAGCTGAGAGTTCATCAACCTACCAAACAGACTGTATGAAATATTTTGTACCTGCTTTGCTAATTAATGCTAGTCTAATAAGTATCTTTATATGAGTGAGATTTTGGTCTAAGCTTTAAATTCATTACAACTTGATATTAAGCCTATAGAGGAAGTAACTATTACCACACCAAACTTTTTGGGTGGTTACTATGATTTCCAAAATAAAGCTGAAATCTGAGTGTAATGAAATTGCCATAAAGAAATTCTCAATATCCATCCTTCATATCCCACAGAGTTGCTGGGAAGTCACATGTGAAAGTGTTTTTGGTAAATTCTAAAATGCGGTACTGTTGTATTTGACCGGAGCGTAGAAAGTTATCACAAGACAAAAGTATGCCAGATTGCAGGGTCATTTATTATGCCGGCGACCACAGAGGACTCACATCTCTCCAACCTGTGGTGGCAACAGGACGGTGCCATGATTTTTTATACCCGAAAAACCACCTTGGGAGTGGGGGTGAGGGGCAGGGATGGGGATGAAAAGGCTTCAGACATTCCGAGGGCTAGTGGATTCTGTAAATTACCTCCTGGGCAGAGATGAGGGTGGGGGTCTCCGGACATTCCAAGGGCCAGGGGACTTTTGTCATTCCGTTTGTTACTTAAGTGGTTTACAGAAGTCAAGATAAACATTTGTTTACACATTATCTGGTTAAGGTGGAAATCACAGACCTTAGTTACTTATTACAAGTCACAGGAGCCAGGATGGAACTAGCTTGGGCTGCTTAGTCTGGCAATTGCCAGTAAGCAAAGGCTAGCAATTCTGGCAGTTACTGATAAGAAAAGGTAAGCAGCTTTACATAGTTTTGAAGAACAAACTAGCAGTTCTATTTACAGAGGCCAATGACAGTAGTTATTGTGAGGAGAATGGGGCCGCCATTTCAACTTATCTAAAAACAGTTTTGCATTTTATAAAATAGTTTTGCTCCGGTTCTGGCTCTAGGCCAGCACAATATCACAGTACAAACATACTGTCTCAGAAAGATTTTTAATTTGTACAACTCAAGTTCCTCCATGGCTCACCAGCCTGGAGGTTCAAATGGAGTGACATTTTTGGTAATGTACTACATTTCCATGCATCTTTATTTTAACTGCCTCATCAGAGTCTCCCTGAAAACAGGGCCCTAAGTAGAATTTCATGAAGCTCCAGTATGAATTTCACATGTATGCACACTCACTGCATCATGGGCACCTTTACCAGGAAGAGCTACTATTTCTGAGCACTGCCACGCCCCTCCCACTAATGCTTTAGAGCAGTGGTTTTCAGGATCGGGGACTCGTCATAGAGGGGGATGCAAGGCAAACCTTTGGAGGTATGATGAAATATTAGAACTTCTGTTTAATTTTTATTTTAACCTTTAAAATTTTTACTTCTATATGTTTTATAAAATTGTAAGATATTAACACATGAGAGAGCTCAGCCATTTTTAAACAGATAAATATGTCAATAAAAATAGTTTGGAAACCTCTGGTTTTGAGCATCTGTGGATAGAGGGAAATATGCCTTTCTCCCTCTAATACAGTATACTCTCCTGAGGGCTATTTCAGCAACGGTCTTGTGCTCAAATGACACAGAGGTTCTTTGGTGGAAGAGCCCTTACATGCAGCCTACTCACCCCTCCCCAGCTTTTCTAGGACTCAGCCCAGGCAGAGTCCAGGGAATGGCTGAGACAGGACACTTCCTCATGACCCACATAGAAACTGGCCTCAGAATCACACCACCCTCTAGTGATCAGAGCTTACTGTGGCTGACTCCACCTTTCTCAGGATGCCTTCTCTCTAGGAGCTGCTTTTGACTGTAGTACCAATACACTGATGGGACAGACCACCAACTCATCATAGACACAGGGCAGACATTCAGCAGACATGCCCAAACATGTTTGAGGTTCAGTGATGGAGACAATTCAAGCTCAGATGCTAATGGCTACATCGCAGCTGACAGCCTAAAGAAATGCTAACCCCTCATTGCTAAGTCAGGTAATCATTCCCAGGGCAATGCTTTGCCTGTACCTGGAAAAAAGCCCTTGGGCAATTTTGTTCCTTGAGAGTTACCCCAGTGTCTGCTTACATATTCAATACATATGGGAAAAAATGTGAAGTTAACTAGATAAGCATTTCAACACCTGTGTGTGTGACAGACTGTGTGAACTGAATCTTTATTAGAGAAGTAAATGCACATTTTAAAATATCGAATTTCCCTTGACAACATTGTGTTTTAACTACAAGTTTTAATATTCATTGGCCCTAAAATCCTTCCTATGAAAACATTTCCCCAAATTAGAAAGGAAGCATAGGAAAAACAAAATTTGATACATAATCATTTTACACAGCCATTTTTTGACACGTCCTTCCAAATCCCATCCAAGCCTCCTCTGAGCCACCTCCTAAATACCTATCTCTATACCATCATTCTACTTATATAGCCTCTTTTTTTTTTCAAGACAGAGTCTCACTCTGTTACCCAGGCTGGAGTGCAGTGGCATGATCTCAGCTCACTGCAACCTCTGCTTCCCGGGTTCAAGCAATTCTCGTGCCTCAGCCTACTGAGTAGCTGGAATTACAGGCACATGCCACCACATTTAACTAATTTTTGTAATTTTAGTAGAGAAAGGGTTTTGCCATTTTGACCAGGCTGGTCTCAACCTCCTGACCTCAAGTGATCTGCCTGCCTCAGCTTCCCAAAGTGCTGGGATTAGAGGTGTAAGCCACCGTGCCCCATCTCCTTAAATATACTCTTATACTCCACTTGCTTAACACAGTGGGCACTCATACTCAGGAATGCCCTTATCTATACCCAGCCAAAATCCTCAGTCACTCCTCAAGGCTCAGGTCACATTTTACCTCCTTTTTAGACCCTGAATCCTGACTGAATTAACTGCACCTTCATCTACCTTCCCATAGCTCTTTGTACTTACTGGGACTAATTAGATGGTTTTATATTTATAATTTCTCTGACCCCCCCCCATTATCTTGCTCAGCTACATATGTCCTGCACAATCATGGCATAATCATGCCACTGTGTAGGCATTTGATCAATGCATGTTGGATTGGTGTTATATTCAGGACATTGCAAGAATCTCTTGGTCTTATAATTCACTACTTATCTGGACAGCTTCCAAAACATCATACCTAGAATGATGACAATGGTGTATGGATGGATCATGGGATACTGCCTTGGGCAATGCCTGATGGCAGGCTCCAGGAACAGCTTCCAAACATCCATGAGTAGCAAAAGGGACCACGAACACAGGGAGAATAGGTCAAACTGCACCTGTCCCCAGTTTCACACAGGGGCCAGCTGTGAGCAACACTGTGCCAGACTCCTTAGGGAATACAACAGCCAGAGTTTTTGCCAGAGGTGCTTCCAATTGCTTGAGGAGGCATACTTACACATGTGAAACAACCTCAGAGTACACAAACAAGTAGCAAATCATTATTGTAATGATTTACAAGTAGTAAATCATTATCCTAAAGCATTATTGCTTTAGGAATTCAGAGAAGTTATAACAACATAGAGCTAGAGAAAAGGCTCTTTAGGAGGAAACTGGGCTGTAATGGGATGTGAAGCATGAGCTCAAACAAGCAGAGATACTGCTAGCCTCCCCAGTTATTTACAGTTGATATGGTTGTTCCTGTCCAGTTTAAGGAGGAAGCAGGGCAGTTGGATTAGATTATAGTACAAGAATTATTGACCACTGATAACCCACTGGTCTGGAATTGGAACAGAAACTATCCCAAAACCAGGGCCAGGCAAGGAGGCTGACCACCAGTTAGCCTTCTGCTTACATTATGAATAGTCTCGGTCTCCACTGACTACTCTGGAGCACCTGCTGTATCCTAGGCACTCTGCTAGGTAGTTTACACACATTATTTCTAAGTCTCACTATACTTGACAAGGAAGGTACTGTGAAGAAAATAGGACTCAGAAAAAGTTAGGCAATTTTCCCTAGGCATAGAGCTAGTGGGTGGTGGGACAGAGATTTGAACCCAGAAAATGTAACTGACCCCAAGTCCAAGCTTACCAACATCCTATCTGCCTTCCTCGAGGGAACCAATCTTTTGAATCCTCAAAGGGGAAAAGGTTGCTGCTTTGTCCTATTGCAAACATTAGTGTGAACAACAATGCCAGTGTTGCAGGCCATGGAGTTAAAACTGGCTCCTGTCTACTAAAATTAATTCCAAAGACAAATGATAATTATGCCTGCAAAAAAATAAATACATTCTGGTGCCGAAGTCAGCACTATGTAATCCCCTTGAATTAGGATGTAGTAATTTTACATATCAACTTGGGTAACTCTCTAGTCAGACAGATGTTTTTTTTAAATTTAAAAAAAAAAAAGCCCTTTCTATCTAGGATAACATATCTCTCATTCAGTAGAGTCCCCATCCAGTGCTGACACTGCATTTTCTCCATCTCTTCACCACAGTGTACCAGCCACACTGGATACTTGAGGCTGTCCTAGACGTGGGCTTTAACAAAGCTGGAAAAGGTTCAAAGAGAAGCTAGAAAGATCATGCAGATAGGAGGGCCTTCATGAGAGAATGTCTAATAATATTAGTTGTATGGTTTAGAGAAATGAAGCCAGGAAGTAGAAGAGCATGATCTAGATCCATCACACAATCAAAAATTATATAGGGTGATCTTAAGCTCATTTTTACCAAATCCCAGACACTTAAAAACAAAACAGATCTTGGTGACTCAAAAGGACTGAGGTGAGGATAGACCTGGAAGAAAGGGCTTAGAATGACTCCCAGTCTCCACCCAAAGGGCAGGGACTAAAGACAATGCTTAACTCCAGACAGGAAGTTCAGAAAGGATGAGATCATTCCAGGTGTGCTAAATGAAAAGTACCTGTGGAAGATTCAGGAGAAGACATACAGAAAGCAGGAGAAATACAAGTCTGAATCTGGAAGAAAATAACCAGAGGCTAGAAATCTAAATCTATGAGTCATCAGTACACGGCAATAGGAGAAGCCATCAACAAGCACATATCATCCAGAGAAAAGGCGGAGAGTCAAAGATTTGTCCCTTCCAGTCTGGTACCAGACTCATGGACTCAAGAGAGTTATTTTATTTGTGTATTTATTTTTGGAGACAGGGTTTTGCTTCATCACCCAGGATGGAGTGCAGTGACATGACCACAGCTAACTATAGCCTCAAACTCCTGGGTTCAAGCAGTCCTCTTGCCTTAGCCTCCCTAGTAACTGGAATTACAGTTATACACCACTATACCCAGCTAATTTTTTACCTTTTTTTTTTTTTTTTAGGAACAGTGTCTTGCTACCTTGCTCAGGGTGGTCTCTAACTCCTGGCCTCAAACAATCCTCCCTCCTGAGCTTTTCTAAAATAATGGCCAGGCCTGAGCCACCATTCCCAGCCTAAGAGTCATTTTAGACCAAATAAAACATTAAACTTGTTTACCTAGTAGGCATTAAACATATAGAACACTTGTGAATATTCAACCTCAACAAGTTTATTTAGCTCCAAGAATTTTACAGAACAAATCTTGAAATCTATTTGTCTTAAATACATGCAATTTAATAGCCTGTAGTTTTCTTAATATAAATTTGTTGTTACTCTCAAAAAAAACAATATATAAAAAAGAGGAGTTAAATTTGCAGATGTCAGATGAATTACGGATTTATTGCTCCTGAAAGTTACTTGAGGCTGACATAAAAGAAAACCTTCCTATCCACCCCAAAAATGTCCCTTGTAAACTGTCAAAAGCATACACTGCTTTAGCAGATATGACACTGTGCCATGCTGCCAGGAAGGACTCTTCTTTCCAGGAATCTACCATTTCTTGTAACTACTTCTCTTCTAATCCATTCAGATCCACTTGTTTGTTTTAATAGCTAAAATTTGGATATTTATGATTGAGGAACACTAGGACGGTTACTAGCAACAATATCATGACCATTTATTGAGTGTCAAGCACATATCAGGCACCATTCTAGGAGCCTGCTGTATTCTTCTCAGCGAGCTTGAGAGGTAGGCATTATTATTTTTATTTTACAAACAAGGACACTGAAGCTGAACAAAACTCAGCAACTTGTCTATAGTCACGATGTTGGCAGTAGAGAAGCAGAATTCAATCCCAAATCTATCTTTCACCAAGGACCCTGTTTGCTCTTTGCACTATTTCACTAGTTCATTGAGGGACTGGCTCTTATCACTGAGTTATAAAAATAGTAAAGACTAACATTGTCATAATAATGAAGAAATTATTGGAAACTGTTATCAAAGTATAATGAAACTCTTAATATTTGGACTTTTTTGACAACAAAAATGGAAATTCCATATGGTTTGACCTAACAACAGCACATTCACTTGTATTTTATGTGAATGTGTAGAGCAGCAGTGTAAATTTCTGAGGAAATCCTATACCCAATAGAAAGGGTAGAGGATAACCAAACACTTCACCCAACTCATTAACAGCAAAAATATGTTGTGGCTGAAAAGAGAAAAAACATATAGAAACACAAATTTGCAAGATAAGGAAACGCTAAAAAAAAATTTATTGTGAAAGACAACAGCTTGTTAGTTTAAGTGAAACTTTATGTGTTGACTATAGGCTGACCACCGAGAGTACTGTGAAATACAAGCTAATAAAACATGGAAGTGTGAAATATAAATGGTATATAAACACTATTGTCTGAATTTTGTGTGCTCCCAAAATTTATATGTTAAAATCCTAACCCCCATGGTGATGATATTAGGAGGTAGGGCCTTTGAGAAGTGATTAGATCATAGGGTGAAACCCTCATGAATGGGATTACTGCCCTAATAAAAGAGGCCCAAGAGAGACTCTTTATCCCTTCCATTATGTGAGCACACAGTTAGAAGGTAACAGCTGTGAACCAGAAAGTGGACTTACCTGACACCAAATCTGTGGTGCCTTGACCTTCAGCTTCCCAGCTTTCAGCACTATGAGAAATAAATTTCTGTTCTTTGCAAGCTACCCAGTTTATGGTATTTTGTTATTGCACTCCAAATGGACTAAGATAATAAAACATGTTTTCTTCTACATGAGCACACTAAGGAAATTTAAAATATTCTATGGAACAGATTTTTGGAAAATCATAAGAATAAATAAACAATGGAGAAATATGGAGAATCCTATAAATGAGGCATAAAATACTAGAGCTATCAGAAAACAAAAATTATTTAAATTTTACCCTTTTGTTTTACAGTGGAGGAAACCAAGATTCAGGAAGAGTATGTCAGCAGGGACTAAAAATTCAGGTGCCTTACTCCCAGTCCAGTGCTCTCTGAAATACATTAGGTTAACATGCTATTTGAACAAAATAATGTCTTTATATATTGCAACTGACCATGCCATATACTGCAGATATAAGAAAATTTTTGTGAGGTATTATTTTTATTTTGTAGCATGATGTTTGTTAGTATAGTAAATATTTTTATTATCCTAAAAAAAAAAGACCATGAGCTTTAAATTTTAACAGAATTACTTTTCTTATTCAGCTTATTATGATTATGGTATAACCAGAATACTGCCTTCTCCCAAGATGTCTTTCTACTGCTTTTGGATATTGTTTGTCTTTTTAAAGAGGAAGGCATTCTAAAAATAGTATGCTGTCAAAATGGTTTGGATTTCAAGGAAAAAAAAAAAAAAACCTCACACCTGCTCCCTGAGAAATAAATACTCAGTTCGAAAGCATGACATTTACAATATGCCTTTGGTACAAAATTCAGCTGCAGATATCCACTACTAAAAGATTGTTTTGATTCTAATTCAAAGTAAGTATCAGAATTAGGCTATCTTAATTATTCCCTTCATTTGTGAAGCTGTATGTTCTTCTGGCCAAACAACTGTATCATTGTGCTCCTGTGCTTTGCTTTATTTCTCATTAGAGCATTTTTAATAGTAACAGAGAAGGGCTGACTGTCATGGCTTACGGCTTATCACCCTCCCTATCTGATATTTTCATCAAATTGTCTTTCAAATTCCACCAATCCATCAATCTGAGATTTACAGCTGAGAATTCATGGTTTAAAGGAGAATAAATAACCCTATTCCTGAAGGGGACCCAAATTCACTAAAGAGAGAAACATCGAGACAACCACCAGTAAAAGAATCAATATATCTTTCAAATGGCCTGTGAAACCCCAGCTCCCTTACAGAAGCCCTTTAGAGAGGAGGACATCAGAGCTTCCCAGGCAACATTCCTGCTTACAATAGAAGAATTTAGAATAATTGGATGGTACTTGATAACCTAACCATCAGCCACAAGTATTTCTTAGCACACTATCTAGAATAGCAAGAACAACTCAAGGGTGTTCAGTACCTTGAAAAGGACCACTGCAAAGGAGAATTAATTTTTCAATACTAAATACAATAATGTTGCCCACAGGGTTATGAGGATTCATTTACTCTTGTAACAAATATTTATTGAGCACCTACCACATGCCAGGCACTATTCTGGGAGCTAAGGAAATGTCAATGAACAAAATAGACAAAAATCTCTGTCCTTGTACAAGTAATATTATACCAGGGAGAAACAAACAAACAAACAAGTAAAATGTTTTGTTTGAGGAAGGTGATAAGTGTTATGGACAAAATTTAAGCAGAGAAAGAAAATAAATGAAACAATATATAGGCTTGACACAGTATAAGCATTTAAAATATATTAAAGAATTTCTTCTCTAATAAAAGCTCTAAAAATGAGTTTCTTGGTTTCAGGGCTGGAGTTGAGGAGAAATTGCATTTTCTTCTTGAGGGAGTAATAATCTTATCCCACTACTTCTAAATAGGTGAAATAATAACTTTAATTTATCAAATGCTCACTTTGTGCCAATAACTTTACATAAAATACTTCATTTCATTTTGTAAAATGGATATTCTCCTTACACATGGGGAAAATGAGGCTCTAAGAACCTTAAGATCAGAGCTCCAATAATTTTATGGTAGAGCTAAGATTCAAAGGTAAATATACCTAGCTCCAAAATCCATCCTGCCAGCCTCTGTTTTTGTTCAGTGTTGAGGCATAGACTGTCAGGAGATGGAGTAAGTCAAGAAGGGAAACAAGACTATTATTCTCATGGTACTGCCTACTACCTGCCCACCTCCCCCACCACTAATCTCTTCTCAGAGAATATTAGTTTATACACATCTGTGTAAATTGCTGGATATTAGGATTCCAAACCCAAAATGGAAACCTCCTATTTGATACAAGCTATTGCAAAAAAAAACAATGACTTTAGATTTGGGTATGTGACATTTCCATCACCATTTAAGGTTCAAAGTAGATAAACTTTTTTGAAAGCTTCTTTTCTTCTCAAGCTGGTTAATAGCACTCAATTTACTACTTCTTGTTGGGTATCTGAGCATATACGGCATTTAGACAGGATGGTGTTAAGGTCTAAGAACTAGAGAAAAACATCACACCAAAGATAATAATTTCTGTTATTTTCTTAAAAAATAATTTTTTTAAAGAAAAACAAAATATATGGATATATTCACATTTACAACAAATCAACCAAATATTAACTAAAGCAAAAAACAAAAGGAAAAACTCTCTGAGTAAACAACAGCAGCAACAACACCACCCAGAGCAAAAGGTGTCTTGTTTTGTTTTGTTTTGGTTTGGCTGTCTGAGTCAGGGTCCCGCTTTGATGCCCAGGCTGGAGTGCAGTGGTGCAACCATGGCTCATTGTAGCCTGAACCTCCTATGCTCTGGCAATCCTCCCCCATCAGCCTCCTAAGGAGCTGAAACTAAAGGCATGAGCCACCATGCCAGGCCTGCTTCTCTTCTTAAGCTGGTTGTTACCTTTTTCTCCATCCTCTACCTTTCAATCTATTTTCAGTTTAGTCAAAATTCAAATGATTAAAAATCCTGTTATCAATTATTTATTGATATTAATTTACTAAATTAATATCAATTAATTTATAATTAATTACAATTAATTTACTAAATTAATATAAGCCATAACATCTTAATTCACCAATCTGGTCCATTATTTGTTCTCAGAGAACTCATACCTCTTTTTGTGGTAGTTTTTATTTTTACCTTTGTTTTCAGATCTCTTTTTTCTTGGAGCAGCTGCCCTTCTGAGGCAGGTGTTACTCTACAATGTTTTAGAAGCTGTGTGCTCCTACTAGCCAAGCCTGAAGAAATGTGCATCCTTTGGCTTCTTCTTGTGCTGCCCATCTTCTCATCACCACCCCCTTATTTTTATTTTAATTTAAAATGAAATGTACTAGTAATACTAAGAGACACATTTTTTAAACTACACTTGCACACCTATTTTCACTGTTGCATATAGTCTTCTGACACATACAGCCCCCTGCTGTTTCAGTTATTTCTAGTTGATCCTCCATATAAGCTGCCTGCAAGACTGACTACTATAAGTTTTAAAGGGTCATTCCCTTTCAATTCACACAAAGACAAAAACAGATTAAATACAAGGCAGTATTTGAATTAACTATTAAAAGCTAAATGCAAGCGGATTACTTCCAAGGGACATATCAGAGGAACTGCAGTGTCATTTGGTTTTCCATGGGCTATTTTTATGCTAATGTAATAGGAATAAACAGTGGCAGGGAGATGAGAGCCTCGGGGCTGCTGGTGGGGAGGACTGCGTTGCGTTTAGAACTGTCACAGAAGGTAACGTTGATGAGAGACTAGGTGGGGTAGTAAGAAACTATGAGCACTCAAGATTGAGAAAACAGAGAGGGCCGAGAAACAAGAATTTTGAGTGGGCCAGTAAAAGTAGTAAGCTATTAGAAAGACACTTAAATCAAGAAATTGGATGAAAACAGAAGATGAGAGGGCCTCCGCAGATATGCTTTGAGCTCCACGTCCAGGTATGTTCAGAAAAAAGGAAGAACTAATTGTGATATAGGCACAGCCTAGCCAACACAATGTTAAATCTATGTCAAGCTCTCCAAGTAAAATACATGTGTGTGCCTATAGTTATTCTTATTTGCAAAATGTTTGTTCCCTTAGCATATGATATTGTACACAGTAAACATTTGATGCATTTGTCAATTGTTGACTACTGGTGAAATTATCTGAAATAGCTAGTGTTACAGGTTGTAGAGTGGTAGACACAGTAAGCATAGAATTGTTCAGGGGTACAAGGTCTTGAGTTCCAGGGGCTTGATCCTTGAAGACTCTATTCTTAGGCTTTTAAGAGGTGACAAGAGCCCTTTCTGGATTTGTCAGGTTCCTTTTAACTCACGCAGTCAAAAAATATTTTACCTTTTTCCTGTGTAGCAAATGCCATCATTCATATATTCATTTTCTAACAACTCTCTGCAAATCTGTAGATTAATAGATTAACACAGCCACTTCTCACTGTGACATGATGAGTGGGAATGCTTCACCTACCATAAGGGCCAGGAGTCAGTCACCAGCATCTCATTATTATAAACAGTAATGGTAGATCCAGACTTCTGAACATTAGCATGGCTGGAACTGCCTTGCTAGAGAAGGATTCATTACAAATATTGACTATAATTCCCTTTTAAATTAAAAAAAAAAATGAACTTTTCCTGTAGTAATATAACCTCAAATTATAGGTCCTCTATCCTTCTGGAGAGAGAGAATTTTAAAAAAGAAAAAAGAATAGTACAAAAAAAAAAAATACCCAGACAGCATAAATACGTTGTGTTATTTAAATGACAGTTATACAAAGAAGGTAATAAACGTAATCAAGTAGTAAACAAAGGGCAAGAAAATTAATACCAACAGGATGGTTGGTTCATTATTTGTTCTCAGAGGACTCATACCTCTTTTTGTAGTAGTTTTTATTTTTACCTTTGTTTTCAGATCTCTTTTTCTTTCTTTAATTAGCTTGCTTTGCAAAGATTTGATTTCTCCCCTGAAAGCAATGGTGGTGACAAATAAACATAACCTACTAAATATCTTCAAGTATAATGTAATATAATCCCCATTGCCTATAAAAGAAATGCCTCTGAGTTCCTATACATGCCACTGAATTACCATGTACAAGGGCCTTGCTCTGGGTTGTTCTGACAATGGTCCCTTAGTTTTTCTAAGCACTATAAATTCTCTTTGAATTGTTCCAGAGTAGGAGGAAGGAGGGAGTCTCAAACTCAAATACCTACCGGACACAGGCAATATCAGTGGGGGCACCAAAAGGGCCATATGGGACTGACTACATAATGTCTACTGTAAAACAAATATATGGAGCCTCTTATTCAAAACTTATTAAGAATTTCAAGATGGTTACAGCAGAGTATTAAATTAAGTGTGGACCTTTCTCAATGCAGGGCCCTATCCAACTATGCAGATTGTACACCCATAAAGCCTGCCCAGCAGCCATACAAAACAAGCTGCAGGCCAGGTTTAGCTCATGTATCAGCCAGTTTGAGATACTGTTCTAAAGGCTCTACTAGCCAGGTGGGGTAATGTGTACCTGCAGTCCTAATCACTTGAGAGGCTGAAATGGGAAATGATCGTTTGAGCCCAGAATTTCAAGGCTGCAGGGAACAGTGATTGCACTACTGCAATCTAGCCTGAGCAACAGAGTGAAACCCTGTCTCCAAAAAAAAAAAAAAAACTCTGGAAATAAAACAAAAGTTCCAAATTCTCTCCCTACTTTCCCTTGTGACTCAAAGCACACCACTGCAAGATGGCTGGAAGAGTTTGGAGAATGTCCCATGACTGAAGAGCAGAGAAAAATATGGCTGGTGGCTTATGAGGAAAACAAAGTCTGTCCTTTACTTCACGTCTTAAAGCCAAGTCTTCAAGTCTTAAAACCAACTCAGGAATTCACTTGCTGACCGGTATGTGCTTGTGGAGAGGAAACTGTATGCCTTATTAATTCAAAATGCAGTAATCCCCCCTCATCATCAGCGGATACTGATGTTCCAAGACCCCCACTGAATGCCTCAAACCATGGATAGCACCAAACCGTATATAGGCTATGTTTTTTCCTATACATATATACCTATGATTAAATTTAATTTATAGATTCGACACAGCAAGAGATTAACAATAACTAATAGTAAAATAGAATAATTGTAATAGTATGCCAGTATCTTGTATGCCAGCATACTGTAACTCTAATCTTGAGCTTTAGTATCATTATTAAGTAAAATAAAGGTTACTTGAACATAAGCATTATGACAGCAAGATAGTTGATCTGAAAATCAAGATGGCTATTAAGTGACTTAACAGTTGGGTAGCTTATACAGCATAGATATGCTGGGAAAAGAGATTATTCACGTCCCAGACAGGACAGAACAGAACGGTGTGATATTTCATTGCACTATGCAGAACAGCACATAATTTAAAACTTGTTTATATCTGCAATCTTCCAATGACTATTTTCAGACCATGGATGACTATAACCACAAAAGGCTAAATCACCAATAAGGGTGGGAGAGGGGCTACTTTACCTAAAGCTCTGTTGCCATGGCCAAAGTCCTGTAAGGACTGCTATTCCTCTGAAAAACCACACTTATGACCCATCTACAGAGTTCAGTCAATATGATTATTTAGAGAAATGTTTCCCATTTAAAGTGATACTGTAAGGCACACTAGAGTGATTAGATGAGGCTGAAGGTAATTGGTATACCTGCCCTTGTATGGTACACACCTCCATCAGCAGGCTGGCTGGAATGCTCAATTAAGAGGGTTCTTTGGACAAACAGTTTTTAAAGGTGATAAGTATCGTTTATAAAAATAAAAATATGAAGGAGAGGGAAGACGGCTGATAGGACG
This sequence comes from Sapajus apella, assembly GCF_009761245.1. Classification (NCBI taxonomy): domain Eukaryota; kingdom Metazoa; phylum Chordata; class Mammalia; order Primates; family Cebidae; genus Sapajus; species Sapajus apella. Next base: position 10,648,449 of record NW_022436990.1, read on the forward strand.
GCAGTTTGCAGCGAGAATATAGAGGGTGAGTGATCAACACAATTCCAAATGAGTTTTTCCTGCCCACAGGCAAGGAGATTCCTGGACAGAAAAGTGCCATGAGTCTCCAGCATGGCTGTTTCAGCCAGTACAGCAGATCTCTGCAAAAAAACTCAGACAAATCTGGGCAGCCATTTTAACTGGCACTGGAATGCCTGGGAGACAGAGTTGCCTGTTCAACTGAAAAAAAGGGGGCTGAAACAAGGAGCCAGGTGATCTGACTCGGCAGGTCCCACCCCCACAAAGACCAGTAATCTGAAATGCTCTGGATTGAGAGTTTCACAGCAAGCACAGCTGGACCCAGGATGGTCCAGCTTTGTCGGGAGAAGGGCGTCCAGCATTGCTGAGGCAGTCCACCACTACAGAGGCAGTCCACCATTGCTGAGGCAGTCCATCATTACTGAGGCAGACCACCATTACCGTGGCAGTTATAAATATATCTCTTTAAACAAAACCACAAGGAGGTTCACATAGAAGCTGGGCAGAGCCCATGGCAGCTTAGCAACACCTCTGCTGGCACACTGTGACTAGGCTACCTACTCGCTGGGCAGGGCATCTCTGAAAAAAGGTAGCAGCATGTCAGGAACTTATAAATAAAGCCCCATCTTCTGAGGAGAGAGCATCTGGGAAAAAAGGCGGTTATGAGTTCCGCTGTAGCCAACTTAAACATACCTGCCCAGCAGCTGTGAGTGGAACAACAGAGCTCACAGCTCAGCACTTGAGCTCCTATAAAGGACAAACTGTCTCCTTAAGCAACTCCTTAGCCCCCATATATCCAAAGGAGAGCTCAGGCTGACATCTGGCAGGTATCCTTCTGGGACAAAGATAACAGAAGAAGAAACTGTCAGCAACCCTTACTGTTCTGCAGCCACTGCAGGTAATCCCCAGGCAAGCAGGGTCTGGAGTGGACCTCCAGCAGCCCTACAGCAGAGGGGCCTGACTGTTAGATGGAAAACTAAAAAACAGAAAGAAATAACTTCAACATCAACAAAAAGGACATGCCCTCAGAGACCCTCATCCGAAAGTCACCAACTACAAAGACCACAGGTAGATAAATCTACAAAGATGGGATGAAACCATCACAAAAAGGATGAAAACACCCAAAACCAGAACACCTCTCCTCCTCCAAGGGATCACAATTCCTCACTAGCAAGGGAACAAGACTGGCTAGAGAATGAGTCAGATGAATTGACAGAAACAGGCTTCAGAAAGTGGATAATAACAAACTTCTCTGAGCTAAAAGAACATGTTGTAACCCAATGCAAAGAAACTAAGAACTTTGAAAAAAGGATAGACAAAATGCTAACAAGAATAAACAGCTTAGAGAAGAATATAAATGAATTGATGGAACTGAAAAATACAACACGAGAACTTCACAAAGCATACGCGACTTTCAATACCCAAATCGACCAAGCGGAAGAAAGAATATCAGAGATTGAAAATCAACTCAATGAAATAAAATCAGAAGGCAATATTAGAGAAAAAAGAGTAAAAGAAATGAACAAAGCCTCCAAGAAATTTGGGATTATGTGAAAAGACCTAATCTATTTTTGATAGGTGTACCTGAATGCAGCGGAGAGAATGAATCCAAGCTGGAAAACACTCTTCAGGATGTTATCCAGGAAAACTTCCCCAACCTAGCAAGGCAGGCCAACATTCAAGTCCAGGAAATACAGAGAACACCACAAAGATATTCCTCAAGAAGAGCAACACCAAGGCACATAATCATCAGATTTACCAGGGTTGAAATGAAGGAAAAAATGCTAACGGCAGCCAGAGAGAAAGGTCATGTTAACCACAAAGGGAAGCCCATCAGACTCACAGCAGATCTCTTGGCAGAAACCCTACAAGACAGAAGAGAGTAGGGGGGCCAATATTCAACATCCTTAAAGAAAAGAACTTTCAACCTAGAATTTCATATCCAGACAAACTAAGCTTCATAAGTGAAGGAGAAATAAAATCCTTTAGGAACAAGCAATTGCTCAGATTTCATCACCACCAGGCTTGCCTTACAAAAGCTCCTGAAAGAAGCACGAAACACAGAAAAGAAGAACCAGTACCAGCCACTCCAAAAATGTACCAAATGGTAAAGACCATGGAAACAATGAAGAAACTGTGTCAACTAATGAGCAAAACAACCAGGTAGCATCAAAATGGCAGGATCAAATTCACACATAACAATATTAACCTTAAATGTAAGTGGGTTAAATGCCCCAATTAAAAGAAACAGACTGGTGAATTGGATAAAAAGACAAAACACATTGGTGTGCTGTATCCAGGAAACCCATCTCACATGCAAGGACACACCCAGGCTCAAAATAAAGGGTTGGAGGGACATTTACCAAGCAAATGGAGAGGGAAAAAAAAAAAAGCAGGAGTTGCAATCCTAGTCTCTGATAAAATAGACTTTAAGCCAACAAAGATTAAAAGAGACAAAGACAGGCATAACATAACGGTAAAAGGATCAATGCAACAAGAAGAGCTAACAATCCTAAATATATATGCACCCAAAACAGGGAACCCAGATACATAAAGCAAGTTCTTAATGACCTACAAAAAGACTTAGGCTCCCACACAATAATAGTAGGAGACTTTAACACTCCACTGTCAATATTAGATGAACGAGACAGAAAATTAACAAGGATATCCAGGACTTGAACTCAGATTTGGACGAAGCAAACCTAATAGACATTTACAGAACTCTCCACCCCAAATCCACAGAACATACATTCTTCTCAGCATCACATCACACCTACTCTAAAACTGATCACATAATTAAAAGTAAATCACTCCTCAGCAAATGCAAAAGAACAGAAATCATAACAGTCTCTTAGACCACAGTGCAATCAAGTTAGAACTCAGGATTAAGAAGCTCACTCAGAACCACACAACTTCATGGAAACGGAACAACTGGCTCTTGAATGTAGACTGGATAAACAATGAAATGAAGGCAGAAATAAACATATTCTTCAAAACCATCAAGAATGAAGACGCAACATACCAGAATCTCTGGGACACATTTAAAGCAGTGTCTAGAGGAAAATTTATATCAATAAATGCCCACATGAGAAGGAAGGAAAGATATAACATCAACACCCTATTTTCAAAATTGAAAGAGCTAGAGGAGTGAGATCAAAAAAACTCAAAAGCTAGCAGAAGACAAGAAATAACTAAGATCAGAGCAGAACTGAAGGAGATAGACACTCAAAAACTCAATAAATCCAGGAGCTTGTTTTTTTTAAAGATCAACAAAATACACAGACCACTAACCAGATTAATAAAAAAGAAAAGGGAGAAGAATCAAATAGATGCAATAAAAAATGATAAAGGGGATATCACCACAGATTCCATGGAAATTCAAACTACAATCAGAGATTACTACAAACAATTCTATGCACATAAACCAGTACACCTGGAAGAAAGAGATAAATCCCTGGACACTTCCACCCTCCCAAGACTAAACCAGGAAGAAGTCGAAACCCTGAATAGACCAATAACAAGGGCTGAAGTTGAGGCAGCAATTAAGAGCCTCCCACCCAAAAAAAGTCCAGGTCCAGATGGGTTCACAGCTGAATTCTACCAGACATACAAAGAGGAGCTGGTACCACTCCTTCTGAAACTATTCCAAGCAATCCAAAAAGAGGGAATCCTTCCTAAATCATTTTATGAGACCAACATTATCCTGATACCAAAACCCGGCAGAGACTCAACAAGGAAAGAAAACTTCAGGTGAATATCCATGACAAACAGAGATGCAAAAATCTTCAATAAAATACTGGCAAGCCGATTGCAACAGCACATCAAAAAGCTTATCCCTCATGATCAAGTGGGCTTCATCTCAGGGATGCAAGGTTGGTTAAACATACAAAAGTCTATAAACATAATTCACCACATAAACAGAGCCAAAGACAAAAACCACATGATTATCTCAATTGATGCAGAGAAGGCCTTTGACAAAATTCAATAGCTCTTTATGCTGAAAACTCTCAATAAACTAGGTATCGATGGAACATATCTCAAAATAATAAAACCTATTTATGACAAATCCACAGCCAATATCATACTGAATTGGCAAAAACTGGAAGCATTCCCTTTGAAATCTGGCACCAGACAAGGTTGCCCTCTCTCACCACTCCTATTCAATATAATATTGGAAGTTCTAGCCAGAGAAATCAGGTAAGAAAAAAAAATAAAGGGTATTCAATCAGGAATGGTGTAAGTCAAATTGTCTCTATTTGCAGATGGCATGACTGTATATTTAGAAGACCCCATCATCTCAGCCCCAAATCTCCTGGAACTGATAAGCAACTTCAGCAAAGTCTCAGGATACAAAATCAATGTGCAGAAATCACAAGCATTCCTATACACCAATAACAGACTTAAAGAGAGCCAAATCAAGAAGAAACTGCCATTCACAATTGCTACAAAGAGAATAAAATACCTGGGAATACAACTAACAAAGGATGTAAAAGACCTCTTCAAGGAGAACTACAAACCACTGCTCAAGGAAATAAGAAAGGACACAAACAGATGGAAAAACATTCCATGCTCATGGTTAGGAAGAATCAATATTGTGAAAATGGCCATACAGCCCAAAGTAATTTATAGATTCAATGCTATCCTCATCAAGCTACATATAACCCTCTTCACAAAACTGGAAAAAACCACCTTAAACTTCATATGGAGAAGTTTAGAGAGAGCCTGCAAAGCCAAGTCAATTCTAAGCAAAAAGAACAAAGCTGGAGGTATCACGCTACCTGACTTCAAACTATACAAGGCTACAGGAATCAAAACAGCATGGTACTGGTACCAAAACAGAGATAGAGACCAATGGAACAGAACAGAGGCCTCAGAGGCAATGCTACATATCTAAAACCATCTGATCTTTGACAAACCTGACAAAAAACAAGCAATGGGGAAAGGATTCCCCATTTCATAAATGGTGTTGGGAAAACTGGCTAGTCATGTGCAGAAAGCAGAAACTAGACCCCCTTCCTGACACCTTACACTAAAATTAACTCCAGATGGGTTAAACACTTAAACATAAGACCCAACACCATAAAAGCCCTAGAAGAAAACCTAGGCAAAACCATTCAGGACATAGGCATAGGCAAGGACTTCATGACTAAAACACCAAAAGCATTGGCAACAAAAGCCAAAATAGACAAATGGGACCTAATTAAACTCCAGAGCTTCTGCACAGCAAAAGAAACGATCATTAGAGTGAACTGGCAACCAACAGAATGGGAAAACATTTTTGCAATCTACCCATCTGACAAAGAGCAAATACCCAGATCCAGAATCTACAAAGAACTAAAACAGATTTACAAGGAAAAAAAAAAGCATTCAAAAGTGGGCGAAGGCTATTAACAGACACTTTTCAAAAGAAGACACATATGAGGCCAAGAAACATATGAAAAGATGCTCATCATCACTGGTCATTTGAGAAATGCAAATGAAAACCACACTGAGATACCATCTCACGCCAGTTAGAATGATGATCATTAAAAAATCGGGAGACAACAGATGCTGGAGAGGATCTGGAGAAATAGGAACACTTTTACACTGTTGGTGGGAGTGTAAATTAGTTCAACCATTGTGGAAGACAGTGTGGCGATTCCTCAATGATCCATAACCAGAAATACCATTTGACCCAGCAATCCCATTACTAGGTATATACCCAAAGGATTATAAATCATTCTATTATAAAGACACATGTACACGTATGTTCATTGTGGCACTGTTTACAATAGCAAGGACCTGGAACCAACTCAAATACCCATCGATGATAGACTGGGCAAGGAAAATGTGGCACATATACACCCTGGAATACTATACAGGCCTTAAAAGCAATGAATTCGTGTCCTTTGTAGGGATATGGATGAATCTGGAAACCATCATTCTCAGCAAACTGACACAAGAACAGAAAAGCAAACACCGCATGTTCTCACTCATAGGTGGGTGTTGAACAATGAGAACACATGGACACAGTAAGGGAAGCATCACACACTGGGGTCTGTTGGTGGGTACTAGGGGAGGGACAGTGAGGGGGTAGGGAGTTGGGGAGGGATAACATGGAGAGAAATGCCAGATACAGATGACGGGGATGGAGGCAGCAAACTACACTGCCATGTATGTACCTATGCAACAATCCTGCATGTTCTGTACATGTACCCCAGAACCTAAAGTGCAATAAAATATATTTTAAAAAAAGAAAGGAAAATGAAAATATGTCTCCTTAACTGATTTGCCATATGCATTTCATATTTTCATGTGTTGTTTGTCAACTTAGATAGACATGCACTATTTGACTCATTATATTTCTCAACATAGCTTATACCCAAAAAATGGTAGTTGTCTTTTTGGACTTGTCCACATCCAGAAAGATTCTAATCCAAACCCAAGTAAGAATTTAAAAAGTTGTTATTTAATGCAGTAGGTTTACCTCCATATATAAACCATATATGCATATGCATCTATACAAATATGCACTGATAATGGGCTTATCTAATAGCATGAGGGATAAAAAGAAACAGTGTTGCAGTATTAGAGGGAATAAATTATTTTACAAATTTACCCATTTTTGCCTTCCCCTCTAGAATGTAGTCTTGGAAGCAATTTGCGTCTGTCTTGCTCATTGCCATAGATTCTCTGACAATGTCTGGCATATAGGAGATATTCAGTAAATACTTATTGAATTGAATTGAATTCATGGGATCAAAACAAATTGCCTTTCATGGGTTCTAGGACTGTAAATGGAAAAAAAGAATCGGAGACACGTAGAAGGACCACCAACTTCCCTAAATTCCACTGGCTATTTTATTTCCTAATTGGAATCTAACTCCTGTAGTCATTGCACCTAGCAGCTTTGATGCTTTCTCATCAGCCTCTCATTCCTGTACCTCATGCAGACACAAGCTTGGGCTTCTTTGCAGTAGGTTAGGACAAAGGTTAACTTCTTCCTGGAACCTAGAAAAGGCTAATGAGCCCTGTGGAATAATATTTCTAAGTATTCACCATACTGGAATCAATATCAACATGCTGTCAGTGTGTGCATTAGCCCCACACTCAAACAAAGAACAGCCCTTAGAGCCCAATAATGACACTGGGCGTGGATAGCTGGGGATGAGCAAAATGATACAGAAATGACTATATTAACTCTTCTCAAACACAAGGATTCCAGGATATTATACAAGACTGCCATTCTTGTAGCTTGTCAGAGTAGACAGAGTTTGGTTTCAGCCACTGATAAATTCAGCAACATAAATCCTCTATTTATCTTCTTAACCTAAAAGATAGATTCAGATTACACTTTCCAGACTGTGAGAGAAGTTTCTGCTTCTGTTCCGTTTGTATGCCCTGGTGTTGCCTGGGCATACAAACACCTTAAAGTTAACAAAGCACCACAAATATAGCTGGTAAGACAGGTATATAACAGAGCTGAATCATTACTAACTCGGGTAAAGACCTACTTTGAGTTCAAATCCATCACGCCCACACTTACTGATATAACATTTTTCATACAGAGATTCTGCTACAAACTTATGTTAGCAAGGGTAGTGGCAAAGGTCTAAGCATCAATTTTTCATTACTTAAATCTCTAGGTACAAAGTAAATATTCACATCTGATCAATATTCATGCTCATACTTACAGTGAAATCAATCTTAGTGTTGCAAATAAGATTTCATTCTACATGTGAAATCTGATTTTTCAATTAGAATGAGGAGGGGTGGGGTACATATGATAGAGTATTCATGACTGGTCTGTATGGTAGACACAGTTAAGATGTCATAAAACTGAGATGACTATGGGTAAGCATGTGTGCTGAATGGCCAGATTGCGTCGGTTTGGAATCCTGGCCCAATCACTTATTAACTATAACCTTAGCCAAATTTACTCTCCTGGCTAAGGACTGGTTTTTGCAAAATGTGAATAATAACGCCTAATCCTATAAAGTAAGACTATTACTCTCTACTTCATAATAATAAGAGCCAAATAAGATATACACAAAACTTACCTCAGTACCTGATACATAGTAAGAACTGAATAAATGATAGCTATGATTGTTATTATGATTATTATTTTTATCATCCCCCCCACTGTGGCCTAGTTATCGACAAAGAATTGACTTCTTTGTAACTTTGTGACTTATTTATAAAATCCATAACCAAAAGTATAGAGGACATTAACTTCTTGTGAGGCTTCCATGGCCTAAACTTGATCCAATCAACATGGTCTTGATCTATCATTACTGTGAAACATAATTCTTTACATTGTAGAAAGTTTCAGTGAGGCACCAATATATACGGCCATAGAGAAATCTCTCCCTTCCCCTATACACACACACACACACACACACACACACACACACACACACACACACATACACACACACCATCCACCCCTTGGGGATATATTAAAACTAAGACAACTGAAATAGCCTTAGCCAGTAATTAAGACATGCAACTAATCAGAGAGCGGTGCAGGCTGTGGCCCTCTGCAAAGAAATGAAGAAACAGAGCATTAGGATGACAGCTCCCATTACCAGGGCTTTGTTCTCCTGGAGCAAAAAGAGCACAAAAGCATAAAGTTGGAGAACTGTAATTGCATTTTGAACATTTGCAGAGGGGAGAAATTACAGGCTTGTCTGAACTGGGAGGATGTTCCACTAGATAACTGCGTCAGTCCACACCCACCAGCGCCCTTCCCCACCCTCAAAGCATGACTCCACTTTTTCTAACACTGCCCTTAAGGAATCTAGCTTTTGTAACTTCCAGTAATTGGACAAATCATCCATGATGAAGCAGCTGAGAGCACTTTAGACAAAAGAGACAAGAATTAAGCAAATAGAAAACTCATTAAAATGCTGCCTTTTGCTTTTTTTTTTAACTCCTAGAAATTCATGTTACTAAACAAGTCTTTCTTCATGGCTTTTCTTCAGAAATAATAATTTAAGAGAATTCTAAAAGGCACTAAGTTATTTTCTCCAGATTTATAATCTAGCTACAAGATACTTTCCCTTCCCCCATCACCATCTAGCACTCTTCCCTGTCACCTTAGAGCTTCTGACTTAGAGGCGTTCATACCCAGCAGTCCCAGCAGAGCTTTCTGCTCACATTATATGACATAAAAAAGCAGGCAATGAACAATTCATGCTCCTAAGTGCTTGTGATAAAGTGAGGCTGAGCTGACCTCTCCCATCCTATACAGCTGCATGTGAGAAACATAAGCTTACAGGACTGAGGGTAGCAAGCATGTGCGTGATATGGTATAAACAAACAAATTAAAATCTGAGGCCTTTCCTCTGGCTAATATGCTCAACTCTGTGAAAAAAAAAAAATCACTCCAAGCTAGCTAAAGGTATTGCTTTTCTTCTTTAGCCTCAATAAACAGACTAAAAGAAGAGGAATTCAATGGTTGCCATTCTTTCCTGTAAGACTTTTTGAGTAAAAACTATCAATTTGGCAGCACTAAGCCACCAGACCACTCCCTGATTCTAAGTGGACATATTGATCAATTGAACTGACATGTGCCTCCTCCTTTCTCTCCCCTAGTAGCAATCAGCTGCACCAGGGAAATCCATTTCATTTCCCAAAACAAAAGGCAACATACTGGTCCTTATCTGACACTGTCAGACTACATTTTTTAGAAAAAAATAATAATAGTGAAGATGCCTAAAAACAGAGCTAGGAGTTGAAATGAAAATGATACATGTTTATCTAGAGTTTCGGAATTGAGTTGAGGTTATGACTGAGTCCAGAGATCTGTATTTCCTACAACCACTGAGGACCCTGACATTTATTTATCATACCAGATTTTTGTTAAAGTTAAGCAAGGCATGGCAACACCACTGTCACTTCAGAGGCTCTCCCCAGCGTTACCCTTCACTGCAACTGCCGCAGAGAGGAGACTTGTTCCTTTCTCAGTTACAAGTCAGCCTGCAAACAACTCCTGCTATTTCAGAGACTAGCTAGAGATGGAAAAATATGTGTCGGTCTTTCAACTAACTGTGAAGGACATGGGTTGAAGAACTACCATATAAATCAAAAGGCTCAAATAATTTCATTTGGTTTTGGTCTTTATGCTTTTAATAAATTCTGTCTTGAATATGCAAGAGATCCCCTTTCACATCAGGATTATGTCAAATGCTTATTCAGCATTTGTTCCTTGCCATGAAGAAACTGAAACCCAACCGAGGTAAATACTGACTTTCATACAGCAAATCACTGAATATTTCATAACTCACAAGAGCAAAGAGGAGGCCAATTAGCTCTGCCTCCCGAAAAGAAATCTATATTTTTACAACGCTTAAATACTGTTAACTACTCCTTTTAAAGCTTATTTGGGGTTTTGCAATTGAAAATCATCTTATGCTTATGAAAAATTCTGTAAGAACACTTAAAAATACACACAGAGCTGGAGCAAGAATAATTCTACATATTTTAATTCCTATATGACTCTTACAGGCCTTTGTCTTAACCCGGCAAGCTGAAAAACAGATTTAGGTAAAACAGCCCTTCTTCCCCCAGTCCATTTTAAGCAGAGACAACATCCCCCAATCTCCGCCTTAGCAGACACCGACTAACCAACAAAACAGCCATGCAATTAAGGCCTAGACATTTAACACTCACCATTTCCTGATCCCACCGTCTTCTTTTGATGTTTACAGCACATCTGTAGGATGCAATACTAGGAGATGCCTTGTTTGACCTGCTGCATGATGCTGTGACATCAGTTCAGATGATGCAGCTCATTATGGGAAAGACTGCTGTTGCTATGGCAACTGGGATGTGCTAGGAATCCTTGCTGCATTTCCAGTGGAGGCTGAGACAATACGGAAGCCCTGCAAGAAACAGACGATATGCAAAATTTAGACCAAAGGAAGAGGATTCCTCATTGGACTAAAATCCATAGGTTTAAAAGGGATTTCCCTGAAAGCATTTTGGGAAAAATAAAAATTATCTCCCCCTTTGTTGTTACACATTTAGAAAAAAAGGTGGGAGGAGAAAATAGAATTAGTACTAAGCAAATAAAAACTCAAATGTATAATGTTTCCTTTTTAGACAATTTGATCACTTTTTCTTCCCTGGTCAGCACTGGGATAGCTTTTTTAAAGTTATTAAAAAGAATTTTTGCTCATCTGTCAAACACCAAAAGAAAAAAATAGCAAGCACAAAAATATTTTAAAATGGAATATAAACAGCTGACCAAGTGACTCTCACTCTCAAGTAAACGCGTTTTCATTCTCAAAACATGGGCAAACCCTTGGCCAGCAAAGTCTGTCCTGATCATTTTCCCTGATGAACACCAACCTACAGAACCTTCTCATACAAAGTAATCTCAGCTTTCACCTGGCTATCAGATAGGCAGCAAAGGAAAGTTTGGAATCTAGAGGGGCATACCATATCCCCCTCAACTTCTAGTGACCCTTCCTTTGGCCTACAGGGAACCCCTCCCTCTCATGGCCAAAATTCATGTGAGTCTTTTCTGGCGTTGGAACAAGTAGCAAACCTGCTAGAAACTAAGTCACTGGCATTCCAAACATTGGGGTCTGTTTTCTTCTTTTCCGAGCAATAAAACTGCCTACCACATAGATTATTTGTACCCCTCTCTGCCCCCAAAAGCTGGAACTGTGTGAAAAGCCACATTTAAACAAGACACAGTAAGGTATTTCTTCGGTTGGTAAAAGAAAAGCAAATCTAAAGCAATCACTTCTTTCCAGTCTTGAGCAGAAACAAATGTCATGTGGTGAGAACTAGGGGGAAGGAGACATGGACAGAGTTCCCCATGTTTTGCATATTTAATATTTGCAGTCCACTGATAGAGAAAAATAGAATCAAGCTGACCTATATCCACTCTATCTTCACAACTCTGAAAAAGAACAACATTACAAAAACTTAAATGTAATGAGACAATTATGTTGTCTCCTGCTTGAGATTTTAAAATGGCACTGTTCGCCACCAGCATAGGGAGTGCGGGATAGAGTGGCAGAAGGAATTCAGGCAGTGTCTCTGTAAATAGGGGCTAATAAAATGCCTGAGAAGTGCCAAGATCCCAGCAGGGTGCACCATCAGCCTCTCACAGAGCAGCCCTGCCCTAGATGGGAAGACAGGCTTGTTCTTGCTTCACCTAGAGGGAATTAAGAGACCAAAAGCAGGAGGTGAATCTGCCTGCCTATGTCCTTAGTGGCATCAGCAGAGCCTGACTCCCCTCCCTTTATCTGAGACCTCAGATCACATGCCACACACAAGGAGAGAAGTAGCAGGCAGCTACCCCAGCACAAAGAGCACTGATCAGAGAGTCAGGAAACTCAACTATAAATGCCAGGTCCTCCTAGAGTATCTGTGTGATGTCAGGCCAATTGATAAACTTCCTTGGGCCTCCAGTTTTTCATCTGAGAAGTGATTGATTTAGCTAATAGCCATAGTTTTCAGTTTTTTCACTAGTAGTATAACCCTTTCTTTTAACTATACATATCAAAGCTGGACTGCCTTGGTTGAGGCGAGATAAGAAGCCCAGAGTCAAGACTGATGAGCCCTTCTCAACCACTGCCTCCAACCTAATTTGTTATAAGCTGCCTTTTTAAGGTATCTTGAAGAACCTCTCAGCCCCTGGAGAAGATAAAGAGACATGGATCTACTATACAACAATATTAATCTTTCCAGAGCTGAAATTCACATGCTATAAAGAAGAGAGGACAGAGTAGGAGCAGACATTCCAGATTTGAATATGGCTTCTCAAGATGGTAAGAATCTTAATATTCTTTGCCAGAAGTAAATCAATCGTTTGGTGGAAAAAACTGGATGGCTTATCAAACCTGAGGCCAGATCAAACCTTTAACAACCTGAACTAGCTAAATTGCTGGCCCACAAAATAGCATTCACTAATGAAACGGAAGGAGTAGTGGAAATCATCACCTCCAAAGGTGGCTAAGACCAAGTGTCTCTTCTTCATATTTTCCTGCAGCTAGCTGGATTCAAAGAATCCAGTGGAACTCTGAAGCCCAGAAAGATAATGGCCACACATTGTGGATGGAACCTGGGTCCCTGAATGGAACTCAACCATCCTCTCCCAACCACCCACTGACCTACAGTGGGCCGCAATGAGTGAGAACAAACGATCACTGAGATTTGGGGGTAGTTTATTCTGAATAAATTATTTATTTGTAGATAAAATTATAACAATTTAGTAAAATATAAATTTTCTAACAAGATTATATATCATTATTTATGATAAACTGACAATGTTAAAAACAAGTTCCTTTATTGCAGGCTTTTTTTTTAATTTTATTTTACTTTAAGTTCTGGGATACATGTGCAGAACATGCAGGTTTGTTACATAGGTATACATGTGCCATGGTGGTTTGCTGCACCTATCAACCTGTCATCCAGGTTTTAAGCCCTGCATGAATTAGCTATCTGTGCTAATGCTCTTCCTCCTCTTGCCCCTGACCCACTGACAGGCCCCAGTGTGTGATGTTCCCCTCCTTGTGTCCATGTGTTCTCACTGTTCAACTCCCATTTATGAGTGAGAACATGTGGTATTTGGTTTTCTATTCCTGTGTTAATTTGATGAGAAAAATGGCTTCCAGCTTCATTCTCTTTTAAGGCTGTATAGTATTCCATGGTGTATACGTGCCACATTTTCTTTATCTAGGCTATCATTGATGGGTATTTGGGTGGGTTCCAAGTCTTTGTTATTGTAAATAGTGCTGCAATAAACATATGTGTGCATGTGTCTTTATAGCAGAATGATTTATAATCCTTTGGATACATATCCAGTAATGGGATTGCTAAGTAAAATGTTATTTCTGGTTCTCCATCCTTGAGGAATCGCCACACTGTCTTCCACAATGGAACTAATTTACACTCCCACCAACAGTGTAAAGCATTCCTATTTCTCCACAGCCTTGCCAACATCTGTTGTTTCCTGACTTTTTAACAATTGCCATTCTAACTGGTGTGAGGTGTATCTCATTGCAGTTTTGATTTGCACTTCTCTAATGACCAGTGATGATGAGCACTTTTTCATATGTTTGTTGGCTACATAAATGTCTTCTTTTGAGAAGTGTCTGTTCATATCCTTTGCCCTCTATTAGATGGGATTGTTTTATTCTTATGAATTTGTGTAAGTTCCTTATAGATTCTGGATATTAGACCTTTGTCAGATGAGTAGACTGCAAAAATTTTCTCCCATTCTGTAGGTTGCCTGTTCACTCTGATGGCAGTTTCTTTTGCTGTGCAGAACCTCTTTAGTTTGATTAGATCCCATTTGTCAATTCTGCCTTTTACCAAAAGCAATTTGGCAATTGCTTTTGATGTTTTAGTAATGAAGTCTTCACCCATGCCTATGTCCTGAATGGTATTGCCTAGGTTTTCTTCTAGGTTATGGTTTTGGATTTACATTTAAGTCCTTAATCCATCTTGAGTCAATTTTTGTATAAGGTGTAAGGAAGGGGTCCAGTTTCTGTTTTCTGCATATGGCTAGCCAGTTTTCCCAGCACCATTTATTAAATAGACTCTAGATTTTCTAAGAGTTTTCAATCTGATAATATGCATTGAGACTCTCCTGTAGAAATATAGTATGCGGTATTTTCCTAATTTATATGTAACCACAGAATCCTTTTCTCATGGACTTATGTTCCATTGGCTGTCCATCTACCGCATAGTAAATATGACTCTAAACAGCAATGAGCTAAAACACCACTAAACCTCCATTCAGCCTAGGGCTGCAGAAGAAGGAAAAAAAATAATAAAACTTCTCTCACCTTTAGCACACAACTCAGTCTGTCTCCAATCTTTCTCTGCCGTCCTGAACTGATAAGACAGAAATTTGGTAGTATCATTTGCAGACAGCAACATTTATAGAAATGTTTCCTCCTGGCTATTTTTTTTCTATTTGTAAGTAAGTGTTGGCTATAGTTTGAGTGTTCCCTCCAAAATTCATGTTTTTTTGTTTTGTTTTGTTTTTCTTTCTGGGTGTTTTTTTTTTTTAAGAGATAGTATGTCGATATGCTGCCCAGGCTGAATTCAAACTCCTGAGCTCAATCAATCCTTCTGCCTCAGCTTCCCAAGTAGCTGAAATTATAGGCTCATGCTGAAACTTAATTGCTATTGTGATTATATTAAGAGGTAGGGCCCTCGTGAATAGACTATTACCACTATCTTAGGAGTAAGTTAGTGACTGCAGGAGTTCAGCTCCCTTTTTCCATCTCCTGCACTCTCACCTTCTCTCACCATGTGATGTCTTCCACAATGTTATAATTTAGCAAGAAGGTCCTCACAAGATGCAACCCCTTGATCTTGGGGTTCAGAACTCCATAACTGTTAGCCAAATAAACTTCTATTGCTTATAGGTTACCAAGTCTTAGATACTGCTATAGCAGCAAAATATAAACTAAGACAAAGTTGAATCCCAAATTCTTATGATTCCAAAAGCATATTAGTATTATATTTAAATCATCAGTTCATGATGTAAACATACATCTTGTGTTTGCATGTTAGGGCTTTAAAAAATCTTAAAGCCATTCCTGAAAACACAGCAGGCCTATATCTCCTGGTACACAATGAGAAAATGTATAGATCTGAGGAATGTGTTAGTTAAGGAAGTACTAATAGATTTCACACCTAAGCCCCCAAATTACTCTGGCTAAATATAATTGAGTATGCCTTATTTATTTCAACTTTAACTGAATACTCCTGACTGCAGATGACCTCTCTTGATGTTTCACCTTCTTCTAATGTCTTAGATTCTTGGGCATCAGTTGACCAGTTGAGGAAAGATGGGAGATAGTACAGAAAAGGTTTTCAGGGGCTAGGTCTGGAAGTCCCTTTTTTTACTTTCACCTCCACATTCTCCTGATTAGAACTTTGTCAAATGGCCACATCTATTGCAAGATAAGCTGGAAAACAGAGTTCAGCTTTGTGCCCTGAGAGAAAAGGAAACAGCTAAAATGCATAGTTCTCCAGTTCTGCCACATCATGAGATCAGGAATCTGATCCTTGCTTCAGGCTGCATTTTACATATGTGTCTGCAATACCTTCAGTGAGTCTTCTTGAGCTCAACTGAACATTCAGGTGTATGAGACTACCACAGTCAATATTTGGCACTAGCCTACTCAGAGAGTTTGCCAACAGAGCAGCATCAGGCATTCCTCTTCTCTGGAGTTTTGCGGTAATCCATGGAACCATCTATACAGTGTCCAAGGCTATTCTATCTGGCCCCCAAGTGACAGTTCAAGAACAGACGTAAAAACACATTAGGCAAGTTCAAGAGCATCCAGTCTTGAAAGCCTCATTCCTAACAGGAACCAATGTCTTTGTAACAACTTCATAGGCATAACTTCCAAGGTCCCTCCAAGAGACACCCCTGGTTACAAGAGTCACTGCACTCAGAGAAGCCCAAAGCTACAGCTTCCTCTTAGAATTTATAGTTATCTCAAACTAGCTACTAAGGAGGGCTTATTCCTCATCTCCCATTTCAGATGTAACCAGGGAATACAATGAATGACAGAGTGAAAAAACAGCCCCTCTTGGAGAGCAGAGTCAGGGCCAGACCAGGTAAATTTCCCTTCTCCAAGGCAGTCATTTTCATTAACCAATGGTCATTTTTACCCTAACCAATTTTACCTCAACATGATTGACATTTTACTGTTTTCAAGGAAACAGAGCTACAGAGTTAACCAAAGGCCAAAATCTTATGCAGAAGGAGAAAGAGTTTAGTGAATCCTCTACCAACAGTGCCCAATTCTGGCTTTAAAAAAGACCTTCATTCGGGAGGAAGGCAGCAAATCACACTGCCATGTGTGTACCTATGCAACAATCTTGTATATTCTTCACATGTACCCCAAAACCTAAAATGCAATTAAAAAAAAAGACCTTCATTCACAAAATAGAAAAGTATTCAAACACTCTAACCACATGCCTATATGATCATACACCCATGATGACAGCTGATGCTGTTTCAATCAGTATACTTTCTAGACTTTCTGAGAGATTTGGAGGCCAAAAGTATTTGGACATCAGATATTTAGGCACAGTGCACATGTGTGGCTGCTATTGGTGAATGCTCAGCATCCCTCTGCTTTATGTAGGTAACCATGAAAAGCAGAAATTATTGCCTGATGATTGTTAATTACTGGCAATCAGAACAAAACCTGTGGCTGTAATAATGGTATATAAATTCAATTATTTTGTTACCTAATGTTTGCATTTATTATTTCCTCTTAGATATCACCTTTTCTACATTCAAACTTATATGCTTTGGGTGGGAATCTAACCTAAGGAATGGAGTATGTGACCCAGTCAGTCTTAAGCTAATCAGTTTATTATATTCCCCTGACCCACAGAAATTAGTTCAGAGGTGTACATGGGATTCCATTGAAGCCACTGAGATGCAGTGAAATATTTTACTGAAAATCACTATTGGCTCCTGATTTTGAACAGGAAAGGATGTTAAGTCTGAAGTTGCTTACCCTTTTATTTTCTTTCTCTTTTTCTTTTCTTTTTTTTTTTTTTTTTTTTAGAGACAGAGTTTCACTCTTGTTGCCCAGGCTGGAGTGCAAAGGCACAATCTCGGCTCACGGCAACTTCTGCCTCTCGAGTTCAAGCGATTCTCCTGCCTCAACCCTCCAAGTAGCTGGGATTACAGACATGCACCATCACGTCCGGCTAATTTTGTATTTTTTAGTAGAGATGGGGTTTCTCCATGTTGGTCAGGCTGGTCTCAAACTCCCAACTTCAGGTGATCCACCTCCCAAAGTGCCGGGATTACAGGCATGAACTACCACACCCGGCACTCATCCCTTTTATATTCACGAATGAAGAACCTGTCTAAGAGTAAAGCCAATACAATGAGAAGAGCAGAGCTGAGTTGAGAGAAAATAATACTTTTCTCTCACCACTTGCGCCAGAAATC
Organism: Sapajus apella; assembly: GCF_009761245.1. Taxonomy (NCBI): domain Eukaryota; kingdom Metazoa; phylum Chordata; class Mammalia; order Primates; family Cebidae; genus Sapajus; species Sapajus apella. The sequence goes on from NW_022436990.1 coordinate 10,666,405, forward strand.
AACCTTACTCTGGTTCTGTTGGCTATGAGTCCAAAAGTCCCTGTTTCTGCTTAATGCAGTATATGGCTTGGAGGTTAAATAATAGTAAACAGAGGCCTAACTGATCCATAAAGTCATCTGAGAAATTGTGTAATGTATAAGTAGGCACCAGTAGCACGCAGCTTCTTAGGAAGGGAAAAGAAAAGCTCTTAGGTCCCAGGAGAGTTCACACCCTCAGAGGTGAGACCCCTTCAAAGGGTTAGGTTCAGGGCCAGAACAGGTAAGGCCTTCTCACAAGGAAGATTCAGGACATTACTCCTTTACTCCCAAACATTTCCAAATTCTTCACAGTGACCACCATCTCAATGAGCTTGAGCTCCATTCCTCTCCTTTCCCAGGCAAAATTCCCATCAGCAAAGACAAAAACCTCAACAACCTGAGCGAGGGTAGATCAGATCTTAAATCAACATTAGATTTGGAATCTGAAGTGGATTTTGGGGTGATTCTGCCCACAGAAACTTGCTCTAACCAGTTCAAAGATTTCCCTGATGTCCTTCTGATTTCAAGATTTTCTCTTGTCTGACTTTATAGAACTTTATAGTGCTTCTGTTTGTTTGTTTTTGTTTTTGTTTTGTTGTTTTGAGACAGGATCTCACTCTGTTGCCCAGGCTGAAGTGCAGTGTCGCAATCACACTTCACTGCAGCCTCAACCTCCTAGACTCAGGTGATCCTCCCACCTCAGCTTCCTGAGTAGCTGAGACTATAAGTGCAGCAGCATGCTCAGCTAATTTTTGTATTTTTTGGAGAGCAGGGTTTCACCATGTTGGCCAAGCTGGTCTTTAACTCTCAGGCTTAAGCAAATCTGCCTACCTTGGCCTCCCAAAGTGCTGGAATTACAGGCATGAGGCACCACACCTGGCCAACCAGTGTTTTGCTGTTTCATTTTGATTTTAACTCCAAACACAAACATTTGACCTGAAACCAAGTGGCTTTAATGTGTAAATGGAAACATAACTGTGCTGCTTTATACAGGCAAAGGAAAACACTGAGGATGAACATATTAGGTAGGAGTTTACAAGCTGTTTGAACCCTGCACTGGGACTTTCCTGTTTTAGCATTTGATGTTTTCATAGTTCTTAATCTTGTCTACTCAAGTAGGCAGCTTTTTATGGTACTTCTATTTTGGTCACACTCCTAGGCATAAGTAATTTCTTAGTAAGTCCTTCTTAATTCTTAATTTTTTTTGATAAAAATAACATTCTTTCCATTCCAGGCAATGATAAACTTCCTACAAGTTTTCTCTTTATCACCCTAGTGTTTGAAACGTTGTAAGAGTCTACTGAGGTTTACATGTGTAAATCTTTATCCCTTCCTTTGCTGCCTGAAATGCAATTTGCTACTGAAAAGATCAGACCTAAAATTACAAAGAGAGTCAGCAAGAAAACACCTACCATGTGTCATCAGAGTTCTTATTTGCAGGAAATAAAGTAGTGCTCATGAAACCTGTTTTCAAATTATTTACAACTGTCTTTTAACTAACAGCAATTTCAGGCCACAAGTTCTTTTAATTTAATCTCTGCCCTTTACCCAAGAAAATAATATTAATAATCAATCCTCATTTACAAATATTCTCCCAGGATAAACATAATACATTCTAGAAAAATGGAAATTTCCAAGATAATTTTAAAGTTGTTCATTTTTCTAAGGAAAAGAAGCTAATGCTTACAAGGTAAAAAATCCTTCAGTAAATAATATATTAAAGGGTACACTATAACAAAATCACAACAGCTCTAACAAAAAAGATTTATTTATGGGGTAGAAACATTTTCTTTAGTGAATAATTCACTAAAATATAATAATTCACTAAAGAGTGTATTTGACAAATACACTCTTAAAAATCAGCTCTATAAAGTGTAGGATTATACACCATTCACAGGTCTTTCTATTTGCTAGGATTCTAAGAAACAAACAAGAGCTGAAACCCTATATCCTATTATAGTATCAACTTCCTTTTACCTCTAGCTGAGCCTTTACATCAGCCTGCCTTGTATTCCACTAAACAGACGTTTGTCTGTCATAGAAACAACTTCAAACTCCTTTGGATCAAGGACTATGTCTTCCATAGTAGCATAGGTTGTGTAGCAAGCACCTGTTGGGTACCTTGTCTGGTAAATGCTTTTTATCTCAGTTTGTCAAACTCAGCAACTTAATCCTCCTTCCCATTCTCCAACCCCTGGCCAATTAAAGACATGCAACGAAAAATTCCACAACCAGCCAGGCAGAGTGGCTCATGCCTGTAATCCCAGCACTTTAGGAGGCCAGGGCGGGTGGATCACCTGAGGTCAGGTGTTTGAGACCAGCCTGACCAACATGATGAAACCCCATCTCTACTAAAAATATAAAAATTAGCTGGGCATTGTGACACATACCTGTAATCCCAGCTACTTGGGAGGCTGAGGCAGGAGAATTGCTTGAACCCAGGAGGCATAGATTGCAGTAAGCTGAGGTCATGCCACTGCACTCCATCCTGGGCAACAGAGCAAGATTCTGTCTCAAAAAAAAAAAAAAATTCCAAAACCAACAGTCAAACGTAAACATGTGTGCATATAAACACACACACATACACATACAGATTTAAAAACATAGGTGAGAATGAAATTTTGCATATAATATGAATCTTTCCTTCTTATACTAGTCAATGACATCATTTTATATTTATTTACTAATTTACTACTGAAATAAACATTCTATCAATGTATTTATTATGAAAATATTTCATAATACAAAATATTGCTTCATAGAATTCTTCTGAATTAGATTACACAGACACAAGCATAAAAGTAAATACATAATATTCATAAGTATACATGTCACAAAAAGAACACATACAATAACATATACATTGAGATATAAAAAGAACAAAATCAAGTAATAAAATCATTGCTTTACTCAGTTCTCTGTTAATAGTGCTTACTTACCCAGCTCTTTTTTGGAAGTTGGCCAAAGAGATCAACCTTTTTCCCAACAATATAAGATGAAAACAATTCAGGACCTGTTTTATTGGCATGTTGACTTGGCTTAATGTCTTTCTTCCTTTTTTTTTTTTTTTTTTTTTTTTTGTTGAGATAGAGCCTTGCTTTGTTGCCCAGGCTAGAGTGCAATGGCCTGATATCACAGTCTCCACCTCCAGGGTGCAAGCAATTCTCCTGTCTCAGCCTCCTAAGTAGCTGGGCCTATAGGCATTCACCACCACACCAGGCTCATTTTTGTATTGTTAGTAGAGACGGGGTTTCACCATGTTGGCCAGGCTAGTCTCAAACTCCTGACCTCAAGTGATCCGCCAGCTTCAGCTTCCCAAAGTGATAGAATTACAGGTATGAGCTACCATACCCAGGTTTGGCTTAATGTCTTAAACCACCCAAGAAGTGTGGCATAACCGAACCATACCCACTGTGGTTGACCAGCACTAGAATAATATGTGGTTCAGGATTTGAATTGTTAATGAAATGCTGCAGAATATCACTAATATACTACAGCAGATGAGTTAGACTAAAGAAAAAGATGATACTCCAAGGTGAAAATGAGCCGGCACTGTTCACATATGTGAGATTTCAAGTGTTGCCCCACTCCCACCCAAAAAGGGGCCACTCTGAGTTCCTAAGAAAGCACTGTTTCTGATGCTCTGTAAGGCTCCCATTCACTGCAGACTTTGAAATTAGCTTTGGAGTCCTCTTCCTCTGCAGACACCAGCCTTATAAGTAACTGTCATTCAGATGGTGGGGTCTGAGGAGATTGAGTCTAGTTTGCCTCATGGTCTCCCTCACAACAAACCTGCTTTAGTTCCTAAATTACCTCAGAATTTAGCCCACTCAGTTGGAAGCTAATGAACGTTTTGAAAGAGAGGTATCACCGTCAGCCATAAGCAGCACATGCTGTGGGAAAGATACTAACTAGGCTAGTGGGAAGATAATTAGGTTGGAGCCCCAGCACTAACTAGCCATGGGAAATCAAAATAACTGCTCTGCTAACCTAACATTGCTGTCATCTACTAAGAAGTAAAAGGCGGTATTTGTGTTTTAAGGAAAAAGGGAAACCAGTAAAGGAGAAGAGAAAAGTGAAAAAAAAAGTAGGGAAAAAAAAGAGGGAGAAAGGAGACTGAAAATGATTGGGCAAAAAAGGAGGAAAAAGGTACAGGGAAAAGGGAGGAAAGAAAGGAGGGAGAAGAAAAAGTGGGGAACAGGGGAAAATGCAAGGGGAGAAACAAAGAGAAGGGAAAGAGGTGAAGGTTGGGGGAGGAATCAAAGAATGTACCCATTAAAACCTGAATTCCTATCTAGACACTACTCCCACCTAAAATCTGCTCTTGGGCAAAGCATTTATCTGGATTTTATGTTTTTTTCCCCTCTGGGAAATGGGGCTAATACCTGCCTTACAAGATTATTATAAAGATTAGCATTCAGCCATTCAACAAATCTTTATTGAGCATCTACTATGTACCAGTCACTGTTCCAGGTGCTTGGGATACATCAGTGGACAAAACAGGCCATGATCCCTGCTCTTGGGGAGCTCATATTCTAGTATAAGTTAAAGTATCCAGCATGGTGCCTGACATATATCAGACATGCAACAGATATTGGTTAATATTTTCAATGATACTAATAACATATAAGATGTTATAAAATGTAAAATATTATTTTTGGCCCAAATTAATCAGATTAGCCAGATTTCATTCCTATGGAGAAATGAAACTTAGAAGAGGTAAACTTTGATGTGCAGGGGAAGAAAGGTCTGGCAAACCAGATGGTGCCAGACCTTTCCCACCTAACCCGGAATAGTGACTGGTACATAGTAGATGCTCAATAAAGATTTGTTGAATGGCTGAATGGTTGCTAATCTTTATAATAATCTTGTAAGGCAGGTATTAGCTCCATTTCCCAGAGGGAAAAAAATATAAAACCCAGATAAATTCTTTGCCCAAGGGCAGATTTTAGGTGGGAGTAGCATCTGGAGAGAGAATGAGGTAGAGTCCTGTGAATCCCCAGGAAGGATAGCCCTGCATCATCAGTAGGAGAAAACTGCTCTTCCACCAGAAACATTCACTGTGGACAATTAAATGAAGAGAAATAAACTACCATAATATAGATGCTCCTTGACTTACAATAAGGTCACACCCCAATAAATCCATTGTAAATTGAAAATATCATAAATAGAAAATGCATTTAATACACTCAACTACCAAACAACATAGCTTAGCTAGCTTACATTAAAACATGCTCAGAACACTTACATCAGCATACAGTTGAGCAAAATCATCCAACATAAAGCCTATTTTATAATGAAGTGTTGACTATCTCATGTAATTTATCAAATACAGTACTGAAAGTGAGAAACAGAATGGCTGTATGGGTATTCAAAGTAGTTTCTACTGAAGATACACCACTTTAACAGCATCCCAAAGCTGAAAAATAGTTAGTAAAACCATCGTTAAGTAGAAGACCAGCTGTATCTGAGCTGCTATATTTATTTTCCTAGACCCGTGGGTTATTCTCAACATTAATCATGACTGAGAAACATTGAACTAAATAATTAACGTGTGAATAATTGAGTTACTATGGCACACTATGTGAAGTATAAGTAGGAAATTACATGCAGATAATGTACATGAAGAATCACCACAAACTCTGTTTGGCTAGAAGAGGAACTTTTGAGGTTTTCTACTAAGCATGACATATTTGAATTGACATACTTTCTTTGTTTACTTGACTTACTGAAGGTGAGGCAGAGTGTGCAGGGTGAGGCTAGACAGTGGGGCAGAATGGATCTTAAATGTGCCTCACAGAGGGCTCATTTCTAAGGGGAGACATTTAGCATTTAAACCAGGAAAAGGCATAATCTGAATACTATTCTCCTAATAAAGTTTCCAAATATTTCCTTCTCATCTGGGATTCCTAGAAATGGGCTCTTGTTTGTTTGTTTGAGACGGAGTCTCTCCCTGTTGCTCAGGTTGGAGTGCAGTGGCACAATCTCAGCTGACTGCAACCTCCACCTCCCAGGTTCAAGAGATTCTCCTGCCCCAGCCTCCCAAGCTGCAGGGGTTACCAGAGTGCACTACTGTGCCCAGCTAATTTTTGTATTTTAAGTAGAAGCAGGGTTTCACCATGTTGGCCAGGCTGGTCTCAAACTCCTGACCTCAGGTGATCCACCTGCCTTGGCCTCTCAAACTGCTGGGATTACAGGCATGAGCCACTACACCCAGCCGGGCTCTTCTATTAATGTCTAAATTGATGTGTTTCTCTCATTTTTAATTTTATCTAGAAGCTATCTTTTAATTGGAGTGGGCAAAGATTTCTTGAGTAATACCCCACAAACACAGGCAACCAAAGAAAAAATAGACAAATGGGATCACATCAAGTTAAAAAGCTTCTTCACGGCAAAGGAAACAATCAACAAAGTGAAGAGATAACCCACAGAATGAGAGAAAATACTTGTAAACTACCCATCTGACAAGGGATTAATAACCAGAATATATAAGGAGTTCAAATAACTCTGTAGGAAAAAAAATCTAAGAATCTGATTTTAAAATGGGCAAAGGACCCAAACAGATATTTCTTAAAAGAAGGTACGCACATGGCAAACAGGTATATGAAGAGGTGCTTAATATTACTGGTCATCAGAAAAATGCAAAGGAAAACTACAATGAGATATCATCTCACCCGTTAAAATGGTTTTTATCCAAAAGACAGGCAATAACAAATGCAGGCAAGGATGTGGAGAAAAGGGAACCCTCATTAACTGTTGATGGGAATGTAAATTAGTATAACCACTGTGGAGGAGAGTTTTAAGCTTCCTCAATAAACTAAAAATAGAGTTACTGTACAATCCAGACATTCCCACTCCTAGGTATACACTCAAAAGAAAAGAAATCAGTATATCAAAGAGATATCTGCACTCCCATGTTTATTGCAGCACTATTTACAATAGCCAAGATTTGGAAAAAACCTAAGTGTCCACCTACAGATGAATGGATAAAGAAAATGTGCTATACACCATGGAATATTATGCAGCCATCAGAAACGATGAGTTTGGGTCCTTTGTAGGGACATGGATGAACCTGGAAACCATCATTCTCAGCAAACTGACAGAAGAGCAGAAGATCAAACACCGCATGTTCTCACTCATAGGCGGGTGTTGAACAATGAGAACACATGGACACAGGGAGGGGAGCACTACACACTGGGGTCAGTTGGGGGGAAATAGGGGAGGGAGGGTGGGGGGTGGGAAGCTGGGGAGAGATAGCAAGGGGAGAAATGCCAGATGTAGGTGATGGGGAGGAAGGCAGCAAATCACACTGCCACGTGTGTTCCTATGCAACAATTTTGCATGTTCTTCACATGTACCCCAAAATGTAAAATGCAATAAAATAAATAAATGGGAAAAAAAAAAAAAAAAAGAAAATGTGCTATATATAAAAATACACAATAGAGTACTATTCAGCCATAGAAAATAAGATCTTGTCATTTACAGCAACATGTATGGAACTGGAGGTTGTTATGTTAAGTGAAATAAGTCAGGCACAGAAAAACAAACTTCATATGTTCTCACTTATTTGTGGGAGCTAAAAATTAAAACAATTGAACTCCTGGAGATGAAGAGCAGAATGATGGTTGCCAGAGGCTGAGAAGGATAGTGGGGGATTGAAGGGAAATGGGGATGGTTAATGGGTACAAAAAATACTTGTAAAGAATGAATAAAACTTAGTATATGCTAGTACAACTGAGTAACTATAGTTGAAAATGACTTCATTGTACATTTTAAAATAACTAAAAAAGTATAGTTGGATTGTTTGTAACAGAAAGGATAAATGCTTGAGGGGATGAATACCCCATTTACCCTGATGTGATTATTACACATTGCATGCCTGTATCAGAGTATCTCATGTAACCAGTAAACATATATACCTACTATGTACCTAGTATAAAAAATTAAAAATAATAAAAATTCAAAATAACAGTCATCTTTTAAAGACAAACCCTCAACTGAAACTACTAAGGAAGCATATACGGAGAAGAGGTAGAAGAGTAAGGCATTCAAATATTTTAATCAAATATGAGTACTCTGAACCAGGAATCAAACCCACACTATGGTAGTGAAGGTGCAGAATCCTAGCCATTAAACCACAGGGTAAAATATCTTTTGATAAAGGAATCATAAATAAGATTTTTTAAAGTATTATTATTAATTATTATTAAAGCTATGTATATAATAGGCACAGTCAGGATATGTATTAGCTTATTTAATCCTTAATCAATCCTGTGAAAGAAGTATTGAACCTTATTTTATAGAAAAGGAACAGAGGCCCCCAGAGCTGCCCAAGATCTTGCTGCTATAAGCAGTAGAGTCAGAATTTGAACCCAGATGTGCTAACTACAGAGCCTATACTCTTAACCTCCAACACACCACATATAATCCCCAAACTGTATTCACCTTTGGAACTCACCCTCATTACCCACCCTCATTAACATCTGTCCAGGCATCTTGCCCTCACCACCTCTATTCCCCAAAAGCAGCACAGAATTCAGCTAGTAGTGGAAAGAAGAGGCACACTCACTCCAGTAATTCACAATATGTGAGCTACATACAGATCATGGAGAGAATACTGTGTCTTAAACATCTTCCAATGAATCCTCACATTTTAGAGGCCACCAATTGAAATAAACCTTGCTGAAGAAAACTTTGTTGGTACAATTAGACACTGGTGGACACCTACTAAGTTTTCAGTAAATTCTTATTGATCAAAGCAACTATTCAGCCACCAGACCAATTCCCACTGGGTATTTATTTCCATATAATAGTACCAATACCGCTCAAAGGACAAAGATGCTGTAAAAATGATGCTGTTAATCAAAGTCAGGATGGCTGCACAAAGTATATAACATGGCAAGCAGACAAGGAAATACAATCCCAATAATTGCTATGTTGTCCTGGTGTAGTTTTCAGGGTTTGGGCCTGTGTTAATTTCCAAGATTAATGTGTAAAGACAGAGTCAGTAAAACTGTTGCTGCTCCACAGAGAAGCACAGCACAGGGCAAGGAATTGGGAGCCCTGAGTTTCGCTCCTATAACTAGCTCTGAGGTTCATCCATATTCTCTCTTTGCACGTGTTTGTTTGTTTTTCATGACACATGCCCTGCCATTTCTGGGGAGTGTTGTAAAGAGAAATGTACTTTCTTTTTTTTTTTTTTTTTTTTTTTTTTTGAGATAGAATTTTGCTCTTTCACCCAGGCTGGAATGCAGTGGCCTGATCTCAGCTATTCCAACCTCTGCCTTTTGGTTTCAAGCAATTCTCCTGCCTCAGCCTCCCAAGTAGCTGGGATTATAGGCATGCGCCACCATGCCCAGCTAATTTTTGTATTTTTAGTAGAGATGGGGTTTCACCATGTTGGCCAGGCTGGTCTCAAACACCTGACCTCAGGTGATCCACCCGCCCTGGCCTCCCAAAGTGCTGGGATTACAGGCGTGAGCCACCACACCCTGCCTGAAATGTAGTTTCTAAATTTAAAGACAGCCTAATGAAAATGGAGTAGGTTTTAGAGCCCAAAAGACCTAGATTTAAATCCCAGCTCTGCCATTCACTTGCTGTGTGAACATGGGCAAGTTGTTTACCCTCTCTGAACCTAGATTCTTCATCTATTGAAAAGAGATAGATCTATCTCCTGGGGTTGTCAAGATAACTCAATGAGCTAATTATATAAAGCATCTGGCACACAGTGTTGCTATATAAATGATAATTATTGTTTGCCAGCCATTAGTTTAGTTTTATGTAGCTAAACATCTTGAAGACTTAGACAATGAATTGTTTTAAATCCCTACAGCATCTAACTGAAAATGTGAACGGTGACTGGTAGCGGCAGCAAAAGGAGCAGTATTTGGTGCAACAGAATCAGCCACAGCAGAATCAGCCGCAGCAGAATCAGCAACAATCATTGTTAGCACGGCAGATAGCAGCAACAATAATAGCAGTAAAAATCACAGTAGGGCAGCAATAATAACAGTTTTAATAATTGCAATGCTGTCACAGCTTGTTCCTTGTTATGCTATGGATTATCTATCCCCATACCAAGAAGATAAAGTCTTCCATGCAAATAAGCATTGATCCTTAGGCACTTTGATCAATGAGAAATTGAGCAAACCCTACAAGTTGAGAAAGCTCAAATGCTAATGGATGTTAACTACAGGTTTCTCCATACTAGTCTAGAGAGTTGTCATTCCCACTAGTATCAAATGCAGCATCTTTATGCCATTATTAAATGTAGAAAGCAATAATGAAAGAAGCTGGTTGAATTTTGAACAGAATGGCAAACCTGATTTATTTAATATGTGAATAGAAAATAATCCTGGCACTTGTGCTCTCAAACTTCAACCTAGATTGGATCTTTCTTTTCTGATTTTCAAAATCCCCAAATCTTAAGAGGCTATATTCCTGCAGGTTCAAAGTCATTTTTCAAATGTCAGAAAAGGAACAGAAAGGCCCAGATCACCAGCTGAAAAAGAGGCCCAAGTTGGTCCTGAGTACTTTGGGGAAAATGACAAAGAGGTTGGGAGAGTGACCAGAGTGCAGACAAGAACATAAAATACTGGATGATTCCTCCATCCATCCTCCCATGCAAAGTTTTCTTTCTATGGGGAAGATCTTAATCATTGCTTGAGAAAGTATCCAAGAACATAGATGCACCTATGCACTGGAATTTTCTCTTTTTCTTGCATTCCTTTTATATATGGCTTTCCTTAGGGAAGATGGGGAAGGGGAGGAAGTTTATTTAACAATATATACATGGCTATATGTTTAAAAAGAAAACAACTGCAAAGAGCCAAATGTGAGCAAAGCTTAATCATAAGCCACATATTTTTAAAAATCCTTCCAATAAGGGCAATTCCAAAAGGAAAAACACTTTCTGCTTAGCAAATGTATATATAAAGACACTAGGTGTAGCACGGGAAATATAGCACATGAAAAATGACAACACACCATGAAATAAATACCCTAATGAAATAAATTAATTCAAACAAAATATATCAGGAAAACTCTCACCACTACTGGACAGTATTTTGATTAACATGCAGATGAGAAACAACAGTTTGCCTTTTGAGAACAAACAAGTCAGAAGCCCTGTTTTCAGTGCAGGCCAATGAGTTCTCCATTACCCTGCATTTTCCTCTTCCTTCAGCAATAGGAAACTGAGATCACAAAGAAGGGTTCATTTGGCTGAACCCCCAAAGAGAGGAGCAGTTCTGCTCAGAACGCTCTGAGCAGTCAGACCAAGTGATAGAAAGCTCCAGTTCTATCCTGTTCTGTAGTGGACACACATGAGTAGCGATCCTGGAAGTGGCAAAGAAAGTGTTCACAGAGCAAAACCTGCCATCTCTATCCCATCATCACATCCCCAAGGTCAGTAAGTGCTCACAGATCTGGAAACTTCCTGTGGCCCACCCAGGAACGGACTTCCTGATTCTAGATTTCTGTCTCAAGCTCAGTATTTGCCAACAGTGGGCCTCAGCTAGGTAATGGAAAAATACAGAATGTGGTGGTATCAAATGCATAGGTACTGGCAAATATCCATCAAATGGCTAACTGTGAGCCAGGATGAATACATAAGTACAAGGATCTGGATTAACAGTTCCAAGTTCAGTCTAGTAACATGGTTGTCTTGTAGACAGTGCATTCTTCATTGGTGGCAAAGACCACCTCACCCCTTGTTGTTCCCAAAGGCAACTAATGGCAGGGCAGACAGAATAAAGTAACCTAGTAAAAGCTGAAATAACACTGGGGGATATGATGAGGAAAACTATGCCCACCCCATAACATCCACTAGTTATCTGAATGATGAGATTTGGAGTTACCAGCTTGGGCTGAAGCAAAGTGCTTATCTCTAAAATAGGCCTGGTGGCAACCCACAGAACGTTGTGTAAACTCTAAAGCACTATATAAATGTACTTGTTACCTTTACTACTGTTACCAAAGAGGCGATACCCAGACTCAACCACTTGGAAATTATATTTTACTCATTTTTGTTTTTAAGCTATTAATGATCTAGATGGTTTCTTTATTGAACTTTGGAGCATTTATTAGTCATGTTAAAGAGTTTCTACAGAAATTCTAGAACAATCAATCAATCAGTGAAGGAGGAAAACACTTTTAAAAATGTGTCTTTCCCTCCAAAAGACATTAAATTTCCATTACTAAACAGAACACTTACCACACAGCCTGAAATATTTATATGTGGATGACTTTACCAATATTCAAGGCTATTCCAAGCAACAAGGAGTCAGCTCTTTAATTACAGCTCTATGACCTACAGGGCTTACAAAAGAAAAACTGTGCTCTGAATATTATTCCTGCTTCCACCCATTACTTACACAGAAAACACAGTTACGGAAGCTTTAGTACAGGAGTTTTGTCCTTCATTCCAGCCGGTTCAGACATGCAGAGATCCAGCTTTATGGACCAAAATAGTGTACTATGTGATTCAGTACTAGACTCAGGCAACGTAAAGCATAATGAGTTCTGCCTGCTCCTAACATTATCCAATATTTGATGAATAAATCTCAGTGGAGGGAATGATGGAAGGAAGGCTAGCATGTGAGTACTGGAGACAATTCTACCTGCTCAGATACAGGGAATTAAATTCTCTTTGGAATAGGAAGAACTATTGTTTTTTTTTTTTTTAAAAAAAAAAAAAAAAAAAAAAAAACCTGGCCACATATACCAATTTTTCTTGGAGAAAAATGTGAAATTATCTAAATGCAGTTGTTTCAAACTAAAAATATAAATATTCTGTTTGGTAGAGAACATTTTCATTTTGGGTTGAGCTTGAGTGTTTTTTTAGTGACATTTTTGTCCTTATTTTGGAGGGGAATTATGGATTGAGACTAAAGTTCCCCTAAAGCAAATTCACAATCCGTGGATGAGACAGAGAGTTGGACAAAAAATAGGGACTCATAAAGCCAACCTTAGACTTGGAGGAGAACTTCCTTCTCTTTCAGGACCTTGGAGTAGGTGTGCTTAGATTCTTACGAGTAGACATACTCAGAGCACTGAATATATGTATCGTCAGCTGGCCTCTGCCACATAGAAACATACAGAAAACTAAGCAGGCAGGTACTAAAAAGGTATCTGAAGGTACCCTAGCTATGTATGCTGAAGGCAGCCACAGTGCTCTGGACTGAATTGTTCCCCATCACTGCCAATTAAAAAGTTGAAGCCTTAATCTCCAATGTAACTATATTTGGAGAGAGGGCCTATAAAGAAATTAATTATTTCTTTAAGGTTAAATGATATCTTAAGATTGGGGCCCTGATCCAATAAGATTAGTGTCCTTTTGTTACCACAGAGTTCACTCTTTCTTCACCATATGAGGACACAAGGAGAAAGCAGCTGTGTGCAAATGAAAAGGAGGACCCTCACTAAAAACTGAGCTGTCCAGCACCTTGGTCTTAGACTTCCCAGACTTTAGAACTGTGAGAAAATTAATTTCTGTTGCATAAACCACCGAGTTTATGATATTTTGTAAAAGCAGCTTGAGCAAACTAAGACACACATATAGTAACTGTTTCAGGATATTTATTGTGTTGTATTGGTTTTATTATTCCTTCACCTTAAGGGGTCCTTTTAAATCTGACATTATAGCAGACCATTCAAGTATTTGAATAGTTAGTATGTTCCAGGTACTGCGCTATACAAGGGAAAACAATGATAAATAAGAGAGTCATAGTTCCTAACCTTATGAGAGGTCTAGAGAGAAAGATATTAAACAAATGCATATACAAGTAAGTCATGACAATTGTGACAAGTGCCACAAGAGAAATGTTCCCTGCACATGCGAGAGCACACAGTAATCGCTGCCATGCTATGCAGAATTAAGGGAAGATGCTGCTCCCTGTGTGGCATAGTAAAGAAGAGGCAAGGCCAACATGGTGGTGGGGGCACCCACAGCATGAAGGAGATCAGAGATTCCAGGGTTACAGGACACAATGGCAAGAGCCAGATGGCAGCTTGATGATGAGACTGGAACACTAGACTAAAAGCCCCATGAAGGCAAAGACAATCTCTTGTTCACTGCTACATCTAAGGGGACATTCAATATGCATTTGTTTGATGGATGAATAAATGGGCACAGTGACAAGACCAGAGAAGAAACCTCAGAAATAAGTGGAAGATAATCTGAGGTGACTATAGTCCTTACTTCAGCATATAAAAACACAAAGTTGTTGTAATAAAAATATGAAGAGAAAGTGACACCTTATTGTAATTCCCAGGGACATTCCAGTAACATTAGACTGTGATTTGTTTGTGGAGCCATGTAAAAAAAAATGCTCTCTAATAAACACCTATTATTTCTTTCCAACAACCATTTCCAAAGTTTCCAAGGGATCCAAAGTTTCCTTTGGAAAAGAGGATCTAAAATTTCCTTTGGGAATCCATCCTCCACCATTCTCCAGTCATATGGTTTCCATGGAACTGATTCCACCCCTAGCAACAGGGGAGTCCTGGACTGGCTTATAATAATACCATATCCCATCCCTGTGGCTACATTGATTAGTTCCAGCATGGCACATAACCCAGTCACAGCCAAGAAAATATATTTACTTTCCTTCTGGAATTCGTAATGTGAGGATTAAACTACAAAGTGAGTCAGTAAAGCTGACAGCTAGACAAAGCAAGCATAGAGAGATCCTGGTGATAATATTTGAGTGCTGGACCAAACTACACTGGAAGTAACACATTTACGTGAACCAGTAAATTCCCATTTTGCTTACAGCACTTTGGGTGGGTTTTTCTAGCACTTGCATTCTAAAGAATACTAATGAACACATGACTTGCTTGCTCTGTCCTCCACTCTCTTCCAAGCTGAAACAGGCTGGGTTACAGGAGCCGTGGCTCTTACTGCCTTATGCCTCTCAGTAAGGGCTGCTGGGATTTCTCTGGCAGATCACTAGTCATCCTGCCATCAGTGAATGTCTTGGGTAGGGCTCCCTATGCCTTTACGATTAAGGGCTGCAGGTTACAACTTGCCCTCCCTGCATCTGTTTCCTATGGCAGGAAGGCAAATGCCCAATGTGAGATAACTGGGGAAATTCCTAGACTCCAAGCTCAGTTACTGTTGCAATAACAGATTTCAGCTCTTTCTGTCCCCACCCTGTCAGTATCACAGCTACTAAAAATCAAGAAACAAGAACATTAGGGACCCAGTAGGATTACAGAAATCAGGAGCACAGCCCCTGAAGGCAGAGAGGCAGTTTCAACTCCTCTTACACTGCACTGCAGCCCAAGATTAAACAACCATGGCCCTTTTTCCTTCAGTTCTCCATCACAGATCGCTAGCAGAATCTATGATCAAGGGATGCTAGGGGCTGAACCGTGTCCACCCAAAATCATATGTTGAAGCCCTACCCCCAGTGTAACTGTATTTGGAGATGGGGCCTAAAAGGAAGTAATAAAAGTTAGGTACAGTCATCAGGGTGGGGACCTAATTCACTAAGATTGGCATCCTTATGAAAGAAGGAGAAACACCCTGGAAATGGCCACGTGAGGACGTAGCAAGAAAGCAACTGTCCACAAACTAGAAAGAGAGTCCTTACCAAAAACCAAATCGGTCGGAATCTTAGTCTTGGACTCCTAGCCTCCAGAACTGTGACAAAATAAATTTCTGTTGTTTAAGTATCCTGTCTATGTATGGTATTTTGTTATGGCAGCTCAAGCCAATTAATACATAGGAGGTTACACAGTAGCCCCTTTATCTGTAGTTTTGTATTTTGCAGTTTCAATCACCTGCAGTCAAGCTCAGTCCAAAAGTACCATGTTTTGAGAGAAAGAGAGACCACATTTACATAACTTTTATTACAATATATTATAATTGTTCTATTTTATTATTGTTAATATCTTACTGTGCCTGATTTATAAATTAAACTTTATTATAGGTATGTATGTATAGGAAAAAACATAGCATATAGCATATACTGTATAAGGTACAGTTTCAGGCATCCACTGGGGGTCTTGGATCATATTCCTCTCAGGTAAGGGGGGGACTGTTGTAGTTACCTAAAGCTGATGGAAGCAAACTGTGAGAACAAGTTGTCCAAAAAGCTAATGCAATCTCATTTCGACCTGCATTGAGAAAGGAATAAAGTACTATTTATGGACAATAATAATCATATTTTACTGTACCAGCCATACGAAGAAGACAGTCAGTAGCCAACCAGGGTGATGGGACACCACTGATGAAAACTGGAGGTGCTGACTTAGAAAAGAGGAGGTAGTTGTTTTCAAGTAGCAAAGGGATATCATGTTGAATAGGGAGCTAACCTTGTTCTGGGCACCTCAAAAACTAGACCAATGAAAAAGGAAAGGGTAAAGCTGGTTTCAGGTTAACATTGGAAAGATGACACAAAGAGCTGCTGACAATTAACAGGGTTGTCTCATTGGGCCAATGAGTACTTTGTTACTGAAGACAGATAAGCAGAAAATGAATAAGGAACTCTCAAAAATATTAAGTTACCTAATATTAATTAACTGCCACTGTGGGGCATAAGGTTGAACTATAAAATCTTTTTCTTCTTCCAACATTATGATTCTATCACTTATTAGTAATTAACAACCAGACTACTGGTTTCAAATTCCTGCTCTGTCGTTTACAAGCTGTGTAATTATGAGCAAGTTACTTAACACCTTTTCATCAGTTTCCTTATTTGTAAAACTGTGGCATGAACAGTATCTTCTTCATCTTATGGTGGTAAAATGAGTTAATGTATATAAAGAACCTTCCAGGAGCCAAGCACCTAGCCCATGGTAATCCCCTAGTAAGCATTAGCCATTAGCCACTGTTATTAATAGTTGAATGACAACTTTGTGCTTAGTCCCATTATAAATAAAGTTGGGTATCAAAATATATGTGTGGCCCTGGTCCTCAATACTAATGTATGAAAACAGGAGCAAACAATGATGGCCACCAATGTTTAGTTCCTACTACAAATTGAACACTATAGTGTTTTCTGAGCCACCAGCAAAATAGGTACTACTATTCCCGTTTAAGTTTTTTTTATAAAACAAAAATTATAAAATTAAGGAATGTGCAGCTAGTTACAGGACAATGGCAAGAATTCAAATCCACCTTTTTCAGGCTCCAAAGGGTAGGCTCTTTCAATTCTAGTAGGCTTCTCAAAATTAGTCTGTTCTTTTACTATTTATTACGTAATTTTATCTTTGCCCCACTCTCTTAGGTAAATAGAGTGGACAATATCATAAGGGAGTTGCACATACAGGCTCTGGAGTCAGGCAACACAGGATCCAATGGCAAGCTCTATCATTCATCAGCTATATGACACTGGGTAAGTTACTTAACTCAGGGCTCACCTTCTTCACTATAAAATAAAGAGGATGATCATAGCACCTATATCAAAGGATTTCTGGAGGATTAAATGAGCTAATACATAGCAAATACCTGGCATATGACTAAGTACCTATTATTGCCATCCCCAGTGATGGATAAAGAAACTAAGATAAATCAGTTAAATAGACCACAAATCAAGTTTGTTGTTTCTCAGGCATTTTTCCACCACATCATATGGGTGTACTGAAATGACATGTTAGTGTTTTTCTTCTAAAATAAAAGACAACAAATTATATTTCCACAAACTTGAATATTCCTAACACTGAGCCCTTAGTAAAAATGATTATATTTCTACAACCCTACAAAGTTCAAATATGTAATATGTTTTAATGCTAATAACTTAATCTCTAACCATAAAAAATTAAATCCCTGATTGCCCCTTTTTTCCTCCAGCATCACTCAGTAAAAGGAGGGGTCTTCTGGTCCGCCTGGCCCAGCCACAGCCTCCATAGTACAAGGATACTTTCAGGCCTCAGTACCCTGCTTGCTGCCCTGCTACATATTCAAACATGTGAGGATTACAGAAATCCTACTTTCCTCACATCTACCTTCCATTTTCTTTACTAAATGGTCGAGCTTTCCCTTGGTGACATTTCCAGTGATTCCTGGTAGCATTCTGAACAAACCTACCATTGGCAAACATTTCCATGCCGTAAAACTCCTTGCCAGCCTGACACTTATTATTGTTTTTCCTTATTGTAGTCCTTGATGATGACAAAGTAACCCGTACTCCTCTCATCTGTTGTGGTTTAGGGACCAGAATAACAGTCTTTGAATTTAAAAAAAAAAATTTTTTTAAGAACCAACTGGGTATTATTGACAGTAACTATTCTCCTCTCTTTTCCCCTCTCATTCTCAAATGAGATCTCTGTCCCACATTTTCACAGTCAGCGGTGTTAGTGGCAGCCTGAGGATGCCAATTCCATGCCCAATCTTCCTCCCCCCATATGGCAGAAAGGGCTGCTGCCATGGGACAGCTGCTGAGCTGTGGCTAAATCCTGTATGGTGTACTTATGGCCCAGAGGGTGTCACCTCCAAGATGTTCAGGGCTCCATCTCTCCCTCCCTGCCTGCCTATTATGCTTGGAAGCAGGCGTGCAGCATAATCATCCCTGTTTCTCCTGGATCCCTGAGGGGAGCCTCCTCCTCAGGGTGGAACGTCTGTCATATGGCCACTAAGCATCTGGTTTTAAGCAGATTTTTGTTGAGAGGTGAAATGGTGCCAGTATTGTACTGTTTCCTTTCCCTGCGGACATTTGTCAGGGTAAATGACAAGAGTAGATTAGCCCATTAAGGATTTGAGTTCCACTGGCTAAAATTTTGATTATTTATATCAAGAATCTTAAACTTCATGTACCAGGGATCCCTTCCAGTGTTAAAGTGTAGCGGGGCTTGAGTTGTCTTTCAGAGTTTATATCCTTGTCTGGTTGCCCCCCACACACACATTTTGCAACCTATAGTTGACTTCATTTTTTTCCTTATAATTTATCTGTGTCTTTGTTACTGAAGTGAAAACATTTTGTACTTCAAACTCAGGTTGATGAATATGGAAGCTTTCAGGCTAACTCAGCAAGAGGCTGGGACACAGTAAGGTCTAAAAGATCATCTCTTCACTCAGCATCAGAAAGTGCTGGAACTGGAGGACTGACAAGGCAGTATGGCAGGGGACAGACACAGAAGCGGAGACCAAAAGCCCGGAAAAAACTAACATTGTCCAATGATATCAAGAAAGAAAGGGGAGAAGGAAGGGATAGAAGGAAGCAAAAAGAATGGTGAGAGAGGGAAAGGGAAGAAGAAATAAACATTTACTAAGCATCTACTGTGTACCTTACAGTACACAAAACCTTACAAGATGATTCCATGTATGTTTAATCCCTACTGGCACCTCATAAGAAAGATGGCACCCCATTTTTACAGAAGGGTAACTTTGGAATTGTTTAATTTTGCCAATAAATATTATATAGGACCTAAATTCAAACATGAGCTATACAAAATCTCTTTCTTTTTAATGAATCACTTTCACTCTCAAGTCTAAATGATTGTTCATTCTAAGCCACTGAAAAATGAATATAACTCTGGATACATAAAATGTTAACATTTAGAGGAAGCTGAGTGAAGCATTTTTTGGAAGTCTCTGTACTAGCTTTGCAACTCTTCTGTAAATCTAAAATTATTTCAAAATAAATAGTTTTTATTTTAATGAAGTAACTGCATTTCACAGAGCACATGTAGCCCACACAAGGAGCTGGCGATATTGTGGATTAAAAGTCTAGTGACTCAAGGATCAATAAACAGACATTATATAATTTACTTACTGTCCTTTTGACCTCAGATGCTAATAAGGCCAAATGTTTCTTCTCACTAAGATAAAATAAATAAATGCTTTAAAAACTGCTCTGAGTCTTAAGATATTTCCCAACTAAACCTGTTAATGTTGCTAATTTAAGCACAGTATTAAAAACTGCAATTATTTACAATGCCACCTGCATATAATGATTATACCTCACTGCTTCGAGATATATGCCCAGGGGCTGGGTGCCTGTAGTGGCTCATGCCTGTAATCCTAGCACTTTGGGAGGCTGCGGCAGGTGGATCACCTGAAGTCAGGAGTGCAAGACCAGCCTGGCCAACGTGGTGAAACCCTATCTCTACTAAAAACTACAAAATTTAGCCAGGCATGGTGGTGAACGCCTTTAGTCCCAGCTACTTGGGAGGCTGAGGCAGGATAATCCCTTGAACCTGGGAGGCAGAGGCTGCAGTAAGCAGAGATCATGCCACTGCATTCCAGCCTAGGCAACAAAGAGAGACTCTATCTATCACATATGCACACAAAAGAAAAGAGAGAGAGAGACACAGAGAGAGAGAGGCGCCCAGGAATGTCATTCATATTAAAAGCAACTGAATAATGTAAAACATTTAAGCTTTTGGGGTGATGCTATGGTTTGAATGTCTCCCCAAAATTCATATGTTGGAAGCTAAGACCCAAGGTGACAGCATTAAAAGATGGCACCTTTAGGTGGTACATCATGTGGGTTCTACCCTATTAAAGTTTTATGTATTGAGCTAACATCATCTTTTCAGATATTAGACAAAGAAAGGGATCCTTCAGAGGACACAACAAGGTGAAATAGAGTAACAGCCGTCTAACTTTGCTCCTGCTTTTCCTGTTACCACTTTTTATGTTTCTAAAGGGATATATTAGAATCCTGTCTTTCTTTGGAGGATGTTGCCCTTCCATCTTCTGTGTGGTACTGTCTGCCTTGATATTCTATCCTGGCCAAGGGGTAGGTATATAGACAATCAAGATCTGATTCTCTCCCCCAGGAATTTGAATATTGGGCCAAGGAAGGAACAGATGGAAGGTTAGTGGAGTTCACCCATTCTGACGGCGGCAATCACTTTCTGTGATCCTTTCTGTGATTTCCACCAAAAGAATTACCTGGAGCTACCATGGCTTCTACATTTGTCAGATTCTGTTTTCTGTTACTATGTGAGCTACACGAATCTATTTAACAAATTTATTTTTTAAAGTTAGTCAATTTCAGTTACAAGCAAACTTAGAGGATCAGAGCATCACATCTGGAAGGCATCTTAGAAATAACTTAATAACAATGTCCCTAACCTCTAGTCATTATGTTGTAATTAAAGAAAATTACTTTAATTGTTTTTAGCCCTGATATATGGAAAGTCAATATTTTTGTCCTTGAGACTAACAGCACTCTACTATAAACAGTCCCTGAAGCTCTAACTATATGCAGGTATTACTGAGTTCCAGTGGTATTTGCCATAAGCAGAAAATTCCTTGGTTTGAAAAAGGAGGTGAGGGGGAAACTATCTGAGATAAATTTCTTTAGTGTAATTTATCCCTACTAAAATGCAGATTTCCCTACTTGAATTAGCTACAACAGATGCTTTTTAAAATACTTGATTTTTACAATGACACAAGAAAAACAATCTCAGCAATCGAGGTATGTAAGTTTTGTTGAGTACACATGGACACAAAGAAGGGAACAACAGATGCCAGGACCAACTTGAGGGTGGAGGGTGGGACCAGAGTAGGATGGAAAAACTACCTATCAGGTATTATACTGATTAGCTGTGTGACAAAATTATCTGTACACCAAACTCCCACAACATGCAATTTACTTGTGTAACAATCCTGAACATGTACCTTGAACCTAAAACATGGAAAGAAAAAAAAAATGCAAGTTTTTTCTTATTAAACAGCAAAAGCAAAACCTTACTAGATCTTAGGAAAGTTGAATGATTAGACCTCAACTGGAGAAAAAGGCTATTTTCACAGAGCCAGTTTGGTTTTGCTTACCCCATCTCTTTTGATTTCAAAATAATAATTACCAATAAAAGGGGTGGGGGGCAGAGAATCAAAATCGTTGAAACTGTGTAGTCAGAAAATGACTATAGTAAGCTACAATTTTCCAATTGCGATATAAGGTGGTTTAAGGGAGCACAATTCTGGAGTTAAGGAGCAGAGAGGAAACTTATGAGCAGAACTTCCTGTCTTGTAATAGACCCTCTGAATCTCCCTCTTCCATTTCCATTGTCATGTGGGCAGCCACTATACTAAACCAGATTCAGATGTTCCTTATGTGATTAATTGCTATGTAACTCATTCTGCTCTGCCACCTTCAAATGAGTAAGATCCTTGTTCTCTGTCTTGTGTTCTTCCTTGGGCTTCTCATGGGCTGTGGTGAATGTGAGAGCATCCCATAATGGGGACCTTGGATCCACAGGAAAGAGTAGCAAAGAAGAGCAGTTCTCTTCCATAATCTAAACACCCAGGAGTATCTAGTCCAGTTGCTAGGGAGTACATGACGTTTCTCACTCAAATAAGATCTTTGGCTCTGGTCATCTCTAAGATCTCAGGTCTGAGATTATCCTAGTAACAACCCAGGGTCTGAATGCCTCCCTCCTGGCACACCACACCCTAAAGAATAAAGCCTCCCAATTCCCTGTATTTTCTTGATGATCTGTAGCACAATAACTTAGAGGGAGAGAAAGGGAAAGACCAAGGTAGGGTGGTCCAGGCCAGCAGGCCTGCTTTGGAGGCAGCCAGCGGGCTGGGCTGGCAGCCACTCAGAGCCTGCTGCTTACCACCAGGGGTTTTGCTGACCAGATCAGAGCAACATTCGAGAAGGCAGCAGCTGTGGCTAGAGCCAGCTCCTCTAATTCCTTCTTAGCTAATGAACTGGAAGGATCCAAAGGGAGCCAAGGAAGAATGGGTCCCCTGAGGCATACAGAGAGGCCTCTCCTTCTATGAATTTTCCATTTTTAATTAGGCCTGATGGTCTAGTCAGAATAAGACTTTCTAGATAAACTGTCATAGTGAGCAGGGATGTCCAAGGCCTAATTCATCAGATCCCTCAGGATCTCAGACCCAATATTCCCCCTGATTAGACCTCCTGTTTTGATGGAGCCAAGAAGAAATGAATAGGGTATTTTTAAGTATGTTTTTTATTTCAAAAAGAACATATAATTATTAGAAAACAAAAAACACTTTAAAAATATATTACAGAGAAAGAAAATTTGCCCCATAAACTTACCTCCCCAGAGGATGACAATTTTATTTATTTAGCTTTTCTAAATAGATATATAAAGATACCTGTGTGAGTTATTCTATACACATATTAGATATTTAAGACAAAATTGACCATATGACATACTCTTTTGCAACTTGCTTTTTTGCAGTTGTTATAGTTACTTATAGCTCTGTCCCTTTCACTTCAATAGCTAGTGTCTGATTCTAAGTTTCTGCCTTCGTTTGACCAATCTTTTACCAACTAGTATCATTGAACACTTTTCATATGGTTTTAGTAGAATAAATTCTTGATAGAGGAATTGCTAGGTCAAGGGATTATATAGTTATGTGTGTATATATATATATGTATTTTTTTCTATTTTAATAAACATTGCCAAATTGTAAAATTTTAATATCTTGTTCACTATGTTTCCGAGTCAACTCTAGGGCAAGTTATTTGAATTATTTGGTCACGAAATAAAATCATCAGAAAAGTTTCTGCCTAATAAGAATGATACAAAGGACTTAGGGAACTTGGGAGAAAGAGTGGGAGGAAATTGAGAGATAAAAAACAACACAATAGGTACAGTGTTCGCTGCTGAGGTGATGGGTGCACCAAAATCTCAGAAATCACCACTAAAGAGATTATTCATGCAACCAAACACCACCTGTCTCCCCAAAAACCTGTTAAAATAAAAATAATAATAAAATAGAAATTTCCTGCCTAGATAAGTTAACTGTTTTCAACATCTAGGCATGTGGCTATGGAAACAGTCAGCATGACCATAAGCAGCGAATCCACTCAAAATAGACAGAGCTATAAATGTCTATGTGAACAGACAAATCATTTGTATATTTTATATTCAATTTCTGATCCTGGAAAATATTCACAATTGTACAATGTTAACTCCTTTTAAAATACAAATCCTGCCCCTCTATGTTTCTATAAAAAATTCAGTTCCGGGTAGTTTGGAAACTAGAAATAGAACAGGATCTATAAGGAAAAAAAGATCATATTCCCTGCTCATAGCATGAAATACAGAGCGGGTCCTCTGAAATAAAATAAATGTGAAATGGGAAGGGTCCTCTACCTGACAAACACTTAACTGAGGTAGAAGCTAGATGTTCCTGCCCTGGGCATGGGATCAGGGCGTCCGTGATATCTGTCTTTACATTGTAACAGATGGAGAAAATAAACCAAGAGAACGAGCCCCACACTGCTGCTTCTTCGTACCACAAATCTGCAATTCTCCCAAAATCCAGCTTTTTTTTGCCTCCCTTACTTCCCTCACTCCATAAACAATGGGGCAGGTCTGTATCCTCACTTTCCTAAGTCACTGCTGAACTACCTTCCCCAATACACAGTGGCCTGGATCCAATCCCAATTGGTGTGTGTGACTAGTAGAGAGGTCAGTATGGCAGGTTTTGACATCACAGGAGCCAAGTATCACCATGGAAGAAACAATTGGTGTATCTATTCTCATCCAAGCACGTTTCAGCCTTTATAGACCATAAAAATTGTAGTATTATAATAACAGGAAAACAGAATAATGTGCTGTATGGACGTGTTTGGAAAATAGCAATTATAAATTTATTTAGCCTTATATATTTACTTTTTCTACTCAAAATGTAAACGTTTTAAAGTGTGGTGCAAAAGTAATGATTATCGATTATACTGAAGTTCTGTGTAAATTGTAGATAATAGAACAAAAAGTCAAAAAGAAGGAGAACGAAAGGAAACTTCTAAGAGTGGATACACTAAGGTTTTGCATAAGTTAATTTGGGTAGTCAGTACTTTTCTTCATTTTCAAATTAGAAATAAGATACAAATAATTAAGTAATTTCTTGGAGTTGATATAATTTGACAAGAATGCTGATAATCATGGTTTGTTACAAGTTAAACTTAATATATAGACTTTAAAAGAGAACAGTATTCTGAATGCCATGAGCAGACATCCATGTTAGCATACAAATGCTAATGTAACAGTTTATGTATATAAACACACACCTTACAAATAACTCCCTTTGAAAAAAAAAGGAAAGAAAAACTACTGTTTTACCATCATGCCCTATTAACATAGGCTTATTTTGTTTAATGTAGAAACAATTTGGATAACCCCTCTCCCTAACAGAAAATATGTGAGCGTGTGAATATGTATTATACATACATAAACACACCTTAACGTTTTATTTCAAGTCCGTGTATTCAAATGTATTATCTTGTAATATACCTATAATGAACTTTACTAAGGAAATCCAAGATTACTAGGATCAGTCCTAATTTTTTTAAACAAAATAAAAGGGTTTTGGAATCATACAGAACCATGTTCAAATCCCAGTTCCACAATTTACTTTTGTGTGTGTGTGTGTGATGGAGTCCCACACTGTCACCCAGGCTGGAGGGCAATGGCGCAATCTTGAAAGTCACAAGGAGATGTGACCATGAAAAAAGGGCACAGAGAAATGCAACACTGGTGGCCTTGAAAATGGAGGAAATGGGCCACAAGCCAAGTGATGTGGATAGCCTTTAGGAGCTAGAAAAGCAAGGAAATGGATTCTCTCTTAGAACCTCAAGCAATTCTCATATCTCAGCCTCCAGAGTAGCTGGGACTATGGGTGTGTGCCACCACGCTTCGCTAAGTTTTGTATTTTTAGTAGAGATGGGATTTTGCCATGTTGGCCAGGCTGGTCTTGAACTCCTGACTTCAGGTGATCCACTCACCTTGGCCTCCCAAAGTTCTGGGATTACAGGTGTGAACCACTGCACCCAGCCTCACCATTTACTCTTCCGGACACGAGACAAATGAGTGCATTTGGGAATATAAAGGGAGACTCTAAGGCATGGTTTTCTCTGTTGTACATTGGAGAGCTACTCCCCACAAGCTTGTGATGTGAATTAGTGAGAGGAGGACACCTAAAATGTGCCAGACAAATCCAAGGCATTCAATAGATATTTCCCTTCCCTTTAATTCAAACATGATTTTTGCAAAAATGTTTTCTAAGTTCTACATGGTACATTTATTAACAAGTGACTATAGCTAATACTGTTAATAAACGTAACATGAAATTTTGCAATATTTGTTTTGTGAGACCATTACTCTGAGCTAAATATATAGCCACTTAACCTTTAGCACTATACTGTGTTGTATTTACCAACCAAAATAATTCGGAGAGAGGGAGTTTATCCTAACTATAGTTTTTTTTTAATTCAGTGACCAAAAAGCAATATCGAATGTAAAATGGACTGTAACCAGGATTGTTAAAGTATTATGTATCATTTCTGTTCACTGAAGAGAAACAAATGATTCAGAGAGTTGATTTTTAAATCATTCATATGCCTTAAAACAGCAAAAAAAAAAAAAAAGGTAAACAAAGGAAACCACCTAATAAAACACCTGAAATATATGATTTTTGAACTAATACTTTCCCTTTCCCCAATATGCTTCCAGGAAACCAAGCCTTTGATGTTTTAGTTCAGGGCCCTAATCAATGCACATTACCAATTCTAATGTTTAAATCTGCCAGTGTTGTTAAATGTTAAAAAGTTCAAATGTAGGGAGATAAAAAAGTCAGGAATAGCAATAGATACTGAGTACCTCAAATACTGGAATATGAGTATGACTGAATAGACCTTAAAGAAAGATAAGAGGCAATGAGAACTTGCATCAGTTCTGTTCCTCCCTGATGGGTCTGGATCCCACTCAGGCTTGTGATTCTTGCTCTCTTGCATTTCATACTTTGTAGCCATCTTTCCTTCCCTGCCTACATTGTATCCACAAGTGTCAGATTTGAATATGACAGCCTTCCAGAGACTGTTTGACCAGCTACCACAATTACATAAAGTCACATCCCTATAACAAATCCCTTCATTTATGTATGTGTATGTGTATACATATGTACTTGTAAGCATATATACATACATATGCATAGTATATATACATATATACGAAGGGACTTATTATAGGGATGTGACCTTATATAACTGGGGGATCTGGGAATAAAGATATATGTACATTTATCTGATAGAACCCTGACTGATAATAACACCCACATATTTAAAATATATTATTTTTCTTTCCTTTCTTTTCTCCAGATATCTCAAATCTTTTTGCTCTCTTCAACATGAGGTGAGGGCTAAATAATTAAACAAAAACCACCTCTCTCTTTCTCTCTCTGTCTCTCTCTCTCTCCCCCCTCTGTCCTTCAGTTTATTCCGTCAATTAGTGGATAATTAGCAGCCATTATCATGATGACATTATAGAATAAAATATACCCCAAAGCAATTTTCTACCTTTCTTGTTACCAGAAACCCAGTATGATTCAGGTGTCAGAGGCTCACTTTCCTCACAAGAGGCTGGGCTCTCCTCAGCCCCAAGAAATAGATCTTGATTAGACCAAGCCATGATAATATGTTTTCTTTGTCAGAGATTAGGTTAGAGATAAGTATGTGACATAGCTGTGGAGAGTAAAATGATGGTAAAGCTTTAGGAAAATTTCCCCTACTCCTTCTTAAAAGAAGAATCGGCCCCTATTCAGTCTTTAGATGTTATTGTGTGAGGAGATGGTATCTGGATCTACTGTAGCTCTTATGGTAGGCAAATGACCCCCAAAGATGTCCTCATTCTAATCCTCAGGACCTGTGAATAATTAGGTTACATGGCAAAGGAAAATTAAGGATGCAAACGGAGTTAAGGTTGCCAATCGGGTGACCTTAAAATAGACAGAGTATCCTGGTTTATCCAGCTGGGCCCACTGTAATCACAAGGATCCTTAAAAATGAAAGAAGGAAGTAGAAGAGGAAAGTCACAGAGAGATGTGACTATGAAAGAAGGGCACAGAGAAATGCAACACTGGTGGCCTTGAAAATGGAGGAAATGGGCCATAAGCCAAGGGATGTGGACGGACTTTAGGAGCTAGAAAAGCAAGGAAATGGATTCTTAGAGCCTCGAAAAAATAATGCAGACATGGTGACACCTTGATTTTGACCAAATGAGACCCATGTCAAACATCTGACCTATAGAAATATAATAAACTTATACTGTTCTAAGACACTAAATTTCTGCTAATTTGTTTCAACAGCAATAGAAAAATAATATAGCACTCATTGATTACAATGCTGTTCCAGTAGAATTCAAGAAATCAGTGGCAGATGTAAGACAAGATAGAAGAGATCTGACTTCTCCTTTTGGTCCTAGTTAATCCAAATCCAGTACATTCAAAATAATTACTAAAGAAAACACAGACCACATTACTAGCCCAGTGTAGCACTCCCACTAAATTCTGCACTTATGGATTGCTATGTCCAGTTCTGAGCACCATGTTGAAGAGGAACACTTACAAACTAAAGTGCTCATGTGACATCACAGGAACATGACAACCCTGAGGATGTTCATCTTGGAGGAGACTTGGAGGAAGGTGGTAATATCTGTAAGCCTTATGAGGCTTTCATGTAAAAATGGAACTGAGCCCATGTTCTCCATGGGACAGAATAGAACTCACAGGTGGAAACAGAGAAATCAAGTTCCATCACAATATATGGAAAAGATTTTTATCGGTAATAGATGGGCACTGTTGGAGAGTGCTGCCTTTGAATATCGAGTACTCAGTGTCACTGGAAGAGACTTCTAGATACAGTGGGTCTCAATTATCTCTTCTAAAATCCCTCCTAAATCTAAGGCTTTATTGATGTATCTTTTAAATGAGAGTTTTAGAGAGTAGCACAGTCCCTAGCATCTAGTAAGTACTACATAATTGTGTTGAATAATTGAGTGAAGTAGGTATTCTGGTCTGAATGTGTCCCCCCAAAACTCCTCAAAGCGATAGTATCAGAAGGAGAGGCCTTTGGGAAGGTAAGTCATGAGGAAAAAGTGCTCATGAACAACATTAGTGCCCTCATAAAATCAGCCCAAGGTAGCTTAAACAAGCTTCCCTTCCCTTTCCACATGAGGACATAGCTAGAAAATGCCATCTATGAACCAGAAAGTGTGACATCACCACAGACCAAATCTGCTGGTACCTTAATATTAGACTTCCCAGCCTCCAGAACTGTAGGAAATAAATTTCTGTTGTTTATAAGCTACCTAGTTTATGGTATTTTGTTATTATTAGCCCAAATGGACTAAGATGATAGACTTGGAGGTCTAAGTCATACATTGCAAAATTCATCTCCTCTACAAAATTAATTTTGTTACCCCTCAGATGGTCTCAAACCAGTGGTCACACATCAATCACACCTAGCTATTCATCATTCTGTGCAATCCTCCAGTAAAGACAAAACAATGAATTGCTTAACAAGTAATATTTGGTGGTGATAAGATTGAACTGTATCTTTGTGTTTGTCCCAACATTAGGACTCTTTTCAATACTTCCATTGAGGGCTAAACCAAATGACAATGCTGATTTGTTGGCCTGTCCAGTTTCCATGCCTTGTTTTGCCCTTTTGGTTCTCCCAAATCCAAGGCTCCTCTGATTCAGAGGGTTTTTGTTATTTTCAATTTTGTTTTGTTTTGTTTCGGGCCCAGACATTACTTTCAGATCCCTCAGATTAAATATTAAGTTGCCTGTATTAGTCCATACTCACCCTGCTATGAAGAAATATCCATGAATGGGTAATTTATAAAGATAAGTAGTTTAGGCTGGGTGTGGTAGCTCACACCTGTAATCCCTGCACTTTGGCTCACTGCAAACTCCGCCTCTGGGTTCATGCAATTCTCCTGCCTCAGCCTCTTGAGTAGCTGGGATTATAGGCACCCACCACCTAACCCAGCTAATTTTTGTTTTTTAGTAGCAACAGGGTTTCATCCTGTTGGCCAGACTGGTCTTGAACTCCCGACCTCAGGTGATCTGCGTACCTCAGCTTCCCAAAGTGCTGTGACTACAGGTGTCAGCCACTGCACCTGGCCAAAACTGAATGCTTTTAAGAGCTCCCAAGTCACCTCTTGAACGCTTTGCTGCTTAGAAATTTCTTCTCCTGGAACTACAAACCACTGCTCAAGGAAATAAGAGAGGACACAAACAGATGGAAAAATATTCTATGCTCATGGTTAGGAAGAATCGATATTGTGGAAATGGCCATATTGCCCAAAGTAATTTATAGATTCAATGCCATCCCCATCAAGCTACATATAACCCTCTTCACAGAACTGGAAGAAACCACCTTAAACTTCATACGGAACCAAAAGAGAGCCTGCATACCCTAAGCAAAAAGAACAAAGCTGGAGGCATCATGCTACCTGACTTCAAACTATACTACAAGGCTACAGTAATCAAAACAGCATGGTACTGGTACCAAAACAGAGATATAGACCAATGGAACAGAACAGAGGCCTCGGTGGCAATGCCACACATCTACAACCATCTGATCTTTGACAAACCTGGCAAAAAACAAGCAATGGGGAAAGGATTCCCTGTTTCATAAATGGTGCTGGGAAAACTGGCTAGCCATGTGCAGAAAGCAGAAACTGGACCCCTTCCTGACACTTTACGCTAAAATTAACTCCAGATGGATTAAAGACTTAAACATAAGACCTAACACCATAAAAATCCTAGAAGGAAACCTAGGTAAAACCATTCAGGACATAGGCATAGGCAAGGACTTCATGACTAAAACACCAAAAGCATTGGCAACAAAACCTAAAATAGAAAAATGGGATCTAATTAAACTCCAGAGCTTCTGTACAGCAAAAGAAACAATCATTGGAGTGAACCAGCAGCCAACAGAATGGGAAAACATTTTTGCAATCTACCCATCTGACAAAGGGCTAATATCCAGAATCTACAAAGAACTAAAACAGATTTACAAGAAAAAAAAACAAACCCATTCACCCAAAAAAACACAACCCCTTCACCCAAAAGTGAGTTTGTGTCCTTTGTAGGGACATGGATGAATCTAGAAACCATCATTCTCAGCAAACTGACAAAAGAACAGAAAATCAAACACCATATGTTCTCATTCATAGGCAGGTGTTGAACAATGAGAACACATGGACACAAAGAGGGGAGCATGATATACTGGGGTCTGTTGGGGATGAGTAGGGAGGGACAGCAGGGGGGTAGGGAGTTGAGGAGATAATATGGATAATATAGGGAGAAATGCCAGATATAGGTGATGGGGGAATGGAGGCAGCAAACCACATTGCCATATATGTACCTATGCAACAATCCTGCATGTTCTGCACATGCACCCTAGAACCTAATATGCAATAAAATATATATTAAAACAAACAAACAAAAAATGTCTTCTCCTGGCCAGGCGCAGTAGCTCATACCTATAATTCCAGCACTTTGTGAGGCCGAGAAGGGTGTATCTCAAGGTCAGGAGTGCGAGACCAGCCTGGCCAACATAGTGAAACCTCATCTCTACTAAAAACATAAAACATTAGTCAGGTGTGGTGGCAGGCACCTGTAATCCCAGCTACTATGGAATCTGAGGCAGGGGAATCACCTGAGTCCAGGAGGTGGAGGTTGCAGTTAGCTGAGATTTCACCACTGCACTCCAGTCCAGGTGACAGTGTAAGACTCTGACTCAAAAAAAAAAAAAAGGGGACGATCCAAGATGGCCGTTTAGGAACAGCTCAGGATTGCAGCTCCCAGTGAAAGCGCAGAGGGTGAGTGGACGCCGCGTTTTTATTGCCCACAGACTAGGAAATTCCCGGGCGGAGGTGCTCCACGGTCGCCACCGCGGCTGTTTCGGCCAGCGCGGCTGTGCCGGCCAGCGCGGCTGCTTTGTCGGCGCCCCGGAGCCACAGTTCTCCATACAAAATACACTGGTCCGGGGGCCCTTTTGGCTGAGTCGCCCATATGCCGGTTCAAAAAGGGGACTGAGCAGAGAACCAGGACAGTAGATTCCAGGGCAAAAAAAAAAAAAAAAAAAAGCGCCACAAACCTCAGTGCCGCTGTTTAAGCCAGAGCAGTGAGTGGCCACAGGGGAAAACAAACAGACCCCGGCGCCTCTTCAACAGGCGACTGGAACACCAACTTAAAAAAGGCTCTGAGGCAGGGAGCCAGGCGATCAGGCTCGGCTGGTCTCACCCCCACAAAAGAATAGCAATCAGAAACTCTGGATTGAGAGTTTCACAGCAAGCGCAGCTGAGCCCAGGACGGTCCAGCTCTGTGGGGGAGGGGCGTCCGCCATTACCGAAGCAGCCCGCCGTTGCCAAGGCAACCCGCCATTGCTGAGGCAGCCTGCTGTTGCCAAGGCAACCCGTCAAAGCAGAGACTCCGCCCCAACAGAGGCGGGCCACCATCACCAAAGCAGTTCTAACTACACCCATATAAACAGGACTGCAGGGAAGTTCACTCGGCAGCGGGGCGGAGCCCACAGCAGCTCAGCAAAGCTGCTATAGGCCGGCCGACAGTGACCAGGCTGCCTCCTCGCTGGGCTGGGCAGGTCTGAAGGGAAAAAAAAAAAAAAAAGGAGGAGGCAGCATAACGGAAACTCATAAATAAAGCCCTAAATCCCTGGGACAGAGCACCTGGGAACAAAAAGCAGTTTATGAGTTCTACTGCAGCAGACCTAAAAGTACCTGCCCAGCAGCTCTGAATGAACAACAACAGAGCTCGCAGCTCACCATTTGAGCTCCTATAAAGAAGAGACTGTCTCCTAAAGCAGCTCCCTGACCGCTATATATCCAAAAAGACACCTCATAAAAGAGAGATCAGATTGTCACTAGGCGGGCATCCTTCTGGGACAAAGATAGCAGAAGAGGAAAACTGGTAACAACCCTTGATGTTCAGCAGCTGCTGCAGGTGAACCCCAGGCAAGCAGGGCCTAGAGTGAACCTCAGCAGACCTACAGCAGAGGGGCCAGACTGTCAGAAGGAAAACCAAGAAACAGAAATAACCTCATCATCAACGAACAGAACGTCAATCTGAAAGATTTGAGACCCAATCTGAAAGACAGCAACTACAAAGTCGACAGGTGGATAAATCCTTAAAGATGGGAAGAAACCAGCGCAAAAAGGATGAAAACACCCAAAACCAGAACACCTCTCCTCCTAAAAGGGATCACAACTCCTCACCAGCAAGGGAACAAGGTTGGATGGAGAACGAGTGTGATGAAATGACAGAATCAGACTTCAGAAGGTGGGTAGTAAGAAACTTCTGTGAACTTAAAGAACATGTTCTAACCAAATGCAAAGAAACTAAGAACTTGAAAAAAGATTGGACGAAATGCTAACAAGAATGGACAAAATAGAAAGGAATATAAGTGAATTGATGGAGCTGAAAAACACAACACGAGAACTTCGCGAAGCATGCACAAGTATCAACAGCAGAATGGACCAAGCAGAAGAAAGGATATCAGAGGTCGAAGATCAACTCAATGAAATAAAACGGGAAGGCAAGACTGAAGAAAAAAGGGTAAAAAGGAATGAACAAAGTCTCCAAGAAATGTGGGACTATGTGAAAAGACCTAATCTACGTTTGATAGGCATACCCGAATGCGACAAAGAGAATGAATCCAA
The DNA here is from genome assembly GCF_009761245.1 of Sapajus apella. Lineage (NCBI taxonomy): Eukaryota > Metazoa > Chordata > Mammalia > Primates > Cebidae > Sapajus > Sapajus apella. The sequence goes on from NW_022436990.1 coordinate 10,699,825, forward strand.
GCTGGAAAATACTCTTCAGGATATTATCCAGGAAAACTTCCCCAACCTAGCAAGGCAGGCAAACATTCAAGTCCAGGAAATACAGAGAACACCACAAAGATATTCGTCAAGAAAAGCAACCCCAAGGCACATAATCGTCAGATTCACCAGGGTCGAAATGAAGGAGAAAATACTAAGGACAGCCAGAGAGAAAGGTCGGGTTACCCATAAAGGGAAGCCCATCAGACTCACAACAGATCTCTCAGCAGAAACCCTACAAGCCAGAAGAGAATGGGGGCCAATATTCAACATCCTTAAAGAAAAGAATTTTCAACCCAGAATCTCCTATCCAGCCAAACTAAGCTTCATAAATGAAGGAAAAATAAAATCCTTTGGGAACATGCAAGTACTCAGAGATTTCGTCACCACCAGGCCAGCTCTACAAGAACTCCTGAAAGAGGCTCTACACATATAAAGGAACAACAAGTACCAGCTCAACTAAAGGGCAAAACACCCAGCTAGCACCAAAATGGCAGTAGCAAATTCACACATAACAATATTAACCCTAAATGTAAATGGACTAAATGCCCCAACCAAAAGACACAGACTGGCAAATTGGATAAAAAGACAAAACCCATCAGTGTGCTGTATCCAGGAAACCCATCTCACATGCAAAGTTACAAAAAGCCTCAAAATAAAGGGATGGAGGAAGATTTACCAAGCAAATGGAGAGCAAAAAAAAGCAGGAGTTGCAATTCTCATCTCTGATAAATTAGACTTTAAAGCAACAAAGATCATAAGAGAAAAAGAGGGACATTACATAATGGTAAAAGGATCAATGCAACAAGAAGAGCTAACGATCCTAAATATATACGCACCCAATACAGGAGCACCCAGATATATAAGGCAAATTCTTAATGACTTACAAAGAGACTTAGACTCCCACACAATAATAGTGGGAGACTTTAACACCCCATTGTCAACATTAGACAGATCAACCAGACAGAAAATTAACAAGGATATCCAGGACTTGAACTCAGACCTGGACCAAGCAAACCTAATAGACATTTACAGAACTCTCCACCCCAAATCCACAGAATATACATTCTTCTCAGCAACACATCACACCTACTCTAAAATTGACCACATAATTGGGAGTAAATCACTCCTCAGCAAATGCAAAAGAACGGAAATCGTAACAAACAGTCTCTCAGACCACAGTGCAATCAAGTTAGAACTCAGAATTCAAAAACTAACTCAGAACCACACAGCTTCATGGAAACTGAACAACTTGCTCCTGAATGTTGACTGGATAAACAATGAAATGAAGACAGAAATAAAGATGTTCTTCAAAACCAACGAGAATGAAGACACAACATACCAGAATCTCTGGGACACATTTAAAGCAGTCTCTAGAGGAAAATATATAGCAATAAGTGCCCACATGAGAAGCAAGGAGAGATGAAAAATTGACACCCTATCATCAAAACTGAAAGAACTAGAGGAGCAAGATCAAAAAAACTCAAAGTCTAGCAGAAGACAAGAAATAGCTAAGATCAGAGCAGAACTGAAGGAGATAGAGACACAAAAAACCCTTCAAAAAATCAATAAATCCAGGAGCTGGTTTTTTGAAAAGATCAACAAAATAGACAGACCACTAGCCAGATTAATAAAAAAGGAAAGACAGAATAACCAAATTGATGCAATAAAAAACGATCAAGGGGATATCACCACAGATTCCACAGAAATTCAAACCATCATAAGAGATTATTACAAACAACTCTATGCACACAAACTAATAAACCTGGAAGAAATGGATAAATTCCTGGACACTTGCCTCCTGCCAAGCCTAAACCAGGAAGAAGCCGAAACCCTGTACAGACCCATAACAAGGTCTGAATTTGAGGCAGCAATTAAGAGCTTACCACCCAAAAAAAGCCCAGGTCCAGATGGGTTCACAGCTGAATTCTACCAGACATACAAAGAAGAGCTGGTACCATTTCTTCTGAAACTATTCCAAACAATACAAAAAGAGGGAATTCTTCCCAAATCATTTTACGACACCAACATCATCCTGATTCCAAAACCCGGCAGAGACTCAACAAGAAAAGAAAACTTCAGGCCAATATCCATGATGAACATAGATGCAAAAATCTTCAAGAAAATACTGACAAGCCAATTGCAACAGCACATCAAAAAGCTTATCCACCATGATCAAGTAGGCTTCATCCCGGGGATGCAAGGCTGGTTCAACATACGCAAGTCTATAAACATAATTCACCACATAAACAGAACCAAAGACAAAAACCACATGATTATCTCAATTGATGCAGAGAAGGCCTTTGACAAAATTCAACAGCCCTTTATGCTAAAAACACTCAATAAGCTAGGTATCAATGGAACGTATCTCAAAATAATAAAAGCTATTTATGACAAACCAACAGCCAATATCATACTGAATGGGCAAAAACTGGAAGCATTCCCCTTGAAATGTGGCACCAGACAAGGATGCCCGCTCTCACCACTGCTATTCAATATAGTATTAGAAGTTCTAGCCAGAGCAATCAGGCAAGAAAAAGAAATAAAGGGCATTCAAATAGGAAAGGAGGAAGTCAAATTGTCTCTATTTGCAGACGACATGATTGTATATCTAGAAGACCCCATCATCTCAGCCCCAAACTTCCTGAAACTGATAAGCAAGTTCGGCAAAGTCTCAGGATACAAAATCAATGTGCAAAAATCACATGCATTCCTATACACCAATAACAGACTTAAAGAGAGCCAAATCAAGAACGAACTGCCATTCACAATTGCCACAAAGAGAATAAAATACCTAGGAATACAACTAACAAGGAATGTAAAGGACCTCTTCAAGGAGAACTACAAGCCACTGCTCAACGAAATAAGAGAGGACACAAACAGATGGAGAAACATTCCATGTTCATGGTTAGGAAGAATCAATATCATGAAAATGGCCATACTGCCCAAAGTAATTTACAGATTCAATGCTATCCCCATCAAGCTACCAATGACCTTCTTCGCAGAACTGGAAAAAACCACCTTAAACTTCATATGGAACCAAAAGAGAGCCCGTATAGCCAAGTCAATTCTAAGCAAAAAGAACAAAGCGGGGGGCATCACACTACCAGACTTCAAACTATACTACAAGGCTACAGTAATCAAAACAGCATGGTACTGGTACCAAAACAGAGATAGAGACCAATGGAACAGAACAGAGGTCTCGGAGGCAACACAACATATCTACAACCATCTGATCTTTGACAAACCAGACAAAAACAAGCAATGGGGAAAGGATTCCCTGTTCAATAAATGGTGTTGGGAAAGTGGGCTAGCCATGTGCAGAAAGCAGAAACTGGACCCCTTCCTGACACCTTACACTAAAATTAACTCCAGATGGATCAAAGACTTAAACATAAGACCTAACACCATAAAAACCCTAGAAGAAAGTCTAGGCAAAACCATTCAGGACGTAGGTGTAGGCAAGGACTTCATGACCAAAACACCAAAAGCATTGACAACAAAAGCCAAAATAGACAAAATGGGACCTAATCAAACTCCACAGCTTCTGCACAGCAAAAGAAATAATCATTAGAGTGAATCGGCAACCAACAGATTGGGAAAAAATTTTTGCAGTTTACCCATCTGACAAAGGGCTGATATCTAAAATTTACAAAGAAATAAAACAGATTTACAAGAAAAAAACTAACAAGCCCATTCAAAAGTGGGCAAAGGATATGAACAGACACTTTACAAAAGAAGACATACGTGAGGCCAACAAACATATGAAAAAATGCTCATCATCACTGGTCATCAGAGAAATGCAAATCAAAACTACATTGAGATACCATCTCACGCCAGTTAGGATGGCGATCATTAAAAAATCTGGAGACAACAGATGCTGGAGAAGATGTGGAGAAATAGGAACACTTTTACACTGTTGGTGGGAGTGTAAATTAGTTCAACCATTGTGGAAGACAGTGTGGCGATTCCTCAAGGACATAGAAATAGAAATTCCATTTGACCCAGCAATCCCATTACTGGGTATATATCCAAAGGGTTACAAATCGTTCTACTATAAGGACACGTGCACACGAATGTTCATTGCAGCACTGTTTACCATAGCAAAGACCTGGAACCAACCCAAATACCCATCGACTATAGACTGGATAGGGAAAATGTGGCACATATACACCATGGAATATTATGCAGCCATCAAAAACGATGAGTTCGTGTCCTTTGTAGGGACATGGATGAACCTGGAAACCATCATTCTCAGCAAACTGACAGAAGAGCAGAAGATCAAAAACCGCATGTTCTCACTCATAGGCGGGTGTTGAACAATGAGAACACATGGACACAGGGAGGGGAGCACTACACACTGGGGTCAGTTGGGGGGAAATAGGGGAGGGACGGTGGGGGGTGGGAAGCTGGGGAGAGATAGCAAGGGGAGAAATGCCAGATGTAGGTGATGGGGAGGAAGGCAGCAAATCACACTGCCACGTGTGTTCCTATGCAACAATTTTGCATGTTCTTCACATGTACCCCAAAACCTAAAATGCAATAAAATAAATAAATGGGGAAAAAAAAAAAGAAAAGAAAACTTTAGGCCAATATTCCTGATGAACATTGATGTGAAAATCCTCAGTAAAATACTGGCAAACCAATCCAACAGCACATCAAAAAGCTTATTCACCACAATCAAGTAGGCTTCATCCCTGGGATGCAAGGTTGGTTCAATATATGCAACTCAACAAACATAATCCATCACATAAATAGAACCAATGACAAAACCACGTTTATCTCAATAGTTGCAGAAAAGACCACTGATAACATTCAAGATCCTTTCATGTTAAAAACTCCCAATAAACTAGGTACTGATGAAATATATCTCAAAATAATAAGAGCAATTTATGGCAAACCCATAGCCAATATCATACTGAATGGGCAAAAGCTGGAAGCATTCCTGTTGAAAACTGACACAAGAAAAGGATGCCCTCTCTCACCACTCCTATTCAACATAGTATTGCAAGCTCTGGCCAGGGCAATCAGGCAAGAGAAATAAATAAAGGATAGTCAAATAGGAACAGAGGAAATCAAATTGTTTCTGTTTGCAGATGACATGATTCTATATTTAGAAAACACCATCATCTCAGCCCAAAAACTCCTTAAGCTGATAAGCTGAATATTCTAATTAGCAAAAAGGAAAGGGAAAAAAAAAGAAATAACTCCTTAAGCTGATAAGCAACTTTAGCAGTCTCAGGATACAAAATCAAGGTGCAAAAATCACAAGCATTCCTATAAACCAACAACAGACAAGCAGAGAGCCAAATCATGAATGAACTTCCATTTACAATTGCTACAAAGAGAACAAAATACCTAGGAATACAGCTAACAAGAGATGTGAGGGACCTCTTTTAGGAGAACTACAAACCACTGCTCAAGGAAATAAGACAGGATACAAACAAATGGAAAAAAATTCCATCCTCGTGTATAGAAGGAATCAATATAATGAAAATGGCCATATTGCCCAAAGCAATTTTTAGATTCAATGTTACTCTCATCAAAATACCATTGACATTCTTCATAGAATTATAAAAACTACTTTAAATTTCTTATGGAACCAAAAAAGAGCCTGTACACACAAGAAAATCTTAGGCAAAAAAAACAAAGCTAGAGGCATCATGCAACCTGACTTCAAACTATACTACAAGGCTATAGTAAACAAAACAGCATGGTACTGGTAGCAAAACATACATATAGACCAATGGAATAGAACAGAGACCCCAGAAATATCACCACACATCTACAACCATCTGATCTTTGACAAAACTGACAAAAACAATGGGGAAATGATTCCCTATTTAATAAATGATGCTGGGAAAACTGGCTAGCCATATGCGAGAAAAAACTGAAACTGAACCCCTTCCTTACATCTTACAGAAAAATTAACTCAAGATGGCTTAAAGACTTAAATGTAAAACCCAAAGGCATAAAATCCCTAGAAGAAAACCTAGGCAATACCATTCTTGACATTGGCATAAGTGAAGACTTCATGAAAAAAATGCCAAAAGCAATTGCAACAAAAATCAAAAGTGACAAATGAGATTTAATTAAACTAAATAGTTTCTGCACAGCAACAGAAACTATCATCAGAGTGAACAGGCAGCCTACAGAATGAGAGACATTTTCTGAAATCTACCCATCTGACAAAGGTCTAATATCCAGAATCTACAAGGAACTTAAACAAATTTACAAGAAATAACCCCATCAAAAAGCGGGTAACTGATATGAAGAGACACTTCTCAAAAAAAGACATTTATGTGGCCAAGAAACACAAAAAAACTGATCATTAAGGAAATACAAATTAAAACCACAATGAGATACTATCTCATGCCAGTTAGAATGGTGATTATTAAAAAATCAATAAACAATATATACTGGCAAGGGAGGAGAAATAGGAACACTTTTATACTATGGGTGGGGATGTAAATTAGTTCCACCATTGTGGAAGACACTGTGGCAAAATTCCTCAAGAATCTAGAACCAGAAATACCATTTGCCCCAGCAATCCCATTACTGGGTACATACCTAAAGGATTGTATATCATTCTACTATAAAGACACATGCACATGTATGTTTATTGCAGCACTATTTACAATAGCAAAGACATGGAACCAAACCAAATGCCCATCAATGATAGACTGAGTAAAGAAAATGTGGCACATATATGCCATGGAATAGTGTGCAGCCATAAAAAGGAATGAGATCATGTCCTTGCAGGGACACAGATGAAGCTGGAAGCCATTATCCTCAGCAAACTTACACAGAAACAGAAAACCAAATACCACATTTTCTCACTCATAAGTGGGAGTCAAACAGTGAGAACACATGGACACAGAGAGGGGAACAGCACACATAGGAGTCAGTTGGGGGTTGGGGGGCAAGGGGAGGGAGATCATTAGGGCAAAATGCTAATGCCTGTGGGGCCTAAAACCTAGATGACAGGTTGACAGGTGCAGCAAACCATCATGGCACACATATACCTATGTAACAAGTCTACATGTTCTGCACTTGTATCCTGGAGCTTAAAGTAAAATAAATAAATAATTTAAAAATTTATAAAAAGAAATTTATTCTGCCAGATATCATAAGTCATCCCTCTCAAATTCAAAGTTCCATGGATCTCTATGGCAGGGGCAAAATGCTGCCAATCTCTTTGCTAAAGCATAGCAAGAGTCACCTTTATTCCAGTTCCCAACAAGTTCCTCATCTCTGAGACCACCTCAGCTGGACTGTATCATCTGTATCGCTCTCATCATTCTGGTCAAAACTATTTGGCATGTCTCTAGGAAGGTCCAAACTTTCCCCCATCTTCCTGTCTTCTTATGAGCCCTCCAAACTGTTCCAACTTCTGCCTGTTACCCAGTTCCAAAGTCGCTGCTACATTTTCAGGTATCTATAGCATCACCCCACCCTCTGTGGCACCAATTTATTGTATGAGTATGTTCTCATGCTATTATAAAGAAATACTTAAGACTGGGTAATATTTAAAGAAAAGAGGTTTAATTGACACAGTCCCCCATGGCTGAGGAGGCCTCAGGAAACTTACAATCATGGTGGAAAGCACCTCTTCACTGGGTGGCAGGAGAGAGAATGAGAGCCGAGTGAAGTGGGGAAGCCCCTTATAAAAACTATCGGATCTTGTGAGAACTCACTCAATATCATGAGAACAGCATGGGGGAATCACCCTTCATGATTCAATTATCTCCACCTTGTCCTGCCCTTGACATGTGGGGATTATTACAATTCAACGTGATATTTGAGTGGGGACACAGAGCCAAACCATACAATTGCGTTTTCTTATTTCTCTCTAAAAACACAGATTACTCTAGTTCAAAGTGGGGGTCAGAAGATAATTTATTGACTACTTTCCTAGTCCTGGAGGGACTGAGGCATCAAAGCTCTGAGTACTGCAGAAGGGAAAAGGGCGAAAAGTGGGAAAACAAAAACAAACTGCACTATTCAAAACCACAGTGTTATCTGGGCTTCTCTTGTGTTATAGCAGCTTGCTGAAGAACAAATTTTAGAATAAATTTAGCTGACAAACCAATTCTAGAAACTCCTTGAGTGAACTCTCATTACTGGTCTGCTTCTCTCACAATGGTGGATACTGCTCCTGGAAGAATTTTGTATAATATGACTCTATCTGCTAACTGGACAAGAATAAGCAGGATGTCTAAGCTGGACCAATCAGAATCCATTTACCAATATTTGAACTGAAATAGTCAAGAAGGGAAAGACAGAGACAAACTGGCTTAGTCTCTCGGGATGCCTCCTCTAGTTACCATAAATATAACCTTGGGACCTGTGGGCTGGCCATCTGTCACTTGCTATGTATATCGAAAAGGCAAAGGAAACAAGCTTACAGAGAGAATGAAGAAGCTATGCCAAGAGGCAGCAATGGTGTGATTCCAGGCTCTCCACAGACCTGGATGCATTCTTACTCTGGATTACTTGAGTTGCCCCCGTATCTTGACAATTGTTTTTTCCTTAACTAGTTTTGGAGTCTGTTTCTTGGCACCAAAACAATATCAGTAGCACACATCTTTAGTGGGCTTTGTAATGTATCAAATTGGCTGTGCTGAACAACATTTCCCAGAATTCCCTCTACTGTGTATTTCTGATGAGGTTCAGAGACATAATGATTCCTGTGGACAATTTAGTGTGCAGAAATGATGAAGCAGTCATTTTTTGCTCACACAGGTTGCTGCTTATCACTGTTGTTGCACTTCATTGGTATGAAGCAGCAGCTGCGCCTACAACTTGCTCTACTTTCCCATGGATCTTTCTTCAGCTGTTCCAATTCCTGGGCCAGATGTATGTGTTTAGCTGTGTGACAATTCTAAATGTTACTTTTATCCATATATTATTTCATCCTGTTGATACCAGGCCCATCCCCCCGGCCCATCAAAATCATTTTGATTGTCTGTCATTGTGTACATTAGCTACCTAAGCTTTGTTATAGCTATAATCTGACTTCTCTCTGTCTTCCTCATTCTCTCCTTATTAATACTTCTGGAGGTAACTCCATCTCCTAGCAATCTATTAAAGGCATTGGACAATAACGGAATGAGATCTAATATATTAATTTACTGCCCCTTCCTATTCATGTAAACAAGTGTTTCTGAAGATAACAACAGCTCAAAGTAATGACTTCTGTAGAAATGGAAATTTCAGTCACCAGATCAGGCTTGATGGCAAAAGGAGGTACCAAGGTAAATGACCACCTATTGTGACTACTCTTGCAGTAAGCTTTGGCCACCATACCAGAAAATTGGAAGCTGCAGCTTCTCCTATCTCAACATAGTGAACATTCCTGGCCCTTTTATTTTTCTTTCTTGGAACTGTAGGATAATGAGGTCAGGGAAAGTAACTGATTTGTTCCCAGCCTTATACCCCATATCTTGAATATTTGCCTTAAGGAGGTACTCAGTAATATTTGTTGTTTTTTGCTTGCCTAAGCTTGCACAAAACCCATTTTGACATGCAGGACTCAAGAAAGTTTAGCCAGTCCTGAAAAACTGCAGTACAGATACCATACTCCAAGTCCACAGCAGCAGACACATTTCTAGCACTGACTCCTAACATTTGGGAGTAAGAAAGGGAAAGAAGAAAGGAAAGATGATTTACTCCTTCTTATTAAGCAAAAAAGTCCAAGCTAAAACTAGAGGCTAGTCAAATAAATTGTTATCCTTAGGCCTTTTAATTGGTCCTTAAAATTAATTTAAAGTATGCCACTTAAGAAAAATGAGTGTAGTATAACTGTTTATCTAAGAATGAACAAGGAGATGTAAGATATGTAGACAGTAAGATATATAGAGAGAGATCAAAAAATATAAAATGGGCAAGGTATAGTGACTCATGCTACAACTCCAGCACTTTGGGAGGCCGAGGTGGGCAGATCACTTAATCCCAGGAGTTCAAGGCCAGCCTGGGTAACACAGCAAAAACCCCTCTCTACAAAAAAATACAAAAAATTAGCCGGGTGTGGTGGCATGTGCCTCTAATTCCAGCTTTTCAGCTGAGATGGAAGAATCACTTGAGCCCTACAGTGAGCTAAGATCATGCCACTATACTCCAGCCTGGGCATCAAAGTGAAACCCTGTCTCAAAAATACAAAATGGTTGCCTATAGAGGGAAGAAAAGAATAAAGTGGCGAAGACAAGAATAAAAGCTAGGCTTCTTTGCATATACTTTGTTGATTTGACTGTGGAATCATGTAAACATTTTATATCATTATAAGAAAAATTTAAATTTTTAAAAGCAGTCCTTTTATGCTAAGAGTCTGTACTTTAAAAGCTATATACCATATGATTCCATTTATATGACATTCTGGAACAAAGTAAAACTACAGGGAAGGAAAACAGATTTGAGGTTGCCAGAGACTTGAGGGTGGGGAGAGGGGTGATTACAAAGAGGCTCAGGGCAATTTTGGGAGTGATAAACTGTTCTATATCTCGATTTTTGGTGGAAGTTATATTTATGCATTTGTCAAAACTTGTAGAATTATACATTAAAAATGATTAGTTTTATGGTATATAAATTATACCTTAATGAAACAAATATGAAAAAGAAATCCTTAATAATAAAAAGCAAAAAAAAAAGAGCCTAAACCTGTGTACAGTTGGTGGCATAGCAATCAGAAACAAAGCATTCCAAGTAACTTTAAAACATAGTAATGTACCTGGTCATTCTTTGGGTGATATACTCAAATTAGAAAAATAACTGCAAACAATTTTAAAATTTTTAAACCAATTATATTGTTGGAAGTAGCATTTGTAACATTACTCTCAGACACCTGTGTGTTCAGTATGGGATAAGGAAAATGCATATTTAAGTTGGTGTTAAGAAAATATTTCAATATAGGAGAAAGGAAATATGGATCAACAAAATTAAGCAGAAACCCCATTTTTTTTTTATTGGAAGCATCATAATGGCTCTAAGTACATCAAAGTAATGTATTTTATCTTAAATTTTTTTTCCTCTATCTGCCCACTGAAAAGACTTAGAAGTAATGACCAAACTAGAAACTACAGGTAACCACTGTACCCAGGTAGTGGTCTCTGAAATACCTAAGGACTCCCTGGAAAAATGGCAGATTCAGGTCTAGAGCAGGAAATGTAAAAGATGAGCCTGTAACTATTTGTTACACCAGAAAATAAGCAAGTCCTCAAACACTACTACAGTTGTAGCTAAAGGACCCAGGAGCCAACCTGAATGTTCCCACTGTCAAAATATAGGAAGTTTAGGCACCAATAAGGATTGTACCAGCAATAGATTAGAACAAAACACAAATGTTTAAATCTGTAAGCTCATAAGGACACTTTAAAAAGCTCTGGTGTACTGGATTGCCTCAAGGTAAAAAAAAAAAAAAAAAATGCTCTGGTGATTACTGCTGCATGCTAGGAAACTACTTCGTATTTTTTAAGCTTGTCAATAAAGGGAAAGAATCAAGAATCTCTCCTGCCCTTCCTTTGTGAATTGTAGCTCAGAGAACACTAGTAGTAGTAATTGAGGGGAAGTTTTTCTGTAGCTGTAAGTATTCCAGCAAATAAAGGAAGAAGTAAAAACAGAATATCCCCCTTTAGAATATGGGGATATTCCTTATGAATGTAGAAAATAATCAGCAGCAGTTGCTAAGAGTCAATATCAAACATGATGTACCTCCTGGTAGAGTACCAAACACAACAATCTATGAAGTAACTGAATCTGATTAACTACTGAACTTAACTACCAATTTTTTCTTTTTCTGAGAAAGAGTCTCACCCTGTTACCCAGGCTAGAGTGCAGTAGCACATTCTCAGCTCACTGCAATCTCTGCCTCCTGGGTTCAAGTGATTCTTGGGCCAAAGCTTCCCAAGTAGCTGGGATTATAGGCACACACACCATGCCTGGCTAACTTTCATTCTTTGAGTAGAGATGGGGTTTCACCATATTGGCCAAGCTGGTCTCAAACTCCTGACTCCAAGTGATCCACCTGTCTTGGCTTCCCAAAGTGCTGGGATTACAGGTGTGAGCCTTTACGCCTGGTCTTAACTACCAATATATAGTAAAAACAGGGCATAGAGGGGTACATGTCAGCAACACCATGGAGATGCAATCAGAAAATACAGACCATGGGAATTCTTCAGCCTGATTACTTAAACAACAAAAAAATTGCAAGAGGAGAAAAAGACATGGAAGTGGGACCATAGATTCAAAAAACATAAGAAATGCAATCACCCCTAAAAGAAGCCCGATACCCATTAGCGGTCATTATCATCACCCTCTCATTGCCACCCCAGCCCTAGGCAACCACTAATCCACTCTCTGTATTCTGGATTTACCTATCCTGAAAACTTAACATAAATAGAATCACACAACATGTGGTTTTGTGTGTGTGTGTGGGGGGGGGGTATCTGGTTCTTTCGCCTAGCATATTTTCAAGGTTCATCTATATTGTATTATAATACATACTCCTTTTTAGGTCAAAATAATATTCCATTGTATAGACATGTGACATTTCATTTACCTATTCATCAGCTTATAGGCATTCAGGTTATTTCTACCTTTTGGCAATTGTAAATAGTGCCACTATAAACATCTGTGTGTAAGTTTTTAGGTAGATATATGCTTTTACTGCTCTTGTTTATATACCTAGATGTGTAATCTCTAGGTCATATAGTAATTCTATGTTTACACTTTTGAGAAACTACCAAACTGTTTTTCCAAATGTTTGCATCAATTTACATTTCCACCAACAGTGTAAAGAGTTTCAGTTTATCTACAGCCTCACCAACCCTTGTTATTAACTGTCTTTTTTATTCTAGCTACCCCAGTGGGTGTGAAGTGGTATCTCATTGTGGTTATGATTTGCATTTCTAACAATGACTCTTTACTATGCAGACAAATCATTTTTCTTGAGACTTTATTGCTGAAAGTGAGGAGAGAAGGATACTTTTGAAGTGAGAACAAATTGTTTCACACTT
>NW_022436990.1:10717852-10835108 GCF_009761245.1 Sapajus apella
CCTCCACCTCCTGGGTTTAAGCAATTCTGCCTCAGTCTCCTGAGTAGCTGGGAGTACAGGCATGCACCACCATGCCCAGCTAATTTTGTATTTTTGGTAGAGACGGGGTTTCTCCATGTTGGTCAAGCTGGTGTCGAACTCCCAACCTCAAGTGACCCTGTCCGCCTCAGCCTCCCAAAGTGCTGGGATTACAGGCATGAGCCACCACGCCCAGCTCCCTGTGTCTCCTCTTATCAATAAGAGCAGTAAAAAGAGTGAGAGGCGATACTAGATAGGATTTGAAGGTTTGGCCATAGGTTGTCATGACAGATTTAATTCAGGGAATGTAAAAAAGAAAAAAATTAAAGATGATTCCATGATTTTCACCTAAGCAACAGAAGATGTCATTAAGATAGGGAAGGCTACAGACAGAGAAGTGGGGAGGTGACAGCCATGGAGGTGCACCATTGAGGTCTCCAACAGATGCAGCTCCAGCTTCTGAGGGAGCATTCAGGCCAAGGCATGAACTCCCCGGCCTGCTCTCAGCAAGGGTTCTAGAGGGGGGCTATAGCTGTCAAGGTAGATGCTTCTAAGCACAATCTTTGCTCTGGCTCCTCATCTGCCTGCTGAGATTTTCCCAGAGCTGCAATGAATCTGAGGCTCTTCCTTTCCTCCTTTCACAGGTATAAAATTGACAATGCCATCCAAAGGCTCTCCATTCTACTCCTGCTCTCTCTCTCCCCTTTATCTTTCACAGGTGTTTCCTCCTATAAATACCTTGTACTTCTAATTCCATCTGGGCATCTACAACTCAAGAACATGAACTCTTAAAATTGGAAACAGGGGTGGTCTGAGAAAGCAGGCAGGAAGATGAGATTTTAGGACTGGATCATCTGGCAAAAAGGACTGCATCCCAAATGTTTTGTGGGGCACAGATAGACTCTGGCCCAAAGTAGTGTGCCAGCGGCTGAATATTTTACTGGTAGTGATGTGGGAACATGTCCCATTGGAGGGAATGCCCTTGCCAGTAAAACTCAAGCATTTTAAAGGTAAGTGGGGAACAATGCTAAAAGGACAGTGAAGCTGGCTGGATATTAGTAAGTTGTATTGCCCTGCAGGCAATGAACAACCTAAGAGCAGTCACTAACAGTTAAAGACAAAATACAAAAATCAAAAAGTCTTTTGGTGGTTTCCAAAGTGTCTCTTATCTCTTGCAGTAGTAGACACAGCTGAGGAGCAAGCCCAGGGGCCAATAATCCCTGGGCTTGCTCTATAAATATTTAAACACTTAGCCAAGGCAGGTCTGTTAGACAAAAGTTATAGCTGAAAAAATTTGCAACCCATACAGGACATCTGGATCAATGCTCCTGATGATTTTGACTCTACAGACTCCCATGAATCCTCTGAGCCTGCAGAGGTGGCCCACCACTCCAGGATCTAACACATGCCCCATGCAGGAAGACTACAGAACCCTCTCTACCCCAAGGCAACACATGCAACTTTCAGGATCTGCCCCACCTTGTACCCTGGCTGCCAACACTTTGTTTCATATACAAAATTATTTAAAATATTGTATAAAATACTTTTAGGCTATGTGTATATAAAATAAATGAATTTCATGTTTACACTTGGGTCCCATCAATGAGCTATTTCATTATGTATGTATATGCAAATATTCCACAATCAAAAAACAAAAAAGTCCTGAATCCTAAAAACACTTCTAGTCCCAAATATTTCAGATAAGAGATATACAACCTGTATTTTATTCTTTTTATGGTTTTTTTTTTTAAGTTCTGGAATACAGCTGCAGGTTTGCTACATAGGTATGCATGTGCCATGATGGTTTCCTGCACCTATCAACCTGTCATCTAGGTTTTAAGCCATGCATGCATTAGGTATTTGTCCTAATGCTTCCCCCCTTGCCTCCCAACCCACAATAGGCCCTGGTATGTGATGTTCCCCTCCCTGTGTCCATGTGTTCTCATTGTTCAACTCCCATTTATGAATGAGAACATGCAGTGTTTGGTTTTCTGTTCTGTCAGTTTGCTGAGAATTATGGCTTCCAGCTTCATCTATGTCCCTGCAAAGGACATGATCTCATTCTTTTATGGCTGCATGGTATTCCACAGTGTCTATGTGCCACATTTTCTTTATCCAGTCTATCATTGATGGGCATTTGGGTTGGTTCCAAGTATTTGCTATTGTAAATAGTGTTGTAGTAAACATACATGTGCGTGTGTCTTTATGGTAGAAAGATTTATAATCCTTTGGATATATACCTAGTAATGGAATTGCTGGGTAAAATGGTATTTCTGGTTCTAGATTCTTGAGGAATTGCCACACTGTCTTCGACAATGGTTGAAATAATTTACTCTCCCACCAACACTGTGGAAGCATTCCTATTTCTCAACAGCCTCACTAGCATCTGTTGTTTCCTGAATTTTTATTAATCACCATTCTAACTGGTATGAAATGGTATCTCAATGTGATTTTGAATTGCATCTCTCTAATAACCAGTAATGATGAGGTTTTTTCAATGTTTGCTGGCCACATAAATGTCTTTTTTTGAGAAGTGTCTGTTCATATTCTTTGCCCACTTTTTTATGGGTTTTTTTTCTTGTAAATTTGTTTAAGTTCCTTGTAGATTCTGGATATTAGACCTTTGTCATATGGGTAGATTGCAAAAATTTTCTCCCATCTGTAGGTTGCCTGTTCACTCTGATGATAGTTACTTTCACTGTACAGAAGCTCTTTAATTTGATTAGATCCCATTTGTCAATTTTGGCTTTTGTTGTAATTGCTTTTGGTGTTTTAGTCATGACATCTTTGGCCAATCCAATGTCCTGAATGGTATTGCCTAGGTTTTCTTCTAGGGTTTTTATGGTTTCAGAGCTTACATTTAAGACTTTAATCCATCTTGAATTAATTTTTGTATAGGGTGTAAGGAAGGGTCCAGTTTCTGTTTTCTGCATATGGCTAGCCAGTTTTCCCAACACCATTTATGAAATAGGAAATCTGGCTGGGCATGGTGACTCACACCTGTAACCCCAGCACTTTGGGAAGCAGAGGCAGGTGGATCACAAAGTCAAGAGATTAAGACCATTCTGGCCAACATGGTGAAATCCTATCTCTAATAAAATACCAAAATTAGCTGGGCATGGTGGCATGCACCTGTCGTCCCAGCTACTTGGGAGGCTGAGGCAGGAGAATCACTTGAACCGGAAGGCAGAGGTTGCAGTGAGCCAAGTTCGCACCACTGCACTCCAGCCTGGCGATAGAGTGAGACTCCGTCTCAAAAAAAAAAAAGGTATGGGGAGATCCTTTCTTTTCCCCATTGCTTGTTTTTGTCAGGTTTGTTGAAGATCAGATGGTTGTAGATGTGTGGTGTTATTTCTGAGGTCTGCTTTTGTTTCATTGGTCTATATATCTGTTTTGGTACAAGTACCATGCTGTTTTGGTTACTATAGCCTTGTAGTATAGTTTGAAGTCAAGTGGCATGCCTCCAGCTTTGTACTTTTTGCTTAAAATTATTTTGGCTCTATGAGCGGTCTTTTGGTTTCATATGAAATTTAAAGTAGTTTTTCCTAATTCTGCAAAGAAAGTCAATGGTAGCTTGATGGGAATAGCATTGAATCTATAAATTACTTTGGGCAGTATGGCCATTTTCACAATATTGATTCTTCCTATCTATAAGCATGGAATGTTTTTCCATTTGTTTGTGTCCTCTCTTATTTCCTTGAGCAGTGGTTTGTTGTTCTCCTTGAAGAGGTCTTTCATGTCCCTTGTAAGTTTTATTCTTAAGTATTTTATTTTCTTTGTAGCAATTGAAAATGGGAGTTCACTCATGATTTGGCTTTCTACTTGTCTATTATTGGTATATAGGAATGCTTGTGATTTTTGTGATTTTGTATCCTCAGACTTTGCTGAAGTTGCTTATCAGCTTAAGGAGTTTTCAGGCTGAGATGATGAGATTTTCTAAATATACAATCGTGTCATATGCAAACAGAGACAATTTGACTTCATCTCTTCCTATTTGAATATTCTTTATTTCTTTCTCTTGCCTGATTGCCCTGGCCAGAACTTGCAATATTATGTTGAATAGGAGTAGTGAGAGACGGCATCTTTGTCTTGTGCTGGTTTTCAAAGAGAATGCTTCCACCTTTGGCCCATTCAGTATGATACTGGCTATCACTTTTTCATAAATAGCTCTTATCAGTTTGAGATATGTTTCATCAATACCTAGTTTATTGAGAGTTTTTAGAATAAAGAGATGTTGAATTTTATCAAAGGTCTTTTATGCATCTATTAAGATAATCATGTGGTTTTCATCATTGATTCTGTATATGTGGTAGATTATGTTTACTGATTTGCATATGTTGAACCAGCCTTGCATCCCAGGAATGAAGCCAACTTGATTGTGGTGGATAAGTTTTTTGATGTGCTACTGGATTGGATTCGGTTTGCCAGTAGTTTATTGAGGATTTTTGTATCAATGTTCATCAGGGATATTGGCCTGAAAACAGAAAAAAACTGTTGTACCTCTGCCAGGTTTTCGTATCAGGGTAACGCTGGCCTCATAAAATGAGTTAGGGAGGAGTCCCTCTTTTTCTATTTTTGGAGTCATTTCAGAAGGAATGGTAACTCCTCATCTTTGTACATCTGGTAGAATTTGTCTGTGAATCCGTCTGGTCCTGGGTTTTTTTTTTTGGTTGATAGGCTACTAATTATTACCTCAATTTCAGAACTTGTTTGATCTATTCGTGATTCACATTTTTCCTGGTTTACTCTTGGGAGGGTGTATGTATTCAGGAATTTATTTGTTTCTTCTAAATTTTATAGTTTATTTGTGTAGAGGTGTTTATAGTATTCTCTGATGGTAGTTTGTATTTCTGTGGGATCAGTGGTAATATCCCCATTGTCATGTCGATTTGATTCTTCTCTCTTTTCTTCTTTATTAGTATGACTAGTGGTCTATCTATTTTGTTAATCTTTTTAAAAAAACACCTCCTGGATTCACTGATGTTTTGAATAGTTTTTCATGTCTCTGCCTCTTTCAGTTCTGCTCTGATCTTAGTTATTTCTTGTCTTCTGCTAGCTTTTGAATTTGTCTACTCTTGCTTCTCTAGTTCTTCTAATTGTGATGTTAGGGTGTCAATTTTAAATCTTTCCAGCTTTCTGATGTGGGCATTTAGTGCTATATATTTCCCTCTTAACACTGCTTGGCTGTGTCCCAGGGATTCTAGTACCTTGTACCTTTGTTCACATCGGTTTCAAATAACTTATTTATTTATGCCTCAATTTCATTATTTACCCAGTAGTTACTCAGGAGCAAGTTTTTCGATATCCATGTAGTTTTATGGTTTTGAGTGAGTTTCTGAA
This sequence comes from Sapajus apella, assembly GCF_009761245.1. Taxonomy (NCBI): domain Eukaryota; kingdom Metazoa; phylum Chordata; class Mammalia; order Primates; family Cebidae; genus Sapajus; species Sapajus apella. The sequence goes on from NW_022436990.1 coordinate 10,723,211, forward strand.
TCCTGAGTTCTAATTTGATTGTACTGTGGTCTGAGAGACTGTTATGATTTCCATGCTCTGCATTTACTGAAGAATGTTTTACTTCCAATTATGTGGTTAATTTTAGAATAAGGTGGTCTGTGATGCTGAGAAGAATGTATATCCTGTTGATTTTGGGTGGAGAGTTATGTAGATGTCTATTGGTCTGCTTGGTCAAGAGCTGGGTTCAAGGCCTGAATATCCCTGTTAATTTCCTGTCTCATTGATCTAATATTGACAGTAGGGTGTTAAACTCTCCCACTATTATTGTGTGGGAGTCTAAGTCTCTTTGTAGGTCACTAAGAACTTGTTTTATGAATCTGGGTTTTCCTGTATTGAGTACATACATATTTAGGATAGTTAGCCTTTTTGTTGCATTGATCCTTTTACCATTATGTAATACCCTTCTTTGTCTTTTTTTATCTTTGTTGGTTTAAAGTCTGTTTTATCAGAGACTAGGATTGCAACCTTTACTTGTTTTTTGCTTTCAATTTGCCTGATATTCCTCTATCCCTTTATTTTGAGCCTACATCGGTCTTTGCACATGAGATGGGTCTCCTGAATACAGCACACCAGTGGGCTGGACTCTATCCAATTTCCCAGTCTGTGTCTTTTAATTGGGGCATGTAGCCCATTTACATTTAAGGTTAATATTATTAGGTGTGAATTTGACCCTATCATCATGATGCTAGCTGGTTATTTTGCACATTAGTTGATTCGGTTTCTTCATAGTGTCATTGGTCTTTATATTTTGGTGTGTTTTTGCAGTAGCTGGTGCTGATTTTTCCTTTCCATATTAGTGCTTCCTTCAGGAGCTCTTGTAAGGCAGGCCTGGTGGTGACAAATATCCCTCAGCATTTGCTTGTCTGTAAAGGATTTTATTTCTCCTTTGCTTATGAAGCTTAGTTTGGCTGAATATGAAATTCTGGGTTGAAAATTCTTTTCTTTAAGAATGTTAAATATTGGCCTCCACTCTCTTCTGGCTTCTAGGGTTTCTGCAGAGAGATCCACAGTTAGTCCCATGAGCTTTCCTTTGTAGGTGATCTGACCTTTTCTCTCTGGCTGCCCCTAACATTTTTTCCTTCATTTCAACCTTGGAGAATCTGATGATTATTGTGTCTGGGGGTTGTTCTTCTCGAGGAGTATCTTAGTGGTGTTCTCTGTATTTCCTGAATCTGAATGTTGGTCTGTCTTGCTAGGTTGGGGAAGTTCTCCCGGATAATATCCTAAAGCGTGTTTTTCAGTTTGGTTCCATTCTCCCCATCACTTTCAGGTACACCAATCAATTGTAGGTTTGGTCTTTTCACATAGTCCCATATTTCTTGGAGGTTTTGTTCATTCCTTTTTATTCTTTTTTCTCTAATCTTGTCTTCATGCCTTATTTCAGTTAAGTTGATCTTCAATCTCTGACATCTTTTTTCTGCTTGATCGATTTGGCTATTGATACTAGTGTATGCTTCATGAAGGTCTCGTGCTGTGTTTTTCAGCTCCATCAGGTCATTTATGTTCCTCTCTAAACTGGTTATTCTAGTTAGCACTTCCTGCAACCTTTTATCAAGGTTCTTAGCTTCTTTGTACTGGAAGTTAGAACATGCTCCTTTAGCTCAGAGGAATTTGTTATTACCCACCTTCTGAAGCTTACTTCTGTCAATTCGTCAATCTCGTTCTCCATCCAGTTTTGTGCCCTTGCTGGAAAGGAGTCACAATCATTTGGAGGTGAAGAGGCATTCTGGTTTTGGGATTTTCAGTGTTTTCATGCTAGTTTTTTCTCATTTTCATGGATTTATCTACCTTTGATGTTTGAGGCTGCTAACAGTTAAATGGGGTTTTTGTGTGGGGTCCTTTATGTTAATGTTGATGTTGTTGCTGTTTGTTAGTTTTTCTTCTAACAGTCAGGCCCATCTTCTGCAGGTCTGCTGCTTGCTGGAGGTCCACTTCAGACCCCGTTTGCCTATATCACCAGTGGAGGCAGCAGAACAGCAAAGATTGCTGCCTCCTCCTTCCTCTGGAAGCTTCCTCCCAGAGGGGCACCAGCTGATGCCAGCTGAAGGTCTCCTCTATGAGGTGTCTGTTGACCCCTATTGGGAGGTCCCTCCCAGTCAGGAGGCATAGGGGTCAGGGACCCACATGAGGAGGCAATCTGTCCCTTAGCAGAGCTGGTGTGCTGTGCTGGGGATCCCTCTTGTCAGGACCAGCTGCTCCCTTCAGAGCTGCTGAATCTGTGCCCACAGCTGCCTTCCCCCAGGTGCTTTGTCTCAGAGAGATGAGAGTTATATCTGCAAGCCCCTGACTGGGGCTGCTGCCTTTCCTTCAGAGATGCTCTGCCCAATGAGGAGGAATCTAGAGAAACAGTCTGACCATAGCAACTTTGCTGTGCTGTCGTGAATTCTGCCCAGTCCAGACTTCCCAGCCTCCTTAGCACAGTCAGGGGAAAACCACCTACCAAAGCCTCAGTAATGGTGGATGCCCTTCCCCCCAGCCAGCTCAATGACCCCAGGTTGACTTCAGACTGCTGTACTGGCAGCAATAATTTCAAGCCTGTGGTTCTTAGCTTGCTGAGCTCTGTGGGAGTGGGACCCACTGAGTGATACCATTTGGCTCCCTGGCTTCAGCCTCCTTTCCAGGAGAGTGAACTGTTCTGTCTTGCTGGGGTTCCAGGTGCCATTGGGGGAAAAAAAAAAAAAAAAAAACTCCTGCAGCTAGCTCAGTGTCTGCCCAAACAGCCGCCCAGTTTTATGCTTGAAACCCAGGGCCCTGGTGGTGTAAGCACACAAGGAAATCCTCTGATCTACAGATTGCAAACACCGTGGGGAAAGCATAGTACAATCACTCATGGCTTCCCTTGGCTGAGGGAAGGAGGTTCCCCTGGCTCCTTGCACTTTCTGGGTGAAGCAACACCCCACCCTGCTTCTGTTTGCCTTCCATGGGTTGGATCCACTGCCTAACCAGTCCCTGTGAGATGAACTGGGTGCCTCAGTTGGAAATGCAGAAATTACCCACCTTCTGCATTGGTCTCACTGGGAGCTGCAAACTGGAGCTATTCCCATTTGGCCATCTCCTTGCAGACTTTTTTCTGTTATTGTTTTCTTGATTTCCTTTTTGGATGCTTCATGTCTATGTTGATTTTGTATTCATTTATTTGTTCTAACAGTTTATTTGTTGAGTCTTTAAGGCTTTCTACATATATGATTATATCACCTGCAAATAGAGATAATTTTACTTCTTCCTTTCTGATGCAGATGCCTTTCTTTCTTTCTTTCTTTCTTTCTTTCTTTCTTTCTTTCTTTCTTCTTTTTTCTTTCTTTCTTTGTCTTACTGATCTGGCTAAGTCTTTCAGTATTACATCAAAAAAAACAAAAAACAAAAAACAAAAAAAACTGGTTAGAGTGGGTATCTATACCTTGTACTGGATTCTAGAAGGAAAGCTTTGTTTTCCCCCACTAGTGATAATGTTAGCTGCAGGCTTTTGATATATGGCCTTTATTGTGTTAAGGGTTATTCCTTCCATAACTATTTTGTTGAGAATATTAACCATAAATGGATGTCTAACTTTGTCAAAGTTTTTTTCTGCCTTTTTCAAAGTCTTTTTTCTGTCTATGGAGATGATCATGTGGTTTTTTTCTTTGATTTTATTAACATACTGTATCACATTGATTTGTATATGTTGAATCATCCTTGGATTTCAGAGAGAGATCCTACTTGGTCATGGTATATGATCCTTTTAAGTGCTGTGGAATTCAGTTTGCTAGTATTTGCTTGAGGATTTTTACATCTATGTTCATCAGAGATATTGGCCTGTACTTTGCTTTTCTTATAATGTCTTTGTCTGATTTTGGTATCGGGGTGATACCAGCCTCATAGAATGTGTCTGAAAGTGTTCCCTCTTCTGTTTTTGAAAGAGTTTAAGAAGGATTTGTATTAATTCTGCTGTGGATATCTGGTAGACTTCGTCGGTGACGCTATCTGATACTGCACCTTTCTTTCTAAGGAGATATTTTATTACTGATTCAGTTCTCCTTATTAATTATTGGTCTTTTCAAAATTTCTATTTGTTCTTGAATCAGTTTTGGTAAGTTGTATGTTTCTAGGAATTTTTCCATTTCTTCTAGTTTATCCAGTTTGTTGGTATAATAGTATCTTCTGACTCTATTTCTGGGATACGACTGTAATAACTCTCTTTCTTCCTGATTTTGAGTCTTCTTTTTATTCTTAGTCTAGCTAAGGGTTTGTCAATTTTGTTTATCTTTTCAAAAAAAACAAGTCTTAGTTTTGTTTTTCTATTCTCAATTTATTTCTGCTCTAATCTTTATTATTTCCTTCTTTCTGCTAGCTCTGGGCTTGGTTTGCTCTTTTTTCCAGTTCCTTGAGATGTAAAGTTAGGTTGTTTATTTGACATATTTCTCTTTTTTTAATGTAAGCATTTATTGCTATAAAATTCCCTCTCAGTACTACTTTTGCTGCATCTCATAGGATTTGGTATGTTGTGATTTTGTTTTCACTTGTCTAGAGGTAGTTTGGAAATTATTTTTTTGTTTCCTCTTTGATATAATAGTAGTTCAAAAATATGTTGCTTAGTTTCCACGTATTTGTAAATTTTCTGGTTTTCTTGATTTCTTTTCATTCCACTGTGGTCAGAAAATATGATTTCAATTTTCTTCTATTTGTTAATATTTGTTTTTCTTTTAGGTTCTAATTTGTTCTCAATAAAAACTGAATGAAGAACTACTCTAGCAATTGGATTATTACATATATATATATATAATTTTATTTTATTGCATTGTTGGTTTTGGGGTACATGTGAAGAACATGTAAGATTGTTGCATAGGTACACATGTGGCAGTGTGATTTTCTGTCTTCCTCCTCATCATCTATATCTTGCATTTCTCCCCATGCTATCTCTCCCTAACTCCCCAACCCCCGCTATCCCTCCCCTATTTCCCTCCAACTGACCCCAGTGTGTAGTGCTCCCCTCCCTGTGTCCATGTGTTCTCATTGTTCAACACCCACCTATGAGTGAGAATCAAAAGACACAGACTGGCAAATTGGATAAAAAGCCAAAACCCATCGGTGTGCAGTATCCAGGAAACCCATCTCACATGCAAGGATACACAAAGGCTCAAAATAAACGGATGGAAGAAGATTTATCAAGCAAATGGAGAGCAAAAAAAAAGCATGAGTTGCAATTCTCATCTCTGATAAAATAGACTTTAAAGCAACAAAGATCAAAGAGACAAAGAAGGACATTACGTAATGGTAAAAGGATCAATGCAACAAGAAGAGTTAATGATCCTAAATATATATGCATCCAATACAGGAGCACCCAGATACATAAGGCAAGTTCTTAATGACTTACAAAGAGACTTAGACTCCCACACAATAATAGTGGGAGACTTTAACACCCTACTGTCAATTTTAGACAGATCAACCGGACAGAAAATTAACAAGGATATTCAGGACTTGAACTCAGACCTGGACCAAGCAAACCTAACAGACATTTACAGAACTCTCCACCCCAGATCCACAGAATATACATTTTTCTCAGCACCACATCATACCTACTCTAAAACTGACCACATAATTGGAAGTAAATCACTCCTCAGCAAATGTAAAAGAACGGAAATCGTAACAAACAGTCTCTCAGACCACAGTGCAATCAAGTTAGAACTCAGGATTAAGAAGCTCACTCAGAACTGCATAGCTTTATGGAAACTGAACAACTTGCTCTTGAATGTTGACTGGAAAACAATGAAATGAAGGCAGAAATAAAGATGTTCTTCGAAACCAACGAGAATGAAGACACAACATACCAGAATCTCTGGGACACATTTAAAGCAGTCTCTAGAAGAAAATATATAGCAATAAGTGCCCACATTAGAAGCAAGGAGAGATCTAAAATTGACACCCTATCATCAAAACTGAAAGAGCTAGAGGAGCTAGATCAAAAAAACTCAAAACCTAGCAGAAAACAAGAAATAACTAAGATCAGAGCACAACTGAAGGAGATAGAGACACAAAAAACCCTTCAAAAAAATCCATAAATCCAGGAGCTGGTTTTTCGAAAAGATCAACAAAATAGACAGACCACTAGCCAGATTAATAAAAAAGAAAAGAGAGAATAACCAAATTGATGCAATAAAAAACGATAGAGGGGATATCACCACAGATTCCACAGAAATTCAAACCATCATCAGAGATTATTACAAACAACTCTATGCACATAAACTAGCAAACCTGGAAGAAATGAATAAATTCCTGGACACTTGCCTCCTCCCAAGCCTAAACCAGGAAGAAGCCAAAACCCTGAACAGACCCATAACTAGGTCTGAAGTTGAGGCAGCAATTAAGAGCCTACCACCAAAAAAAAGCCGAGGTCCAGAGGGGTTCACAGCCTAATTCTACCAGGCATACAAAGAAGAGCTGGTACCATTCCTCCTGAAACTATTCCAAATAATCCCAAAAGAGGGAATCCTTCCCACATCATTTTATGAGGCCAACGTCATCTTGATACCAAAACCCAGCAGAGACTCAACAAGAAAAGAAAACTTCAGGCCAATATCCATAATGAACATAGATGCAAAAATCTTCAATAAAATACTGGCAGGCCGATTGCAACAGCACATCAGAAAGCTAATCCACCATGATCAAGTAGGCTTCATCCCGGGGATGCAAGGCTGGTTCAACATACACAAGTCTATAAACGTAATTCACCACATAAACAGAACCAAAGACAAAAACCACATGATTATCTCAATTGATGCAGAGAAGGCCTTTGACAAAATTCAACAGCCCTTTATGATAAAAACCCTCAAAAACCTAGGTATTGATGGAACGTATCTCAGAATAATAAAAGCTATTTATGACAAACCAACAGCAAATATCATACTGAATGGGCAAAAAATGGAAGCATTCCCTTTGAAATCTGGCACTAGATAAGGATGTCCTTTCTCACCACTCCTATTCAATATAGTATTGGAAGTTCTAGCCAAAGAAATCTGGCAAGAAAAGGAAATAAAGTGTATTCAAATAGGAAAGGAGGAAGTCAAATTGTCTCTATGTGCAGACGACATTATTGTATATCCTGAAGACCCCATCGTCTCAGCCCAAAATCGCCTGAAACTGATAAGCAAGTTCAGCAAAGTCTCAGGATACAAAATCAATGTGCAAAAATCACAAGCATTCCTATACACCAATAACAGACTTAAAGAGAGCCAAATCAAGAATGAACTGCCATTCACAATTGCCACAAAGAGAATAAAATACCTGGGAATACAACCAACAAGGAATGTAAAGGACCTCTTCAAGGAGAACTACAAGCCACTGCCCAATGAAATAAGAGAGGACACCTTAAACTTCATATGGAACCAAAAGAGAGCCCACATAGCCAAGTCAATTCTAAGCAAAAAGAATAAAGCTGGAGGCATAACACTACCTGACTTCAAACAATACTACAAGACTACAGTAATCAAAACAGCATGGTACTGGTACCAAAACAGAGATATAGACCAATGGAACAGAACAGAGGTCTCAGAGGTGACACAACATATCTACAACCATCTGATCTTTGACAAACCTGAAAAAAACAAGCAATGGGGAAAGGATTCCCTGTTTAATAAGTGGTGTTGGGAAAACTGGCTAGCCATGTGCAGAAAGCAGAAACTGGACCCCTTCCTGACATCTTACACGAAAATTAACTCCTGATGGATTAAAGACTTAAACATAAGACCTAACACCATAAAAAACCTAGAAGAAAATCTAGGCAAAACCATTCAGGACACAGGCATAGGCAACGACTCCATGACCAAAACACCAAAAGCATTGGCAACAAAAGCCAAAATAAAAAAAATGGGACCTAATCAAACTCCACAGCTTCTGCACGGCGAAAGAAACAGTCGTTAGAGTGAATCGGCAACCAACAGAATGGGGAAAAAATTTTTGCAGTTTATCCATCTGACAAAGGGCTGATATCCAGAATTTACAAAGAACTAAAACAGATTTACAAGAAAAAAACAAACAAGCCCATTCAAAAGTGGGCTAAGGATATGAACAGATACTTTACAAAAGAAGACTTATATGAGGCCAACAAACATATGAAAAAATGCTCATCATCACTGGTCATCAGAGAAATGCAAATATTTGTTTTATAACATATGACCCATGTGTTATATGCTAACATGTGATATATCCTTGAGAATGGTCCACGTGTGCTTAAGAAATTTGTTTTTCTGCTGTTAAATAGAAAGTTCTGTGCATGTCTATTAGCTCCATTTGGTCTACAGCATTGTTTGAGTCAGCTGTTTCTTTATTGATTTTCTGTCTTGATGTTCTATCCATCAGCATAAGTGGGGTAGTGAAATTCCCTACTACAATTGTTTTATTGTCAATTTTTGTCTTCAGATCTATCAATATCTGCTGGATATAACTAGGTGCTATGATGTTAGGGGTGCATATATTTAAAATTGTTATATATTCCAGTTAAATTGACCCTTATATCATTTCATAATGACCATCTTTTGTGCTACAGTTTTCACCTAAAATCTATTTTGTCTGATACGAATATAGCCACTTCTGTTTCATTTTGGTTACCATTTGCATTAACTACATTTTTCCACCCCTATCATTTTTGTCAAGCTGTCTTTCAATCTCATGTGAGTTTCTTGTGGATAGTGTATCATGTTTTTTCATCCATTCAGCCACTCTATGCCTTCTGAGTGTTGAATTTAATGGTTTTATATTTAAGGTAATTATTGATAAGTGCAGACTTACTATTACCATTTTGTTAATTGTTTTCTATCTATTTTGCTGTTATTTTCCCTCTTTTCCTCTTTTGCCATCTTCCTTTTCTTTAGTTGTTTTTCTCCTTATTTTTTGTTTACCTATGGTAGGTTTTTGTTCTTTATGATTAGCTTGAAGATTGCATAAAGTATCTTGTAGTTATACCCTTCTAGTTTAAGTTGATAACTTAATTTCAATTGCATACAAAAACACTACTTTTTACTCCCCTCCTCCCACACATATTTTATGTTTTATAAGGAGAGTTTGTTTCTTTTTGTATGGTGATTCCATTAACAATTTTTATCTTTTACTTTAATATTAGGGTTAAAGGTAAATTATGCACCACCATTACAGTGTTAAATATTTGTATGTCTATATATTTACAGTGAGATTTATGCTTTCATATGATTTTGTGTTGCTGATTGGCATGTTTTCATTTCTATTTTTAAAATCCCCTTTGGGATTTCTTGTAAGGTACAGCTAGTGGTGACAAACTCAATTTTTGTTTTTCTGAGAAAGACATTAATCTCTTCTTTTAAAAGGACAATTTTCCCAGGTATAGTATTCTTGGATGACAGTTTTTCTTCTTTCAGTACTTTGAATACATCATCCCACTCTCTCTCAGCTCACAAAGTTTCTGTTTAGAAATCTGCTGCCATAAGAAACAAAAATAAAAAACAAAACACACACACACACACACACAAAGAAATCTGCTGCCATGCAAACCACATTGCCACACATGTAGCTATGTAACAATCCTGCATGTTCTGCACATGTACCCCAGAACCTAAAGTGCAATTATATAGATAGATATAGATAATTTAGAACAATAAATAAATAAATAAAGGTAACAGTTCAAAAAAAAAAAAAAAGCAAGAAAGAAAGAAAGAAATCATCTGCCATAAAACTTGATGGGGATTTCCTTATTTACAATGAGTTGCTTTTATCTTTTTGCTTTAAAAATTCTTTGCTCTTGACTTTAAACAATTATAGTATAATATGTCCTGGTGAAAATCTCTTAGTGTTCAGCCTATTTGGGGTGTTTTGGGTATCATGAATCTAGATGGTCATTTCTCTAAACAGATTTGAGAAATTTTTTCTCATTACTTCCTTAATTAACCCTTCTGCCTCTTTCTCTGCTTCTCCTGGAACTCCCATATGCATGTTGTTTTGCTTAAAATTGCCCTTAAAGTCACTTCAGATTTATTTTTTCATTTCCTTCATCTGTCTTAGTCATTTCAAATGATCTTTCAAGTTTACTAATTCTTTATTCTATTTTATAGAGTCTGTTGTTGAAGCTCTCTATTGAATTTTTTACTTCAATCATTGTATTCTTCAGCTCCAGAATTCATTTGGTTCTCTTCTATGGTTTCTATCTCTTTGTTAAACTTCTCATTTTGTTTATGTATTATTTTCCTGATTTTGTTTAGTTGTCTATCTGTATTCTCTTGCAGCTCAGAGTTTAAGATGACTTTGAATTCTTTTTAGGTAATTTGTAGATCTCAATTTCTTTGGGGTCAGTTACTGGAAAATTACTGTGTTCCCTTGGTGGTGATATGTTTCCTTGATTTTTTGTTTTTCATAGCTTTGTGTTCATGTCTATACATTTGAGGGAGACGTCACCTCTTCCAGGCTTTGGCTGGTTTCAGTGGGAAAGAACTTTCACCCATGGATGAGTGTGAGGGTATTGTCTGGGTAGAGTATGGCAGTTCCAGCACTGAGGAGGTCATAGCAATGTAATCTCTTGCAGCTCCATCACCTGAGGTCAGTGTCAGCTAAGATTGCAGGTGGTGTCCTCAATGGCAGCAAAGGCTATTGAGATCTTCAATGGTGAAGGCTGCTGGAGTCCTCCTGTTCTGTTTATCCTCACAGGCAAGGGAATCCTTCTTGGAGCTGCATCCAGGATCTGGAGCAGAGGCATGCATGGAGTGATTGTGGCTCTCGAATCCAGGTGTGCCCACCATGGTGGCATCACCAGAGTGTGACGCACAGGTGCTCTCAGAAAAACTATGAAGCCAAGGAGTGTAGGCACACCTGCTATAGCAATGGTACCTATGTCCAGGGTGCAAGCATGTCCATGGCAGTAGTGAGGCTGGTGTGCAAGACACAGACATTCATGAAGCAACTGAGAGTCAGGGTCTGGAGCACAGGTGTATGCAGAAAGACCTTGGCTCCATGGTACAGGCATGCATGCAGTTGCCAAGGGGGTAGAGTTATGTCTCCAGCCTGAGTTATGTAGCAGCAACTCCTTCTCAGGGGGCAGGAGGGGAGGCCTGCAGCAGTGTCTCCTTCTCTAGGAGGTTAAGAGCAACTGTGATGGCTGCTGAGGTCCTTTGCAGAGCAGTCCACTGGCAACCATGGCAGCACCCGCTCCATGGCTGATAGTGATATTGATAGCACCTACCTTTCTATTTTGTTATCTGTCTCGAAATCTCAGTTATGCTGATCTCATCAATACTAGTGGAGTGAAACCAAAGAAGGTCCTTTAGGCAGTACCTCAAAAAGGCTAGGGAAGCAGGTTGCTCCCCTGCTCTACTTTGATCCATGAGGGGAACTCACAGGTCTGGGAGTACTCTCCTGGTGCTGAGCTCTGCAGGCCTGGGGGATGAAATAATGCTGGCAAAATGAAACTGTTCTTCCTACCCTTTCTGTGCGGTGCAGTTATTCCCCTAAAACCCTTTTTTAAAAATTCTCCACTATGTTGCTGCAGTTTCTTAATTGGACTCCTGGGCTCTCCTAAATCTATTTTCATTCATGGATAGCTGTCTAATTGTTGTGTTGTGGAAGGACAAAGGCTGGAACTCTGCCATCTTGTTGACATGACTCTCTACTCTACCTCAGTAAATCTCTTGAATTCTAATTCCATCTTGGCATATATTCCCAAACAATCTGAACTGACCCAGGAAGGGAGATTTTAAAATTCAGCTTTAGATATGGTAATTTTGAGATACCTATTAGACATACAAGCGGAGACGTCAAATTAGATATGCAAGTAGACTTAAGGAGTGATGTTTGGTTGAGATACATAAATTTAGGAGCCATCAACATATAGGTAGTATTTGAAGCCACAAGAGATCACAATGGGAGTGAATATAGATAAAGAAGCCTTAGGACTGAGTCCTGAGCACAACAATTTAAGAGTCCAATGAGAAGAGTAATCAAAAAAACAGTGACCAAAAACAGAGACAAGTGAGGTAGAAGAAATCCAAGAATGTGACATCCTGAAAGCCAAGCAAAGACACTGTATCAAGGAGAAGGGAGGAATTAATCATATAAAATGCAACTGATACATAAAATTAGTTGGCATCAAGGAATTAACCATTGGATTTAACAAACTGGAGGCTACCTGTGATCTTGGCAAGAGCAATATCAGGGCTGTGGGCCATGGGGAAAGTGAAAAACTTGAATGCAGTTTATAAAGAATAGAGAAAGGGGAATCAGAAACCACCAAAAGTAGACAACTTTTCCAAAGAATTTTGCTGCAAATGGGGAGCCAAAAATGGGTTTATTTCTGGAGTGGAAAGTGACTCTAAAAAGGATTTTTTAAGATGAGAGACAAGTTTGTTTGCTAATGTAGGTGTCCTAATAGAGATGAAGAAACTGATGATGTAGTGAAGAGAGGAGACTCTCTGGAGCCATGTTCTTGACTAGGTGAGAGGTATTAGAATCCAATGCAGAAGATGAGGAACTGATTTTTGACAAGAGAATGAATAGTCCATCTGTAATAAGAAAAGTGAAAACAGTATGCGGGGTACAGATGCCGGTAAGTACATGATTGAGAGCGTGAGTCTGTGGGCATCCTTCCTGACTGCTTCAGCGTTCTCAGTGAAATAGGATGCAATGTCATGAACTAAAAGCAAGGATAAGGAAGGGAACGTTAGTAGTTTGAAGAGAAGATGCAAATGGTTGTTTTATTGACAATACATAAAATATATAATAGATAATATCCAAAGTACTCTCAGCTTACTTTGTATAACTCCTTAAACTCTCTTACCTGTGAGGAACTTTCTATTTTTTGTAAACATTCAATGGGACTAATTATCCAAATAGCACCATCTGAGGCACCATCCCATGGAATCTACCACAGCCAACATTAGAAACCATTTGATTTAGTTTATCTCAATGCTGCTGGATGAGAGCTTACTAAGAGACTTAAACATGGCTGCTCCCCTATAAATGTAGGTCCTGAAGCCCCTCTTTTCCTGCCCTTCCATGGCATTGTGAAACACTCTCTGGGAACCAGGTTAGTGACAATAATAATGGCTGAAATATGACCTACAGAATTTCTGAAGGTAGATGTGTATATGCATGAGAGTGTATGTGTCTGTCTTCATATCAATGCTCACTTGCTATAGGGTGTGAGTGTGTGTGTCTCTGCATGTGTGTGGTTATATCAATGTCCAGTTGCTATAGGACCTACCATCTCCTATCATCTTACATCTGGTGTGGTTCACTAGGATGTTAACTGCATGGCCCATGAAGGTACTTAAAGTCACAAGACTTCTTTCAAGGAATAATAAAGGAAGTTAAGAAAAACTAAAATAGGCTGGGCAAGGTGGCTCATGCCTGTAATCCCAGCACTTTAGGAGGCCGAGGTGAGTGGATCACAAGGTCAGGAGATCAAGACCATCCTGGCTAACATGGTGAAACCCCGTCTCTACTAAAAATACAAAAAAATTAGCCAGGCTTGGTGGCATGCAACTATAGTCCCAGTTACTCGGGAGGCTGAAGCAGGAGAACTGCCTGAACCTGGGAGGCAGAGGCTGTAGTGAGCTGATATCTCACCACTACACTCCAGCCTGAGCAACAGAGCAAGACTTCATCCCAAAAAAAAAAAGAAAAACTAAAATATTTGTCATCTTTAATATAAATATCAACATATTGGATACCTGGTTGTAACTATAGTATACTTCTAGTGTTAACTACCCATCCCACCTCACAGAAAGAGCTGCATATTCCCTAGCCAAATGTTATAAGTCTTGATCCTCTCTTTCATCCTCCTGGTGATACATCCATCTTCTTGCTCATTTTAAAACTCATTTGTTCACTCCTTGATCCCATGTTGGCCATTGTCTTTGGTATCATATGCAACTTCTAAATACAGAGCCCCTCATTCCCGTTCTTCAATTTGGGATTCAAAAAACAGGATGTCACCAATTACATTTCCATGGCTCATGACTGAATAATATGTGCAATACAGAAATATCACGTTTGGGGTTCCTTTTGCAGCTGGTTCCATCACTAATTTATAATATGTTTGGGCATGAAAAGATTATCTTCTAGTTTACATGCATGCTGCTTACAAAACTGCCAAGTTACTTAAACTGCCTTCTTCAAGGACTATTTCCTGTAAAAGTCCCAGTTTAGTGAAAGATCACAAGAACCACCTGCTGCATAGGCCAGAGCTGAGTTGGTTGATGAGTCATAGCTTATCTATTTAACTCTTTCCCATTTGCCAGATGTGGGTGACACTACCTCCTCTCTAAGGAAGCATAAGAGAAAACATGGCATGATAATGAAAATCTGAGACATTTAAAATAATGAGCTTTTTCTGTAATAAATGGAATGTTAGAAATCATGCTCTTAATATGCAAAAGCTAAAATTAAAGGTCACTTTTCTGTTGTGAATTAGTAAGTGAGAAGATGTTTTTTGACTATGACATTAGAAAGAAGGCAACATTCTGGCCACACTCTTCCTCCTCCTAAAACTTTAAGAACACTTGTCATATTTTGTTGTGGTGAATGGCTGAGATATTTGAATTTTCGAGTCATGGGGAAATTGAAGAGTTAAATTTCACTAGCTCACAGAACCAAGCACAAAGATAAATAGACAGTTTAAAGGTCTTGTCCTTTCTAAAACAAACAGTACAGAGTCAGGCATTTAAGGCACCTTCAATTATGGTGAATTTTGCACAAACAGGGTCTAGAGTATGTGTTCTACAAAATTATTCCTTTTGGAAAATTCATAATAAACAAAGTAACAATAGATGGCTACTATGATGCAAAAACAGAAGCAGTCCAGAAAGGATCCCCTTTTTGGAGTTAGCTGTGTACCCAAATACAATTTTATGTTTACAGACCAAGGGTCTGAAAGAGAAAAGCTACATTTCTAAAGATAAATGGGTTAAAAGCTGGGGAGTCTGGATGGCATCCTCTGAGATACTATTTACATGGCATCAGGAACATCCAGTTTTTGTCAAAGCTATGTCTATGGTATGAGACAGACAGTTGTTGGTTTTAAGGTCTTTCAGCAGTTTCAATTTCCTGGAATGCCAAGGGAGGAAAATTCAGGCCAACCCAGCTTGTCTTTACTGTCTTTATGCCAAACTCTAGTGATGATCTGATTAGAGTAGCCAAGAAGTCTTGGTTTTCATTTTTTGTAACGAAAAGTTGAGACTCTGCCCAAATCAACAGAAAAGGGAAGAGGCGAGGGTGGGAGTAAAGCTAATGAGATGATGCCTGTCTACACACTGGGCAGGCGTGTCCAGTTTGAGCCCTCTGGCTTGCCTGCTTACACTTTGGCCAATTACTGACCCTCTACATAGAGGATATATTCATTTGTTGTGTCTCTGACATGCTGTTTTAAAACATCTTAGAGATGGGTCTTACCTGTGATAGATGACCCTGAGCTCAAAAGCAGGGTCCTGTTACTTTTTCAGAACCCTTTTCTGGAAGGTCTAAATCAACCTTTTGCTTCTCTTAATGTCAGAAATAGGAGGACAGTAACAGGCTGGGACCCCAGTAAAAGGTGCTGAATTCAATTGGCTTGTGGAAGTTGCTTTCTTTGTAGCGTCTAACTACACAGACATATGGTGTAACAGTTTCAAGCATAGGCCATTAAGTCAGAGATGGATCAGTTCCCAGTTCTGCCACTTACCAGTGTGTGAATTTCAGTAATGTTTACTGTAAGTTGGCCAGGCACGGTGGCTCACGCCTGTAATCCCAGCACTTGGGAGGCCCAGGCGGGTAGATCACAAGGTCAAGCGATCAAGACAATCCTAGCCAACATGGTGAAACCCCGTCTCTACTGAAAATATAAAAATTAGCTGGGTGTGGTGACGTATACCTGTAGTCCCAGCTACTAGGGAAGCTGAGGCAGGAGAATAGCTTGAACCAAAGAGATGGAGGTTGCAGTGAGCCAAGATTGTGCCACTGCACTCCAACCTGGTGACAGAGTGAGACTCTGTCTCAAAAAAAAAGAAAAAATCTGTAAGTCACTCTTTCCTCATCTGAAAAACATAGGAATATACCTATCTCGCAAGAGATAATAAAATAATACATGTAAAGTGTTTTGGCATAAAGTAAGTTTTAACATCTGTGTTATCCTTATTACCAGCAGAACAATGAATTGAGGAAAAGGGAGACAGGAAAGCCATTCTTGATTTGTGACTCTGTTTCTCAAGTTTTAAAATAAGAACATGAGTACTCTACCCATTTACCTTTACCCATAAGTTCTTTATCATTTACCTGAGATGACAGAAGTGAACTTCATTAGGACAGAAGTACAAAATGATGTCATTAATTAGGCTATCACCTGAGGAAACCAAGATGATGTCATTAACAGAAGGCTATCACCTAAGGAAAGATGGCCTTGATATTTGTCAGCTTTCTCTTTTTCCTCCTACGTGAGAATTCACATTTTCAATTGCTATTCATCACATGCTGAGATTTTAAAATGATATCAAAATGTCTCTGTAAAGAAATAAACTTTCAGGAAAAGGAAAACCCAACAGGTGATTAAAAAAAAAAAAAAATGAAGGCTCCACATGACAAGACTTTGCTGAGTCACTAGGCAAACTTTGATCAGGTCAACCTCAGTGAAAGAGAATTTAAACTGACCTAAATCTATCAAAAATGAGATCTCGGCCGGGCGCGGTGCCTCACGCCTGTAATCCCAGCACTTTGGGAGGCTGAGGTGGGTGGATCACGAGGTCAAGAGATCGAGACCATCCTGGTCAAAATGGTGAAACCCCATCTCTACTAAAAATACAAAAAATTAGCTGGGCATGGTGGCACGTGCCTGTAATCCCAGCTACTCAGGAGGCTGAGGCAGGAGAATTGCCTGAACCCAGGAGGCGGAGGTTGCGGTGAGCTGAGATCGCCCCATTGCACTCCAGCCTGGGTAACAAGAGCGAAACTCTGACTCAAAAAAAAAAAAAATGAGATCTCTTTTCTCCCCCTCTGGGGGTAAACAAAAACCCAAAACCAAAACAAACACATTATCTTACCAAAGTTATGATGCAAAAGCTAACAACCCCACAGTGTTTTTTGCTGAAAAAGAATTCTACAGTTGATTGCCTTTCCTTGAAAATAATATACACAAGGTCCTAAATATTTACCAGATGATACAGATCTGCCAGGGTTTTCAGCCAAGTTTCAAAGTTTTATGAAATCACTTCTTGGACATATTTCTAACAATCTGGCCCATGAAAATTAACTGGGGAAGATCTTTCCACCTTCTTCACATGGCCTTTAGCTCGCAATCTCTTTGTATGCCCATAAGAAACCCACGTTCTATAATCATAAATGTCCTTGCTCATTCAAAAGCAGTTATTACTACTGATAGATAAATACACACACACAAAAAGTTTATTCTTTGGAAATATTTATTTCCAGTGAAGACACCATGTGTTCTGGCTTCAGTACAAACTCATTTTCCCAGCCTCTACCTACTTAGATCTCAACTGTCTGCTCTCTTTAAATATCTTCTCAAAAATAAATCTCAATTTAGGTTTTCTTCGCTAGCCATTTTCAATTCAGACTCCACAAAGCCAACCACAAAACCTGTCTCAATCGGAGTAGACCCACATTTTTTAATTTAAGCTTTACAATTTTATTTGAATTGAGGCTGTAAAACATTTTTTTAAATAATATTTTTCTGTAACTATATCCCTTAATACAGAAGAAAGTATGTTTTATTACTTCAGTTGATAAAATTGTTTTAATTAATCATAGATATTAAAATTTCTTATTCCCATTTAAATATCTTTCAAAAGTATTGTGTGCCTCTGAGAAATTTCAAATAACAGGGAGGCTGAGCCTCCACATCCTGTCCCGGTTGCCTTGAGGGTCTGGCTGCCAAAAATCTAAGTCTTGCCCATGGGAGTCCCACATACACATCCATCCAGGAAGGTCACATTCCATCCAGAACTCCAGAGGAGGAAAATAATCCAAAGGGGTATAAAACCAGGCCAACCATTTACTGTAGACCAAAATTTATCTTTAAAGCAGTGACCCAGTTAGTGAAGAAACATTATCCTCATTCCTCCACACTATTATTTTTGTGTTTCTATGTGGGTCACAGCACAGGAAAATCCATGGAGAATTTGACAGGGAAAATAAGGAAGTTAGAACTGAGGATTGTTGACCCCACTTTTCCGCTCAAGTTGTCACATGAAGGGAAAGGTAAGATTGACCATAGGGAATAGCAAACTGCATTTGCCCAGACTTTGGTATTTTACAGATAGAAAAATATTTTAAAAGAATTAGGGAACTGATTTACATTTGCTAACTTTTTCTTTTGCCAAACAAATATACATTGACAGTGATAACTCTTACCTTTCAGTATTATTTTGTAAAAATGCATTTTAACACTAAAAAGCAGGGAAGACTATAATCTCAGGAAAAAAAGGCCATTCCTTTCCTAAATAAGTCAGTTGTTCCTCTTATACTGATGTCGCAACAAAGGCGGCCACCCTGACCCCTACTTTGGATTTATTGTTTTGTTTTGTTTCGACTTCCAACCAGTGAAAAGTATTTCAAGGCAATCCTAGACAACATACTGGATACTCAGAGGAATGAGGCCAGAGTATGATGTGAGCGGGGCTCACAAAGTAGCAGGCCTGAGGTGGCTGGCCGTGAGTGCAGCAGGCTGAAGGGGAAATCCCTGTGCGATAACTCTAGTTGCCCGTTAGGGAGACCCAACAGAAAACCAAGCACACCACAGCATTTTGTGAGTTTTCCTGTACTCTGCCCAGCCCTAGGAGAGGGCTGAAGGAGCCAGACTGTACACCCTCCTCTGCTTTGCCAGCCAGCTTCCCAAGCGTGGTGATCCTTTTCCAGCAGGTGGCAGAACACACACATAGAAAATTACAAAGCCACCCAAGGTTTCTGTCTTTCAGTTGGTCCACTGTGTTACTTCTTTAAAAGTGAACCATGTATAGTAAGAAATTTTGCAAACAAAAGAACCTATATATATTAAATACTGGAATCCTGTTTACACAGGTACTTTGGTCTTACAGAGAGGTTGAAACTCTGCAAAGAGGAGGACCACAAAATAAAGAAAAGCCTGGCCAATAAAATATGAAGACCAGAACCCACATCTTCTAGCTGTAAAGATCCCAGCAAATAACTCCTGTTTTTCACTCTGTCACCCATGCTGGAGTTCAGTGGCATGATTACAGCTCACTGCAGCCTCAACCACCCCAGACTCAAGAGATCCTCCCCCAACAGGCTCCTCAGTAGCTGGGACTACAAGTGTGTGTCACCACTCTCGGCTAATTTTGTATAATTTTTGTAGTGATGAGGTCTCACTATGTTGCCCAGGCTGGTCTCAAATTCCTGGGCTCAAACAAGTCTCCTGTCTCAGCCTCCCAAAGTGCTGGGATTACAGATATGAGCCACCACACCCAGCCCCCTGCATTTCTAAAATGTCTAAACCCAGTGAAAGTTTTCACTAATCTTCATCACATGCACCAATAAGGGTATAGTTATAAACTGTCTTTTCTAAAGAAACCCATAGATTTTACATTGCCTCTTTCCAAGGAGAAAAGTCATACAGTATCTGAAGTTACACAATGGGTCAGGAGAACAGGCCATAATACCTGTCAGTGTCTCTGTATTGAAGTGTTTATTCACAAAAGCAAAGTCATGTTTCAAGCTGAAAAAGTATTTCCTAAAATATACTCTAGTTGAATGTTTCAGGTACAATAGTAAAGAGGTCACTTGCTCTCTAGGATTCAAAGAATGTGGGCCTGCATTACTCTATTTCTGCCCTGAACAGGAAAGTTAAAGGGAAACACTGCAAAACAAGAAAATCCACAGCACACAGCTCTTTAAACAGCTGCAGCTTAGAGGTCAGGTCTATCACTCTAAGCTTTATAAAGAATCTTCAAAACTAAATTGACCCACAAAAGTAAAACTAATTGGGCTTTCCCAAAAAATCTGCAACAACCATATTCATAGTACCACCCTCCCTTCCAGGTTATTTGTAGCCTGAAATTAAAACCAAGAATAAGTGCCCTAGAAATATTTTTTTTAATAGCCTAAATTTGATGGTCAAATCATGTTCCTTCTCCATGTTTTTTTTTTTTTTCCAGTGTCTAGTCTGGTCCTACTCCTACTCCCAAACGATCATCCAGTGTTTCCAGGGATGCCCCACGCTCTACACCTTCTCAGAGGCTATCGGCTACACAAGATAGAATAAGATCTAGAAGGACCAGACAGGAATACAGCTACTTCTATAGATAAGGAAAACTTGGTCCTGAAACAAACTCCCCAAGGCTAGAGCTTGTTAATCCCAATGTTGTAACTCCACCCCTCAGTGTTCCATTCCTCTAGGTCTTATCAGGTCATTCATTTTCACTAGAAAGTAAGTGTGGGTCAAAGCAACTGGATTTATTATTACTTCTCTCAGAAAACATATTTAATCAACAGGGGTTTTGGTTTAGAAATTTCATATAAAACTGGTTGGCAGGGTGGGGGACAATTTTGAACAATGGGTACTTTCCATTTCCTCAAATCACATTCTGCCTGTAAATAAATCACACTTTGAAAATACAAACATAAGAACTGAGCCATGGTGATCTGCCTTTTGGCAACTGTAAAGAATGTAAGCTCTATAAGGAGAGAAACTCTGTTTTATTCCCATCTGTATTTCCAGTATGTAGAACAGAAGCTGACACTGAAGAGCAGCTCAACAGCAAATATTTGTAAAATGAACAAAATGAAGAAAGAAAGCATCCCTCTTTTCTTCTCTCTATAGTCCATCTCCACCCCCATTTTGTTCCCTTAAGGCCTAGTTTCTTTAATCAAAACTCTGTTATGAGGTAAATATCTACCTGTCATTCTTAGCCTTTAAGTCACTGCTTGGAGTCTTTGGAATTTCAGTTTCACATCTAACAAAGGGCTTTGGCCCTAATGGCAGGCCCTTTGTGGCCAAGCTTTCTGTGCACATGGCCAAGCTTTGGATTCTTTGGGAGAATAGCAAACTGTTATTGGAACAGCTCTCTTCCCCAGTGACCTCTTGATTTCCTACTGTGGCTCTCCTTAGCCTTCACATCCTTGTAATCTAAAACTCTATCTTCCTGCTGTCTCTATCTTCCTTTTTCAGCTGTCAAAACCTGGAAGATATGCTGCTGTTGCATGTTTAGCCTCAACTATATTGTTTAGTAAATGCCAAGTTGCCAGTTTTTCACACTCCACTCTGTGAAACCAGAACACCTCACCCTATTGAGTTAACCAGGAACCCATCCTCACCCTATAATACACTAGGGGGCGCTGTTGCTATATCCAGACCCAGCTGCTATAACCAGATTGGAAACAGAAAAAGGAAACAAGGAGCTTTCAGGGTCCTGGGAGACATTTCTGGATGGGCCACTCTCTGCACAAGCCCTCGGCACAGTTCCTCAGCAACAAAGAACATTACACCTTAACAAGTCACACAATTCCAGAATGAAGCTCACAAATGGCACAAAAAGATAGGAGGGGCTCAAGATCTCCAAACGAAAGGCTTTAATGTAAGACTCATTAACATACATAGGCATACACAATCATATTTATGACAACTGCTGGATGTGAATAATAAATGCTCAACCTGCTACCAGAGTTAAAACTCTGTTTAGACAATCAAGTGGCAAATACTGTCAGGCAGAATTGGATACATCAAATGCAACCATAACAGCCGGGAAATACTTGAGTTTGTCTCTGCTTTTCACAGTCAACTTTCCTGGTGTGTGATATCTAAGACTTTGGGAATGAAAGCTTTATATACAAACAAATGAATATCAGCCTCTCTCAGCCCACGGCTGGGCTATTGCACAAAGCTTCCAACCTGCCAGAGAAGCCTCCTTGGCCTCAGTTAACTCTTTGCTCAAATGACCGGTAGACCCATATGACAGGGAAAACTCTCACATCCATCAAAAAGCCTTTTCAAATTTCTGAACAAGGCATCATGACAAATGAATTATTTCATTGGGATTGTGGATTTTTTAAAATAAGTCTTAAAATGTGTATTTTTAAAAAATTATCTGAATGAGACCCTCACCTAACAGTTTGAACAATAAACGTTCCCACGCAAAGAAGAATGGATCTGTACCAAGAGAAATATGTCTGGTATTAAGCCAAGAAGAAACAGTCCAGCTCACCCTCCCTACCCCACCAGCCAGGGTTTCACACCCTTTGTGGAGTGGTTTCAATATTCCTCACAAAATGCTAATAAGAACTCGCTAATGCTAATAATTGAATTGGAACTACCTTTGGCTCCAAAAGCAACCCGGCCAAGCTAGAAACTTGAAGGATCCCAAAGTAACTCAAGAGGAACTAAGACAAAGGTGCTATTCTAGGGCAATTCTTACACAGAATGGTTTTCCTTTTGCCCTGAATCCTATCCCTAAAAGAGACAGAATCCCAGCTGTAGCTGTATCATACTTTCAAATGAAATGCAAGGAATTTCTGAGCCCAGGTTTTCCATAACTACTAGATTGACATTTCCACATAAAGCTCTAAAAACAAAATATGCCACACTTAAGAGTCAAGGGAACTTGTGGCTCTCAACGTAATTTCTGCCTTCAGATACCCAAAAGATACACTCCATCAGCTACCAGGGCTGATTACTTCAGTTACACAACCCAGACCCAAATCAACCTAGAGAGCAGATTATAATGGGGGAGGTTGGTGGGTGTGCTGGAAGGTATAGTTTGAAAAATTCTTAACTCTGAAATAGCTACTCAGAAAAGTCCTTTAGGGGCACTCTGCTCAACTTCATTGGGAATCACTAAAGTTAACATAATCATATACCAAAGAGAGCACACAGATGGTTAACACCAATATATTCATGGTCCAAGGTCCTGATAAATGGCAGGTAGGTATTTCCAGTCTTAGTGCTACAGTATGTAGTGAGGCACACGTGAGCACGTCAGGAGAGGTCCCCCACCATCCCCAATGTCAGGCCATTGTTAAACTGACTCTCTAAAATAATAATTGGTCACAGCCAGTGACAGGGAAAGCCAGTCTCCCAACAGATAAAAAGACACCTGAAGCTGGTGATCAGCAGCTTCCTGATAAGATCTCAGGAGTTGGGCAAATGGGCTCAGGCATGTGCACGAAGAGGCAAATGGCAGAGTTTAACTGGTATATAACCATCCTCTAGGAACACTCAACTGGTAAGGACTCAAATGAGCATGTGCACGACTTCAGTAAACACCCTCCAGGAGACCCCTCCCAAGAGTTGGCAGGCCATTTCGCATGTGGACAGCTCACCTCAAGGAAAACTCAAGGGAGGAGAGATGCACCCCAGAAGCATGCCAGTGTATAAAACCCCAAGTCAAAGGTCAAACAGGGCACCTGGATCTCTCAAGTTGCTCACTTGGCACTCTTCCAAGTTTACTTTACTTCCTTTCATTCCTGCCCTGAAAAACTTTTTAATAAATTCTCCTCCTGCTCAAAAACTTGCCTCAGTCTCTCACTCTGCCTTTGCTCCTCGGATGAATTCTTTCCTTCAAGGAGGCACAAATCGAGTTGCTGCAGACCTGTATGGATTTGCCACTGCTAAAATACTTTGATGTGTGACTCAGATATCTTTCATAAGTGGTAAGATACCTCTATGTCTTGCCATCTTCAGCTGAAGGTGTTCAACTCCTGTACATGGTTTCCCTCTCCTCTTTCTTTCTTTCTTACTAACCAGCCCCCAGATCGAGTTCTCTCAGTCACAGATGCTCTGGTCCCCACTGGGCTGATCTCTCAGCTCACCTTGATGGATGGCTCATGGGGGTGGGAAGTCTGCACCAAGTAGACCTGAAACACTAAAAGCCTTCCTGAACAGAAGGCTTGCAAGAGTCATAGGGCAAAAGCCTAAGACTATGCAATGTCTAGGGTTTCCTCTGCTTTTTCAACTAAAACTGGCTCTTTTCCAAAAGCCCACACCACTTACTCTCCTGTTTTCTCTGTATATTTTCTGAAATGGCCTTCTACACTTACTGGACTGTCTGCCTTGGGGGCAAGACTACCTCTTCTCTGTTTTTACTTCACATGTCACATGACTTCCTTCTCTGCCCTAAACACACACTCCCTATTATTCGTGTACCTGCGGCTCTTTCTGTGTTTGCACAGCAGCAAAGAAATGGGCTCCCTTGCAGATGTCCGTTAGCTCACTGATGGGACAGACACTAATTGGAACCCCAGCTCTGCTGGCTCCTTATGATTTACCATATGCTTTTCATTCCTGTTATGCTCCAGGGCCAAGTTTTTGGTAGCTTTTGAACCAGTTTGTCTACCTGCATAGGACCTTGCTCTGTGGCCCTTTAATGACCCCACCTACTTGCTTTTTTGAGTTAGCAACTCTTTGGAATGAAGAAAAATTCTTCCTTTGCCATCTGTGAACCCTTATCCCAACCATGTCCTCTAGAGGTTCCTCCTTTATGTCAAGAAGGTACATAAATATCTCAGTTCAAAGGCTGCTGTTTTTGCTAGCATATGAGGCTTTCCATGAGTATCCCTCTCACTTCCTTCTGCTTCCTCCTGTAGCACAGAGATTTTCCTATCTACTTAAGCATTTGTTCTGCATATTTCCCTGGGAAAATGAAAAACCCCAAATACAAATTTTCCTCCATTTCTCTCATCACTTCCATGCTCTCTCAATATACATTAAGACCTTCAAGGTCATATTCAAAGAAAGGGAAATCCAGCCCCTCATAGCAGTTATCTGAAAAACAGGCTTCTCATCTACTTAAAAAAAAAAATGGGAAATGGGATTATAAGAAAAGAGATAATCATTTTGTGCTAGAGTGCTCCATGCAGGAGTCACTATAACGCCATGGAGACAAGGATATAGGCCAGCTCAAGGCACTAGGTACAAGAGACAAAACTACCCATAGGACAGAGATGAAAGCTGGTCCCAGGCTACAGACACAGAACAAATTACCATTAGAACAGAGGTGAAGGCAAGGTTAGGCATACATGGTAAGAACAGTTCATTTCATAACCCCAAGGATGAATAGGGGCCCCTATTCACTCCGCTATCTTCTCTGTTCTCAAGTGGGTAATTATGATGAGATGGGATCAAGGTTAAGGGTACCTGGTGATACTGGTTCATTTCAGAACCCTAAAGATGAATGGGAGTTGCCCTGTTTAGGAAAGGATAATAGGAAAATAAGACAGTACACCTTCTTTTTCCTTTTTGTCTCCTCTGTTCCCTCTTCACAGATGGGTAATCATGTCTCCATACCACAGGACACCTCCCTCAGATGCATCCTCAAGAACCGCGAAAAGTTTGACCCCCAAACGCTAAAAAGGAAAAGGTTATTTTTCTGTAACACAGCCTGGGTTGAATACAAGCTGCAGGACTAGGAATCTTGGCTAGAAAATGAAAGTATACATTTTAGTATGATCTATCAACTAGGTTTGTTTTGTCACTAACGGAAAATGGCCAAAAATCCCCTATGTACAGTCCTTCATGGCCCTAAGAAACAATCCTGACCTTTGTTGGGCTTGTAAAATGGATCCAGCAATGATAGCAGTCATAGTCAGGCAGCCCATTCTGGTTGGTTTGGGAAACCCCTTATAAGGTTTACCCAAGGGCAGAGCTTAACACAAAGCCCACTGCCCCTTCTATGCTATTATATCCAAGTCTCCCTGCCCTGGTGCTCTCCCCTCCCTACTCAGGACCATCCTCTGGATCCCACCCTCTTAACTTTCAAGAGGTTAATGACCCCAGTGTACCCACTAGAGTCCAGACTCCATTCACTATGCAAGACCTCAGCCAAATTAAAACGGAATTAGGGAAGTTTCTAGAGGACCCTGGCAAATACATCAAAGGGTTCCATAAATTGGGCTCAACATTTGAACTCATCTGGAGAGACCTCTCAGTCATACTACGGCAAACAGTGTCTAAGGGAGAACACAATTCCATTATGGAGGCAGCCCAACAATTCACAAACACAATATACATGACTGACTCTGGTGGCTACCCTGTGGGGTCACCAAAGTTTCCCAGGTCAACCCCAGTTGGGAATAAAATACCCAGTGGGGTATACGGGCAAGGGACCACATGTTCCTCTGTCTGGTAGAATGAAAACTAGCAGAGCAAAGTCTTTTAACTATACTTAATTTTCCTTAATAGATCAAGGCCTTCTTGAAAACCCCACCACTTTCCTAGAGAGGCTACAAGAGGCCCTAGTGAAACATACTAAACTAGACCCAGAGACACAAGAAAGGTAACTGGTCCTAAAGGACCATTTCCTAACTCAAGCTGTCTGAAATATTCAGAAGAAACTCCAAAAACTAGCACTGGATGCCAACACCCCTATGCCTGACATCCTTAAAAATAGCTTCCTTGGTCTTTCATAATCAGAACCAGGAGGAAAATGAAAGGGCTCAGCAAAGTGAGAGGCAAAAGGAAAAGCTCTACTGGCTGCCCTACAAGTCTGCCAGCCCCTTCTAGGATACACTCAGAATACTCTCCCAGGTAACTGCCGTCAGTGTGGGAAGCCAGGCCACTGGAAGGCAAACTGTCCCAATGGGTCAGACAGAAGAAGCCCTGCATGGCTTGTCCCTCTGCCACAAGTTCTGCCACTGGAAACAGAACTGCCCTGAGGGCTGAAGGGTCCCAGGGACAAAATCCCAACCCCCCGATTGCCTTGAACTAAGGGGGCCCTATGCTCTGGCTTGCTCCCAGATCGAACATCACTACTGAAGGGATGGAGCCAAGGGCTGCTTTGAACATGGCAGGTAGTACTATACATTTTCTTTTGGACATGAACTTAGCCTACCTGATGCTTACCTCTTTTCCTGTGCAATTATCCTCCAAATCCTGCCAGGTGATGGGGGTAAATGGAGTACCCATAACCCAGAGGTTTACTCTTCCTCTATGCTATCTGTGGGGGAAAACTGTCTTTGCTTATTCATTTTTAGGGATGCCAGAATGTCCTCTGCCCCTTTTGGGTAATGATATTTTATTTAGACTCAGGGCTCAGTTAATCTTTTTCCAGGGCCATCACTTCCTTTTACAAATGCAATCTTATGCCTCAGGGAAACCACATACAAGGAAGAGCTGCCCACAGACCTTCCCATTAATCTAGAGGTCCGCCTCAGGAATACTAGGAAAGGCCATAATGGCAATGCCTGTAGTAATTCAGCTGAAAGACCCTTCTAGCTATCCTTGTAGAAGGCAGTTTCCTTTTTGGCAAGAGGCCAGAGTAACTTTGGTTGCTAACTGAAAAATTCCTAAAACATGAATGATTAATACTCTGTAACTCACCCTGTAACATGCCTATCTTACCTGTTAAAAAGAGCAATGGAGAATATAGGATAGTCTAGGACCTGCAAGTCAAAAATGAGGTAGTAGTCCCAATATACTCAATGGTCCCCAACCCATATGTAATTCTAGTAGAAGTACCTCCACGTGCTCAGTGGTTTCCATTCTTAGATCTCAGAGACACTTGTACCCTCCTAAAGATCCATCTTCCCAATTTCTATTTGCATTTTAGTGGGAAAATGAAAAAAGAAGGAGTCAACAGTTCACCTGGACAGTCCTTCTACAAGATTTCAGAAATAGTCGCCATTTGTTTGGGTAAGTCTTAGCTAGAGATTTGCAGGACCTAACTCTTGAAGTAGGGAAGACCTCTCCTACAGTACGTGGATGACCTATTAATCTGCTCCCCAACAAGAGAGTTAGGAATCCAACATTTAGCCCAGGCACTAAATTTCCTAACAGACAGAGAGTATCCAAGGACAAGGTATCCAAGGCCAGGGCACAGCTACTAAGACAAGAGGTCCAATACCTGGAGATAATCCTGACACCCAGAGAACGTAAGCTCTCCCTAGAAAAGATTCAGGCCATTCTTAGAATATTTACCACAACCACCTGAAAGTAACTTTGCACTTTTCTGGGGATCACAGGATATTGCAGACTTTGGGTGCTGGAATATGGTGTAATTGTTAAGTCATTATATCAGGCTCTTAAAGAAGGAACTGATAGGGACCCATTTCTCTGGGGAAAGGATCAGAAGCAAGCCTTTAGACAGCTAAAAACTGCCCTCTCACAAGCCCAGCCCTTGGGCTGCTCATACTAACCAAACCATTTCATCTTTTCATCACTGAAAGACAAGGTGTAGCCCTAGGAGTTCTAACTCAAACCATTGGGCCATTCAAACATCCTATATGTTACTTTTCAAAGAACCTAGACCCAGCAGCACTAGGATGGTTACATTGCCACAAGGTAGTGGCTGCAGCAGCCATCCTACTCCAGGAGGCCCTCAAAATCACAATCTGGCTCCTGATGTCCCACCAAATAGGCCTCTTATTGGACATAAAAGGACCACAATGGCTCACTGACAACAGACTGCTAAAGTCCCGAGTCTTGTTAGAAAACCCACAATTAGGCAGTTCCACCCTTAACCCAGCCTCCTTACTGCCACTATCGGGAGAGGATAACTCAACACATTCATGTTGTGAGATACTTAATCAAATTTATGTCAGCCAGGAAGACTGAAGAGATCAGCCCCTGGATAATCTGGACAAAATATGGTTTTCAGATGGGAGCAGCTTTGTCAGGAATGGAATTAGATATGCAGGGTATGCTATAGTGTCCCTTCACCAAATTACAGAGGCTAATGCTCTGACCCTGGTGGCCTCGGCACACTAGCCAAACTCATCACACTGACCACAGCCCCAGAATTAAGAGAAAGAAAAAGAATAACCATCTCCAAAAATTCCAAATACACCTTT
This sequence comes from Sapajus apella, assembly GCF_009761245.1. NCBI lineage: Eukaryota > Metazoa > Chordata > Mammalia > Primates > Cebidae > Sapajus > Sapajus apella. The sequence goes on from NW_022436990.1 coordinate 10,751,942, forward strand.
CTGGTGCTTCACACCCACCTGGCTATCTGGAAGGAAAGGGGGTACCTAAAAACTTGGGATACTCCTATTAAGTACAGGCCTCAAATCTTAGAGCTCCTAGAGGCTGTTCTTTTGCCCCAGAAAGTGGCAGTAGTGCATTGTATAGGACACCAGAGGGGCTCCAATGAAACTGTATGAAGACACAATTTAGCTGACCAAAAAGTTTTACAGGCAGTTATCTCAAAAGATACCTTTATGGGAGCCTTGCTCCCCTCTCTCCCCAGTGAACTTCCCCCTCTCCAATATACTAAGGAAGAAAGACTTTGGGCCATCTGACATGGGTATAAAAATGAAACCAGCGGATAATACAGGTTGGGAGAACTTCTCTCTCTACCTAAAGACTCCAAATGGAAAGTCAGCAAGAGTTTACATGACTTTTGCCACCTTGGAAAAGACAGTCTAGGGCAAATTTGTAAACAGGTGCTCAGTGGGAAGGGACTAAATAAAACTATTCAACAGGCTTGTCAAAGCTGCACCTTGTGCACCATAAATAATCCCCAGAAACAGAAGCCTTCTCCATTAATAAAGCCAATCCAAAAGAGAGGTACATACCCTGGGGAGGACTGGCAGATGAATTTCACTCAGCTCCCCACACGCCGGGTATACGTACCTCTTGGCCTGTGTAGACACCTTCACAGGAGGGGTAGAACCTTGCCCCACAAGGACCAAAAATGTACAGGAGGTAGTTAAATTCCCCCTAAAGGAACTCATTCCCCAATTTAGGCTCCCCAGGTCATTGCAGAGGACAATCCCCAGGTATTGTCCTCTGCAATGACCTGGGGAGCCCAAACTGGGGAATAAGAAATACTTATACCATTTCTCCCCCCACTCGTTACTTTTTCCACTTTCCTCCTACCTATAACCCCATTAATACTAACCTTCATTTCCCAAGTAACTCAACAGGTTAGTAATGCATAAAGTAGGCATAAAGTGGTAACTTCATTCTGCCTGAAGACCACAATCTTAGGAAAAGTGGAAAGAACTAACCAACCCTCAAATGCACCCTCAATATACTCTGTCAGGAAACAACACAGCCATGGGTAGACCTCCTACCTTTAGCCCTCCTTCAGATTCATATTGCCCCTAAGTTTCCCTTCAAGTAAGCCCCTTCAAAGCCTTATATGGTAGGCCACTCCTATATTTCGACTTATTACAAATGAAGAAACTGCCATAATCATCCAGTATGTCTGTTTAACAGGCTTCCAACAGGCTCTCTGGGAATATGAATTACAAAGAAAAAACAAAATCAGAAGGGAAAAAATCTCCACCCCTACATCCTCCAGGCTCACTAGTTCTCATTAAAGCTTAGAGGATGGAACCCCGAATTCCCAACTAACTCCAAACTGGAAGGGCCCCTTCACTATTCTATCATCTGCCCCCACAGTCATTAAAGTACCAGAGATTGCCAGCTGGATATATCATATCCAAGTGAAGCTGCGGAAAAGCCCCGAAACACCAGAACTGGAACCAACACACTCAGATATAGAATATACTTGAGAGGCACTGGAAGATCTGAAATTCCTCTTTAAGCAAAAAGATAAGTAATGCCCCCAAACATCCTTTCATCTCAGAGTAAGGTGATCTCAATATTAGGAATTTTACTCACAATAGCTCTGATTGTTATCACTATTTTCACCCTAACTTGTACACCACCCACCAGGAGTTCCAGTGGCAGCTTCCTGTGTGACCAATTTATCTTTTACAATCACAATAGGTCACCATGGGCCTGTTCCTGCAGGTTCTCCTTTACTAGCAGTGTATTACCATCTTGATTTCCTGTTATTGGCAAAAGCTCAGCAATTGCTCCCAAGCACAGAATACCCTTACTCCACCAATTGCTGATTATGTACTAGCTCTTTCGCTAAAACACCAGGAAGAGCTTATGCAGCCTTGCCCAGAGAGTGGACAAGCATAGAGGCAGAATTACAAATTTTCTATCAGTGGGACCCTAATCTAAAAGGGACGTTCGGGCCTGCAAGCCTTCTTGAAAATGTAAAGGAAGATTTCCCTGATATCCATAAGGAATCTCCCATTTTCAGACCCATCTTTTCTAATATCACTTTAATGGGAATAGCACCCATTTGTGTTACAGGCACATGGAAAAATGGAATGGATATAGTGTTCTCCCCAGTACAGTTTATAATGTTATTCTCACTGTAGATCCTAACCAACAAATTTGCCAAACATACATCTACAACAATTCTGTCATCAGCCAAGATTCCCAAACCTCCAAATATTATCTTTCCTCAGGAAACCTTGCTAGATAAGTACACCCAGTTTTGCCAGGGATGCCCATGCTCACTCAGTACTCAAAATTTCTGGTTTTGATATGATGATTATAACTAATGTCTGCAAATTGCAACCTCAGCTCTACAGCAGAATGGGTTCTATTGGACCAAACTCGAAATTCTCTTTTTTTGGGAAAATAAAACCAAAGGAGCTAACCAGAGCCAAATCTGCATCCCACTCTTGGCAAGCATGACTATAGCACCAGCTACCTGGGTGCGTTAGCAGCCTTGGGATTTTTTGGGAACTGCCTTTACCCCCTTATTTTGTTTTTCTCTATATATTTGTCTTAAAACTCAAGGAGCCTTCTGCATTTGTGGCCAATCTATTCACCAATGCCTCCCCACTAACTGAACTGAAACTTAAACCATAGGCTATATATGCCCAGACGTCTTAAGAGTCCCTGGCAATCTGTCTCTTTCAGTAGCAATCCATGGGCATTTCATCTTGCCCAGGGTAAGGAGGGTTATCCAATTAATTCCCCTTCTTATGGGACTTGGCATTATAGCTGGTACAAGAACTGTAATTGTGAGAATCATAAAAGCCTCCTTAATCCATAGCCAACTCTCAAAGGAAATAGCCAACAACGTTGATGCCATGGCTAAAACCTTAACAACCATGCAAGAACAAACAAACTCTTTAGCAGCTACATACCTCCAAAATCATCAAGGACTAGATAGGTTAATGGCAGCACAGGGAGTAAATTGTCTAACCTTAGATGAAAAATGTCGATTTGGGGTAAAACAATCAAGAAAAGTAAAAGGCAACATCAGAAAACTCCCAAAACTACAAACCACTGCTCAACAAAATAAGAGAGGACACAAACAAACAGATGGAGAAACATTCCATGCTCATGGTTAGGAAGAATTAATATCGTGAAAATGGCCATACTGCCCAAAGTAATTTACAGATTCAACGCTATCCCCATCAAGCTACCAATGACCTTCTTCACAGAACTGGAAAGAAACACCTTAAACTTCATATGGAACCAAAAGAGAGCCCACATAGCCAAGTCGATTCTAAGCAAAAAGGACAAAGCTGGAGGCATCACACTACTGGACTTCAAACTATACTAAAAAGCTACAATAATCAAAACAGCATGGTACTGGTACCAAAACAGAGATAGAGACCAATGAACAGAGGCCTCAGAGGCAACACCACACATCTACAATTATCTGATCTTTGACAAATCTGACAAAAACAAGCAATGGGGAAAGGATCCCCTGTTTAATAAATGGTGTTGGGAAAACTGGCTAGCCATGTGCAGAAAGCAGAAACTGGACCCCTTCCTGACACCTGACACTAAAATTAACTCCAGATGGATTAAAGACTTCAACATAAGACCTAACACCATAAAAACCCTAGAAGAAAATTCTAGGCAAAACCATTCGGGACATAGGCATACACAAGGACTTCATGGCCAAAACACCAAAAGCAATGGCAACAAAAGCCAAAATAGACAAATGGGACCTAATTAAACTTAAGAGCTTCTGCACAGCAAAAGAAACAGTCATTAGAGTGAATTGGCAACCAACAGAATGGAAAAAAAGTTTTGCAATCTATCCATCTGACAAAGGGCTAATATCCAGAATCTACAAAGAACTAAAACAGATTTACAAGAAAAAAAAAAAAGCCCATTCAAAAGTGGGCAAAGGACATGAACAGAAACTTTACAAAAGAAGACATATATGAGGCCAAGAAACATATGAAAAAATGCTCATCATCACTGGTCATTAGAGAAATGCAAATCAGAACTACATTGAGATACCATCTCATGCCAGTTAGAATGGTGATCATTAAAAATCTGGAGACAACAGATGCTGGAGAGGATGTGGAGAAATAGGAACACTTTTACGCTGTTGGTGGGAATGTAAATTAGTTCAGCCATTGTGGAAGACAGTGTTGCAACTCCTCAAGGACCTAGACATAGAAATTCCATGCGACCCAGCAATCCCATTACTGGGTATATATCCAAAGGATTATATATCATTCTACTATAAGGACATATGCACACAAATGTTCATTGCAGCACGGTTTACAATAGCAAAGACCTGGAACCAACCCAAATGCCCACTGATGATAGACTGGACAGGGAAAATGTGGCACATATACACCAGGGAATACTGTGCAGCCATAAAAAATGATGAGTTTGTGTCTTTTGTAGGGACATGGATGAACCTGGAAACCATCATTCTCAGCAAACTGAGACAAGAACAGAGAATCAAACAATGCATGTTCCCGCAAGAACACATGGACACAGGTAGGGGAGCATCACACACTGGGGTCTGTTGGGAGGAAATATGGGAGGAACAGCAGGGTGAGTTGGGGAGAGATAGCATGGGGAGAAATGCCAGATATAGGTGATGGGGAGCAAGGCAGCAAATCACACTGCCATGTGTGTACCTATGCAACAATCTTGCATGTTCTTCACATGTACCGCAAAACCTAAAATGCAATTAAAAAAAAAAAAAAGACCAAAAAAAAAGAAAGAAAACTCCCAAATCCAACCTCCATTTTACGAGAACAAGTCTCTCAGGGTTCATTAAATTGGGAAGGAGCCTGGAAATAGTTTGACTGCGTTCTTCCCTTTTTATGCCCACTTGTTAGTCTCCTACTTCTGCTCCTTTTTGGTCCATGTCTTTTAAATCTAATAACCCGATTTGTCTCCTTTCATCTTCAGGTCATCCAGCTCCAGATGATCCTCAGTGACAGATGCTGTCCTCTCAAGAGTCACCCTTCTACAGAAGAGCCCTAGACTGCCCATCAGTGGGACGACGGAGGCAAAATCCTGCCAGTATCCCTTAAACCTGGCTGGATACCACTTTTACCAACCCATGGAGCCACCCTGCCCTGACAACTAGCAAAAGGCCAAGACCCACAGAAAAAACCATCCTTGCCCCTCTGTCAGGAGAGAGCAGTTACAGAAGACTGACTTTTATCCATTCTCTCAAAGAATTGGGTCTTGGACTCTTTAGGGGGAAAATGTTAAAGTAGATAGCTAAGCAGACATAAGCAGGGCAGGACCACCCCTGCTTCCCCCCCACCCACCCACCCCCACACACCAATGAATGTCAGGTAACTATCAGGTGATAGGCAGTTGTTAAACTGACTCTCTAAAATAATAATTGGTCACAGCCAGTTCAGGGAAAGGCAGTCTCTCAACAGATAGAAAACACCTGAAGCTAGTGATCAGCAGCTTCCTGTAAGATCTCAGGAGTTGGGCAAGTGGACCTAAGCATGCACACGAAGAGGCAAAATGGCTAAGTTTAACTGGCATATGACCTTCCTCTAGGAACACTCAACTGATAAGGGAAAACTACCTCAAATGAGCATGTGCACAACTTCAGTAAACACACTGTGCATGCCGCCCCTCTCAACTGCAAATGCAGACAGCCCACCCCAAGGAAAACTCAAGGGAGGACAGATGCAAAACCCCAAAGCATGCCAACATATAAAACCCCAAGTCAAAGGTCAAACAGGGCACTTGGATCTTTCAAGTTACCAACTTGGCCCTCTTCTAAGTATATTTACTTCCTTTCATTCCTACTCTAAAACTTTTTAATAAACTCTCATTCCTGCTCAAAAATTTGTCTTACTTTCTCACTCTCCCTTATACCCCTTAGACAAATTCTTTCCTTTAAAGAGGCAAGAATCCAGTTGATACAGACCTGTACAGATTTGCCACTGCTAACATTAGTACCCCGAAGTTTTACTCTTTAAAATGAAAAACACTACTGCTTTCTAGAAACTACTGCTGTCTAGAAACCTTCATTTGCAAAAAGCTGATTGATTTGAAAAGTAATGGCAGAAAACAAGTTTTAACCTTATCAGCTACATTTTAAAAATGTTTTTATTCATATAATTTCTTCATCCAAACAGTGAAAATTAAGTCTTGCCCCTTCTTGGTAAATTCAGCAGTGATTCTTAACCCTGTTTGCCCATCAGACTCAAATGAAAAGATTAAAATACCCTTGCCCTGACGCTACTCCAATAGATCATAATTTTTAATTAGCTTGAGGCAGGACATGGGTATTGGTATTTTTTTTAAACTCCTCATGCATACAGGCAGGTTCAGTACCACCAAACTGGTACAGAAAAAGAACTGAATTCAGGCCCATCATCTGAACATAATTAGCTGCCTTCTTTAAATTTCCCCATATCTGAATTTCATTCTGCAAAATGACATTAATCAAAGGTCAATTCTCCTGAGCAAATATAGTTAAGATAAAACTATAATAATAAAGAACTCTGAAGTAATGGGAAAAAAGCAAGTGGTTACTGTTATCTTGATATCTGAAACCAACTGTTGGCATTGCTAACAATGAAACCACAAGATTTTGATAATGGTGAGATTATATAGCAAGCATGCAGCAAATCTCTAATTTTGAGGTAGAAATATATTACATCTCCTTACCAAAGAATTTACTGCATTGCAAAATTTAGCATTAAATTCAAACAAAGAAACAGTAGAGGGACAGAGAGAAGAAGGGATGTGAGAAGCTTGGACCATGAAATGTCGAAGCACAGATCGAGATGATAGCAAATAACCTGAGAAAGAAGCCATTAGTACCAAGGCTTGCCTGCCTTTCCTTTGCTTATTCTTCCCTACCCACATCTCCCTGAAAAGCCAATGGGCTAAGCAGGGTTCCTTACTGAGACCATAACCGCTCAGATTGCCTCTGCCCTCAACAGTGGAAAACAGTCAGCCCCTCACTGCTGGCAGAGGTTAGATCCCCCTGAAATCTAAAACATCACTCAAGACCAAATCAGATTTCAGCAGTGAGAATAAATAGACTGAACCTTAGAAATTAGGATTCTCTGAGTCCCAGTGTAGCTTCAGAAGAAGAGGGCAAGTGGCACCTCTCAGATATGAAAGCTCTGCAATGGCGAATTTCACGTTCTCTGAGAATAACAGACCCACTTGGCCTGCATAAGATGGCATATTTCCACTCTCTTACACCAAGAGCATCACCATGACAGTAACACAGCTAGCTACATAAGGACAAAACACGAGGAACACTTCACTCAATCAGAGATATGCAGAAAGGTGGCAGGTATGGACCTGTGGTGGAATTTCACATGGGCAGAAGTCTCCACTTCCTTCCAAATATGTTTTTAATGACTTAATTTGGTCAGGATTTTGGTGATACAGCTTAGCAACCAGCACAAAGTAACTTCCCTATCCCTTCTTACAATACACCCACAACTCCTAATTCGGGTCTTCTCACTCTTTCCCAGTCAGGGTAAGCCCTAGGTATTCAGTTTCCTAAATAGGGCCTGGGCTACTGCAATGATCCGTCATGCGGTCATGACTGAACTCTTGCTTCTAGGAGACTGAAGCAGGCTTCTAATAGCCACCAATTATCAAGTACATATTATGTTGATAGTTTCTCTATTTATCTCTATTTATGTTAATAAGTTATCCCTATTTCACAGAGAAGGAAGATTGAGCACCGAGAAATTTAATAATTTCTGCCTATGGTCACATCATTAATAAGTAGTAGTAAAGCAGGTTTTCAACTCAAGCTTGTCTGATCTTTAAAATAATAATGGTGGGTTCTTATATAACACTATGTGCCAGGCACTGGTCTGAACACTCTAAATTATTTAATCTTCACAATAACCCTAGAAGAGAGATACTATTTTTACCACTGCCATTATACAGATGAGAAAACTGAGGAGTAGAGTTCAGCAACTTTTTTAAAGTTACAAAGCTAATAATTGGCAGTACCAGAATTCAAATTCAGGCAGGCTGGTTTTGGCATCCATACAGGCCTTAACCACTGCACATGCTGCCTCCTCTTTCTCTCTCTAACTTGGTTCTTTCTATAATCATTCATTCAAATATTGCTTAGATCCCTACTATGTACCTAACATCTTACCAGGAATTGAAGAAAGATTACCAGTATTTGGCAGGATACCTCCCTCAGAGAACAGTAATGAGATGGGCAAAACCAGTGAAAGAATATAAGAAAGCTGTTACTAATATGTGAAATCAGGCAATGCATGCTGGGGTACAGGAAGATTTGAGCACTGGGACAGGCAGGAGGACCTCACTGAGCACTGAAGGTGAGTTTCTGATAGGGAGAATAACATGTGAACAAAGTTGAAAGTGAAGAGAAGCACTGTGGGAGGAGTGAGGTAACCCCTTCCCAAGCTAGACTCTGCATTCCTGTATTATATATATTATGTATCTCATTTAATCCTCCTGCAGGCCTGTGAAACATCCTTAACAAAGAAAACGAGATGCACAAATTCCAACAATTCCTACAGATCACACAACAAGCAAGTGACAGAGCTAGGTTTGTCTGCCTCCAACACCCTTTCTCTAAACCTGGAACCTCTTCACACAAGTAAATACAAACTGATGAGGCCAGGGTATCAAGCAAACATTGATAGGGCCAGGAAGAATCTAACTATTCTAATTTCTAGACCCCTTAGTGGGCTCTTTCTCTTTCTTCCATTTCTCAGAGGAGGAGTACCTGTATTTTCAACTTAGAAATCTCTTCCTATGGTGTTCCCATTGCAAACGAGCTTCCTCTCTACAGACTGACAAGTAGTAATTTGCCTCTATGCAACCCTCTAAAGCCAGCCAAGCCAACCAGAGAAGGGCCTGGCTGAAGGCAGGCTCTGGCTGGTGGACCCAGTTTGGGGGGCAGGGATACAGGCCAGACTTAGGGAAACTCAAGGATCCCCTAATCCAGCCCCTTTCCCTCTAACAGGGAAAAACTGGGCCCAGTGAAAGGCCTGAGTCACTCAAGGCTGTATATTCCTCTACCCGCAACACACACACAAAATTTCTTAACACCATAAAAGTGCTTTGGCATGCAGGGCTCTGAAATTCCTGCAACAGCTTGGGGAGGAAGTAACTAAAGATCTACCTTCCCACAGAGTCTGTCTTTAGATTCCAGTGCTACGAAGACTAACAAGTACAAATCTGTTTACTTAGCAAGGTTGAGGCTTGACTCAAATGTTGTGCTGTCAGGATGAGGATGGGGATGGGAATGGAAGGGCACCTAAATGTGAATCATTAGCTCTTAATCAGCAACCAGGGGAGTGGGATGTTTTGGGAGAGTACACCTTCTTGAGCACCTTGGACTTGCTTCCTTCCTTCTGCAGGGAAAGTAGGCCTGATGGTAGGCAACCACTTGCAGCCTCCTACAAGAGACTCATAGTACTCACCACTGACTATAACGGAAATACAGATATTGTGATGCTTCTGCTTGTAACCTTAGGTGGCCAGCCCTCTAAACAAACTTTAAGTAGTAGACCTAACTTCAGCAAAGGAGACTCTGCTGGTCAAAGAGTAAAAGCAGCACCCATTACTTCATTGTCAGAGTGTATAAAATGTATATCAAGGCCATTACTTATTAAACTTTCCCTCTGGAAACAGATAAAGTCCACTGTTCTAAAGCCAAAAGACTGTGTGCTGCCTGCCATTAATATTTCCTGTCACTCTTCAGTTCAATTTTCACTAATCATCACATTAGACCATAGCCAAAAGACATAAATTAGAAAAAAATGTACTTACCTTAATGTGCTCAGAGTATTTATAGGTCAGTTTCCCTGCTGGCTACTATTAGCACAGTTTTATAATGTATAAAGAGTATTTATTCTCATTCTCTTTAGCATTAGGTAAAATCCTCAGAGGGAACAGAACCTAGATATGTTTAAATAAAACAGACCAATGATCTAGGGCTATAGCATTCACACAGTAGTGGTCTGATATGCTTTTTTTTTTTTTTTTTTTTTCCTAATCTACGACTTACTAACCAAAAGTAAACTGAAATATTTGGAAACCTAGCCATTGGATGACCCAAAGGTGAGGAAGGCAGACAATTCCCTCTATCTTTTTATTCTCTATTCCCCGAGCATGCCTCTTTGTGTTTCCCTCCTAGCTCTCTGATCACTCACAGTTAGGTTTAATTTTGCACCTCCCTCTTTGCCAAGCCAATAAATGTAGGTATTTCCTTGAAAAAAAATGCATCTACTCCCGTATCTATTCCCATATCCACATCATAAACTCCCAAACCTGAAATTCGATTAATAGCACTCTTCAGAATTTCAGGTCCATTCATCCAACTGCCACCTACATATCTCTAGGATGTCCCACAAGCTCCTCAAACTCAAACTGTAAAAAACTGAACCCACTGTTTTCTCTACCACTTTTCCTCACCAATTTTTCTTTCTACAGTCCCTGTCTTATTGATAGCACCACATTCTCTCATTGCCCAAATCAAAGACACGGGAATCATGCTTCACCCTTTACTCCTCTTCACCCAAACTTCCTCACATCCTGCCAACTCCCTCTCTTGAATCCATCCACTTTTCTCCACTCACTAGCCTAGTTCAGGCCAAAATTCTCATTTCCCCAAATTGCAATAACAGCCTCCTCACCTGTCCCTACTTGTGCTCTTCCAATCCATTCTTTACATTAACCCCAGTAATCTTTATAACGTATAAGTCTAAGCATGTCACACCCCATGCTAAAATCCCTTCTGTTACTCCACTCTGCTTTTAGGGTAAAGCCCAAATGCTTCACCAACTGAAAAGACCTCCAGAAGCTGGCTTTCGGGCTGGGTGCGATGGCTCAAGCCTGTAATGCCAGCACTTTGGGAGGCCAAGGTGGGCGGATTGTTTGAGGTCAGGAGTTTGAGACCAGCATGGCCAACATGATGAAACCCCATCTCTACTAAAAATATAAAAATTAGTTGGGTGTGGCAGTGCATGCCTGTGGTCCCAGCTACTCTACTCAGGAGGCTGAAGAAGGAGAATCACCGGAACCCGGGAGGCAGAGGTTGCAGTGAGCCAAGATCATCCTACTGCACTCCAGCCTGGGCAACAGAGCGAGACTCCATCTCAAAATAATAATAATGATAACAATTCGGCATTCATATACCTCTCCAGCCTCATATCTCACCAGAATTCCTTCACATTCCATGTTTCAGCCACACTGAATCTCTTTCCTATTCTCAAACCTGCTGCTTTCTCTATTGCCTCCTGGCCTTGCTGGAATCATAGAATTTTATAGACGAAAGGGACTGAAAAATAACAAAATCAGAACTCTCCACCAATTTGCTTATCGTCAGAAAAATCAATCTAATTTATTATTTATCGAGGATAAAACACTATCTTAGTAGCTGCAAAGACACTTAATGAGTTTACAATCTCAAAGCTTTTCTTAAACTTGAGTTTAAAAGTTCAAGTTCCTGAAATTTAGCTCCCTTCCTCAAACCTAAATTCAAGTTACATCAGGAAACTACCTGTTCTTGACTAACCTGGCTTGAGCCTGCATAGAGTTTTACCAGAATAAAACTTCTCTATCAATCTAGAGCCCACATATCTCCTTCCAATCTGCAAGCCTCACCTAACTGTTTAGGCTTACACTAAACAGCTTCCAACATAGTCTCACCTGGCTGTTTAGGCTTACATTAAAAACTCTCTTAAGTTTCTGTTGGGTTTCTCAGCTGTTGCTAGAAGCGCTAAAATTGGCATCAATTGCCAGGGATTCTCAGGAACCAGAAACTCTGTATTTACTAGCTATGTGTGGTGTGGTATCAGTCAGGGCTAAATAGGGTTTTTAAGTTTAAAATTATGAAGCCCAGAAAAGGGGGTGGAGGGAAGAGCCATTCAGAAGAAATTTAATAGCCAGCATTTCTTTATTGCTCCTCGTGACAGAACAAAATGATGGAGCTAGGCAAAGATTACCTATCTGGAATCAAATGACTGTATTCTGTGTCTTTGCTGATTCAGGAATGTGGCTTGATAATGGAGACACAGATCTTGGTGGTAGTTTTCCTTCTTCTTGGAAGGCTTAGTATTGCTACTATTGAAAAAAGGCAACCACTCTGGGGAAATAAAAAGTCTCCCCTTCCTCCTAAGGGCAGGGGCACATACTTGAGTGACTGGAGATGGGCTTTGTGCAAGGACACAGAGTTGGCCCTGTATGACACCACTTTGTCTACCAAATTCATGGCTTTTACTATGTAAATACATAAAATACTATCTCAAGTTTCTTAACACCCAGACCTGAAAAAGAGGGAGTCTACTTTCCAAATAGAGAATGCCTATATACATTTTTGCCTATATGTTATGTACTTGGAAACTCATTTGAAGTTCCCTAATACTGCATGATCTTCATTTGTTAATAATGGCCAATCTCTCACCATCTCCATCAGTGAAGCAGAAATTTGTATTGTTCTCAAATACAACACAAATAGAATTCCCAGCAACCAGAGTTTTATCCAGAGACAGTAATGAAGCATAACAACCTCCAGCTGACAAGAAGCCCAGTGACTATCAATAGAGAGAAGCAATATGAAAGTGTCAAATAGGGTAGAAAGCAAGATATAGCTGGGTTGAAACACTAAATTATTAGGAATAGAATCAAGTGGCAAACTGTCCTACGTCTTATTTTCTTTGCTTTTTGTTAGTCTTGATTGATTACTATCCAGCTCAGGATGGGACACATACTAGCCTAATTTGATTTGGGAGCCAACCAACGTTGCCAGATGCTTCTGTTAAGGCAGGTCCCAGGCCCCAGTTTAGCTGAGTGTTCCTGGGTCTAAGATAACTTTCCTACCATCCGTTGCAAAGTGGGGTTGTGTGTATATATTAGGTAGCAACAGCAGTAAGCAGGAGAGTTAAAAGATTACATGTGGCACCAAGTCCATGTTTTTACCTGCATCTTTAGGAGACTGAAGATTCTGCACCCAGGGTAGCAAAAAACAACTCTGTAGGACTACATATGGAGTGACTTTCATATTTTCCACACTTTTTGGTAAGGCCTTATTGCTCAAAGGACATTTGAGTGGTTAACGCTCAAGTGGTTATACTGCATTCCATCTAAGAACCTTTCAGTGAGTATGAGTCTTTCACTATAAGAAAGCATCAAATAAAGGAACTACTGATTTACAGACCAAAGATATTTACTGAGTTTAGAAACATTTATCAATTATATTTTCTGTGGAAAACAATGTACTTAGCACCAGGGTGATGAAGAGCTTTAAAGATGACAGAGACACAAGAACACTTCCCTCAAGGAACTTTACAAAGGGAAGAAACAGACATTAATACCAGTAGATAACAAGACAGGAAGAGAGTCCAGATGTCAAGGGCTGTGATTGCTGAAAGAGAACCAAATTTTGAATTTGTCATATCATTAACACCTTTTACATATTTTTCATTCCTCCAGAGTAAAACCTTATCTCTCCTGATCTGCCAAAAAGAGAAACTACAATAAACAGAAATATGTGCCTTGGGGAAGATTTGTCTGTATTCTTTTGCTATTCCCTGGACAGAGATCCGGAGGCCTATTTTCAAATTAAGTTGGATATGATGTATGTGAATGATATGGTTCGTAAGACAAGCTAAGCAATAGATCAAAAGGATAAGAAAGGCCCACTAAGGCAAGATTGTGATCCATCTGCCAGCAGTTACCTGTGTTGTACAGTAAGGCTGGGAAAGACACATACCTACTGATCCAAAAAGATGGCACCATAACTGTGTGCCCCAAGGCTCTGTCAGTATTTTACACCCTGGGAAGACAGTAATTGTGGTCCTGGCAGGAAAATATGTGAAACCAACTTCAGAGTTTCCCAGTACACTACATTTGAAAATAAGAGGCTTTGTTGATAAGACAAGAGGAGCACTGAAAGTAAGTAGGGATACTGAAAATCCTCTGCCAGACCAAATTCAGCTTGATTGTAATTGTTGACTCCAAGCCTATCTCTGAAAGACATCAAACACAAAAAGAAAAAAAAAGTCTTGAGAAAAAAAAACACAGCTTATTCCATTTGGGGGATAGAAATTAAGACATGTAACAGATGGAATGGAGAAGGGCAAAGGGCTTAATAAGATTCACTACAGGATTAGGCTTTCGCTTGATTAAAACCAGCCTAATGCAGGGCAGAGGTATAACAGAAATCACACAGCTATGACTCATCAAGCTTCGGCGTGCGCAGCCACCGCCAGGGGGGCAAGACCAGGCAGAAGCCATATATGCACACACCCTGCTAAGAAGAATCATAATTGGTGGACTCAGCTCTGAAGGTTTTGCCTTACTTTTCCATGTTATGAAAGTCTGGGCTGAAGAAAGAACAGCTCATATGGTACAAAAACAGAAGCTGTCAGTTTTACATTCTCAGTACCTAATGTAGTGCCAAATGCATCCATACTTAATAACTGTTTTTTGAATGAATAAACGTCTAACCTCTCAGTTATGTCCATGAGGTCTGGGAGGATGTATAGGTATAGTCTGTGACCAAAAGTTCGGATCTGACAGTCCCATAACTTTGTATCAGTGTAATCGGTAATGCTCTTTCTCATGTGCAAAAGTGTGTCAGTTTTTGACTTACAGAAGACCTCAGCTAAAAATGAGTGATAATAAAGAGAAGGAGGAGGAAAATAGAAAACCTGTCTTTCTACAAATGGATAAATGAAAAAATAGCTTGAGTAAGGTCTACATGTGGGTAAGGACATAGACTTTCAGCTCTGTGAATTTTTCCTACTACCAGAAAAAAAGTATTGACTTATGTGCTTGCTTTTTAAGGAAGCAGTCTGATTTATTCCTGGGACTTATATCTATTTCCATTTATTTAGCTTAGAGTTTACACCAGCAGGATTCAAGAACAGTTCTATTTTGTTCAAGATAAATAATTGTTCACTCTGGGAAGCGCAAAAACATCACAAAAATAAAGAAAAGTAGCAGGAAAAAGGAATGTTAATAGGAATTGGATCCACTAATGGATTGAGATTTTTATATTTTTTACGTTTTATATTTTACATAAATTTTTTCAACCTTTCTCTCAGACCATAAGTAGGAGTTTATTATCTGGTGTGTAAACCTCTTGTGAGCTTCTGGTATGACTGCTAACAAGAAAATAGTATTTTCTTTCTTAAGAAAACAAAGCACAAGATTCATTTGGCCATATCAGACACAGAACTGAATTAGAAACCTTGAAAAAATAAATTCGACTTCACAAAGTATGGCATAAAATTAGACTCTGAAGACATGGTTTGGAATTCTATTGTCTATTCCCATATGGCCTTGGGCAAATATCTTGGAGCCTCGGTTTCTCATCTGCACAATTAGGGAGTTGCCTGCTAAAGCTCCATCCATCACTGAAGCTCTATGAGTCTATGGCTTGATCATTTTCTCAGTAAGAATTTCTTTCTCTCATCAGCCCTTTAGAGAAGATGGTTTGTTCCCATTCCCTCTGCCCACGTGCTACTAGTCATCTTCTAACATCCTTAAAAATGGCCCATGGTGGGGGCATGGAGGCTCATGACTGTAATTCCAGCACTTTTGGAGACTGAGGTAGATAGACAGCTTAAGCCCATGAGTTTGAAAACAGCCTGGGCAACATGGCAAAACTCAGGCTCTACAAAAAATACAAAAATCAGTCAGGCATAATGGCACATGCCTGTAATCCCAGGCACTCAAGAGGCTGAGGTGGGAGTCTCGGGGTCAGAGGTTATAGTGAGCCAAGATCGCACCACTGCACTCCAACCTGGGTAACAAAATTTTATGTCTCCAAAGATACATAAAAATATCCTCTGGGATCTCTATGTTCTCTCAATGCCCCAATCTTTCCCTGAATCTGAGGCTTCGGATTACACAATTCCATCAGAGTGACTTCTGATAAATGAAAACTCACCATGCCTGGCTATACCTTAGCTATGAGCTCTCTGAGCACAGCAAAATATTTCAGATCAAAGAGTCCATCTGTCTTTAGCTAGAAAATAAAGCTTGAATAACCAAGTTTACTACAAATTGGTCAGCTCAGGTCGACTACTGAGAAATAAATTGCTCAGTCTTCCATGTCTTCCAATGTATATTCAGTGGATTCACCAATATAACAATTTCAACCCCTCTCCTCCTCAGCAAAGAATATTACTTCATTCACCTTGCCCAGAAAGGTAACAACATTCCCTGACTTACTACTTAACACCCATTGATTCAGACTTGACTCTTAGATGTGTTTATTTAAAAGAGCCTAAGCAAAGCCTAGGTTATTCATTTTGCATTAGTGAGAGTAGATCTTCCAGGATCTTCTGCAGTGATCTTTGTCAACCTGGTTTGAAAAATGGTGTTCACAATTTGCCAGTAGCCTCTGCTCCTGTGAGGTGGAAACACTTTTACATAGTCAGGCCTAGGGATTTTAAACACCACTTGGATATTTCCTGAAAGATCTTTCAGAGTACTACTTCTTAGAATTGTGGGGACTGTGAAATAAGATGATATATTTATTTATTTATTTTATTATTATTATTATTATTATTTGAGATGGAGTCTTGCTCTATTGCCAGGCTGGAGTGCAGTGGTGCAATCTCGGCTCACTGACGCCTGCTGGGTTCAAGCGATTCTTCTGCCTCAGCCTCCCTAGTAGCTGGGACCACAGGCACATGCCCGGCTAATTTTTGTATTTTTATTAGAGACAGAGTTTCACCACGTTGGCCAGGATGGTCTCTATCTCTTGACCTCGTGATCCGCCCACCTCGGCCTCCCAAAGTGCTGGGATTACAGGCGTGAGCCACCGCGCCTGGCCAATATGATGTATTTAAAGCACACAAAGCCTGCAATACAGGAACTCATTTTATTTTCCAGTGTAGGGGAAAGCTACCTTAGAGGAGGAAGATTGCAGAAGCTCTTTTGATGATGGTGGGGAAGGATTATTGTGAATAGGTGGTAAAATGGTAAGGGTAGGAAAGAAGGAATGGATGCTTATGTAGATAGAAAAGTAGAAACCAATAGGAACAGATGTAGAATAAACCATGAACACAATGTGGGAAAGTTCTCCCAGACTCTAGGTTTTCAATATCTCAAATGGTACATTCATGAAAACTTTACTTTCTGGTGGGTCCCAAATTCCATCCTCATTACAGAGTCTGTAATATACCAACAAACTTCCCCTTTCTGCTCTCTAAATATAGTGGTCATAAGAACACACTCTTTGCCCCCTAGTTCTTATGCATAATTTCTCCATCTCCCTCACAGTACCAAGAGCATTCATATCTCTATATTTGATTTCTGTGATCTCAGTGGAAACAGATACCTGAGATTCTATTTTATAGGTAATTTGGCAACTTCCATAATGTCAGGGCCCATGCCCATCTAATTCTCCAGGAACTGTATCCACCACCGCTCTGCTGTATTCGACAGCCCATGTTTGATATTTTCTTTATGGTAATTATGGAAGGCATATATAGACTATAGCATTTGTTCTGTGACTAGCTGAAAACAGCTTCCCACACAAAAATTGTCCTACTCCAAATATCAGTGCTTTCCCCTATCCCCCACCCTGCTGGTAAAATCTTTTTAGCCAAATAAAATGCTTCCCCAAAGGCAAGTTCATCAAAAGCCCTCACAACTCTAAACATTAGTCTTGCTAGGCTGATGCCCCCCTACCCCCACCCTAGTTATATAAGGTAGATTCCTAGTGGTCCCTGAATCTCATCTCCTTGTCCCTATAAGCTGGTTTCAAGGACAGTGGCTGGTACAAGATATTCTTGAACTGAGACTCCCAACTCAAATCTACCAACCACTACGTGAAACCCTTGTATTGATTAAATTTGTTCCCAGTTTATTTTCCTTGATTTTCTTTCTCTAGCTTCTTGTGTCCTCATAATTACTATTTTTCCTCTTGCTTGCAAATGAGCCACTCCTTCCTTCTGTCATCTCCTAAACCTCCCTGAAGGAATTCTCTGGTGAGTTCTGGCAATTATAAAAAGTAGCAAGGATGCTAAAGATCGGCTTTTAAAAAAATGAAAGTAAGCGTGCATTTGGTTCTGGAAACCACATGCTTTTATGTTATCTTAACCACTAGCACAGAAGGGTTCCTTGACAAGGAATCAGGCTATAATATTATTTAATACTGAGTTTCAAGGAAGGACTGCAAGGTGACATTTACCACGACTTTCTCTATACCAAGGGCTGGATTTCTAGCAACTCCTTCCCTGGGGCCAATGTCTAATACTTTTACGGCCAGAAGAAGTTGCACGACAAGTCAAAAGAGATGAAGGTAGGAATTAGATCCAGGTCCAAAGTGTCAGTGGCATTGTGCATGAACAACTGACTCCTAGAGGGAATAAAGATCAAAGCTTATCTGAATACTTGGCAATTTGAAGATGTCATTAGTTGGATAAAATGTCTGAAGTCTAACCCAATCAAAAGGGGTAGCTGGTACCTCACCTGCCAGCTCTACACTGAAGAAATAAATGAAGCCCAACTTCTGACGCTTCTTCCAGCAGTCAGTAGGGTGGCTCGACAACACACTGCCAGACCCTAATAATCCTTTACCCCAGTGGGAAAGTATCCCTAGTACAGGATTCAACAACACTCTTGTCTCTAAGGGTGACAAACAAGAGGTTTACGGCCTGACCATTTTAACTGAGGTGAAGGGAGACCTGGGAAGAGGCAGGCGATGTGTCCTCGGATGGCCACACTTGTCTAATTGATGTCTTTGTGTGAATTAGAAGGCCTCATTCTGGGCCAGGTGCGGTGGCTCATGCCTGTAATACTAGCACTTTGGGAGGCCGAGGTGGGCAAATTGCCCAAGCTCAGGAGTTTGAGACCAGCCTGGGCAACAAAGTGAAACCCTGTCTCTATCAAAATACAAAAAAATTAGCCAGGCATGGTGGCATGCACCTGTAGTCCCAGCTACTGGGGAGACTAAGCCAGGAAAATTGCTTGAACTGGGGATGCGTAGGTTTCTGCGAGCCAAGATCACACGACTGCACTCCCGCCTGGGTGACAGAGCAAGACTCCTTCTCAAAAAAAAAAAAAAAAAAAAAAATGTCCTCGCTCTGGGTGCACACAACACCATGTGTGCACAGCTTGGATGGAGCTCTAGCTGGATTTTTGCCCCCACAGCTTTCTATACTCCAGAACAGTGCACAACACACAGCCTTGCAGAGCTGCCCCATTCCGTAGTTCATGAACTAGAAATAAATTAGGTTCAAGGCAGCGTTGAAAAAGACAATAGGTCTCATATCTGGATCAGCCCAATCCAAAAGCAGCCTTCTCACATTCTTCTGCAGACTCCTCTGGGGCATGAGTCCGTGCCATGCTAGCTGAGAGAAGAGGGTGTTAGGAGGAGCAAGAGTAAAGGGGACACAGTGGCCCTGCCAGGACTCACACGCAAGCCAGGCATGTCCTAACCATACTTTGATACAACCACTGAGGCCCAATACACATCGATCATCAGCTCAATCACCACCATGTATCCCTGAGGAAAATTATCAAGAACAACTCATGCTTGCTTATTCTGGGATACATTTGGGGATCCAACAATGATATACGAAAAAACAAATAGGGAAATTTACTCAAATCAGGATGTAACGGATTCTGAAAGAAGAGGAATGGGACTATACCCATCCTACCACTACTCCAAACACAAAGAACAGAAAAAACGTAAACAGATATATAAAAGGTAGGCTCTAAATCAAGATTAGGATCTCTTTGGACCCAGCTGATTTCAGCTCTTCAGGATTCATGGGAAATTTCACACATGGTGGATACCCTGAGCCAAGCTCACTATAAGAAATCAGGACTAGACCAGGTCTCCCATCCACCCCACCAGTGACATAAGAGCTACTACAGCTACTGCCTGATGTTAAACCTCCTGTGAAGCTGCAAACAAAGGGAGACAGAAGGAAACTGTCACAGTTCTGAAATTAAAGTAACTTGTCCTGGGCAAGCTGCCACAAATGCAGGGACTGGACTTGTGACATATTCAGTCCCTACTACAAATATAATACCTGGTTCTGAGCTGACATTCCAGGGCGACTAGGGGAGAGACAACCATTCAGGAAGGAATGAGTGAAGAAAGAGGGAAAGAGGGACACTCTCTAAATGAAGAAAACCAATGAATGTCAGCCAACACAGCAAATGCAATGGAAATAATAATCTAAAAAGGGTTTATATATTTTCAGGATCTTCACAGAGATAATGGAAGGAATAATATTCATTTAAAAAGTGAAATGAAAACATGCACAAATGAAATTAGAAGAGGTAGATGGAAAATATAATAAATGAAAAATACAGAAACTAAAAAGCTTAATGAATGAGGTCACCTCTAGTCTGTGCACTCTCAAAAAAAGATTAGGAAATTGAAAAACTATGCTGAGAGTATACTACTGAGAAGGAAAAAAAATTATGAATGGGCAGTTAAGAGGCATGAAAAATATATAGATACACTTCAAAATAAAATCAATTACAGAAAAACAGAATTTGAAGAGAAGCAGTATTCAAAGGATGGCTAATAATCTGTAAGAATTGAAGAAACACAAGAAGCCACATTTTGAAAACGCATTCTGTAAAGCAAGGTGAATCAATAAAAATAAATCCACAACCATAGTGTGCTGTCAAACTACAAAACATTGTAAAAACTACTAAAGAAAAGACAAATTCCTATGAAGGAATGACAATCAGACTGACAATGGATTTATCATCAGCTACAATCAATGCCAAAAGAAAATGGAGTAATATCTCTCACATACTGAGAGAAAATAATTATCTAACTTGAATTCTATATGTAGCTATTAGGTGAAATAGACTAAGAGAGTTTACTACCCACAGACTCTCACTGAAAAAACATTTAAAAACTGAAGAATGTATTTCAGGAAGAAACAAACCAGAGGACAATGAGCAGAGAAATTGACAAAAATATAATAGTGGTACATTTAATCCTTAACCATAAAAATGACTATTTTGGGGGATTTGGGGGGATTTTTAAAAGGTAAAATAAAACCCTAGACAATAAGAAGAAAAATATGTGGAGTATCTGTACAGGGGGGAAGGGAGGAATCAATAGATTCTTTTCTTATCCATAGAAGAGATATACTGAATAAACACGAGCCTTTTAGACAGTTCAAAAATTAAATATGTGTTAAAACTGTAAGGGCACCTACTTAAAAAAGAAAAATACATCATATATATTCCAAGCCAACAGAGGGAATAAAGGGGAATAGAGAGAGAGAAAAAAAAGATCAATCCCACAGAAGGTAGAAAAGAAAAAAAAGCAGCAAGGAGAAAGGGTAATTGTGGCAGAAGTGCCCAGATGTCTGTCAAAGGTCTGTGTTCCTCTACCACATGATGAAGTGTCATTGGGAAGTGGCTATCACATTAACTTTATTTCCTAGGTCCTCCTTGCATCTAGGTGGGACCATGTGACTACTTCTCATCTATGAAATGTGAGAGGTGACATAAATGACTTTCAGGCTAATGTAGTTAAAGAAGCAGGTGTATCTACTCCACTGCCTCTTTCCCTTTCAATGGTGATTATGGAACCCACACATTGGGTGACAGAGCCACTAGATGGAAGGAAGGAGCCTGGGTTCCTGAATGACTGCAAGGGGCAGGCCATCTATCCTATCTGTGCTACTCACTGGATTTCCTATGATAAAAAATTTGTTTTATATTTTATAATGGATATATAAAGTATAATTATTTTATAAACTATATAAGTATTATAAAATATATAAATATTAAATATAATTATTTTAGCATATAAAATCTAATCTTCAGTGCACTGAGCCACTGAGGTCTCTGGATTAATCTGCAACCTCAGCTAACACTGCCTTAAGTAATATAAATGGTAAACAGAAAACACAAAATAAGCCAATATATCAACAATCACAAAAATGTAAATGGATTAAGCCAGGGGTTGGCAAACTATAGCTGGCAGAGCAAATCTAACCATGCCCATTTATTCATTTGGTCTGAGGCTGCTTTTGAATAGCCTTAACAGATACTATATGACCTGCAGAACCTAAAATATTTACTGCCTGTCAGAAAAAAGTTGTCAATCCCCAGATTAAACCTACATATTTTTTAATGAAATGAGATTGGTTTAATTTTTAAGATCCAAATAATGCTATTTATGAAAAACATCATTTTGAGAAATCACACTGAAGATTGGAAAATAAACGGAAGAATAAAGGTATTCCAAGCAAATATTAACCAAAAGGAAACATACTTAGCAATATTAATACAATATAAAAGTTAATGCAACCGTGTTAATATGGATAAAGAAGTAAACTACATTAAAAAATCAAAAGTAAACTACATAAAAATAAAAATAAAAAGATATACCCACAAAATATAACAATCTTGAACTTATAAGTGCCTCATTACACAAAGTAAAAATAAGAGTTACAATGAAAACTTTTTCAGAACTATAAATAAAGAGGTAAATTTTACCACAAATCTTTCAGAAACTGATAAACCAACAAATTTCGGTTAAAGCAGCAGCAGTTAAAAGATTTGAAAGCTGTGAGAGAACAGGTGAGGGCTTCAGAACCACCTGAGGGACTTACTCAAATAACATATACACTGCCCACCTTACCCAGAGAGGAGAGAAAGGAGAGATCCTTTGAGAACAACTGATTCAGTATATCTCTTTGATTGTGGAAGACACGTATACCTTAGGGGTCTTATGCTATTGTCTTCGTATGTTTTGTGCTACTATAACAAAATACCTAAGACTGGGTAATCTATAAAGAAGAGCGATTTATTCTGTCACCGTTCTGGAGGCTGCAAAGTCTAAGATCAAGGCATCAGCAGGTTCAGTTGTCTAGAACAGTCTGGTCTCAGCTTCTAAGATGGCATCTTGAATGTTGTGTCCTCATATGGCACAATGTTAAGCCCTCCTTGAAGCCTTTTTATAAAGGCACTAATCCCATTCACAAGGGATGGAGCCCTCATGACCTAATCACCTCTTAAAGATCTCACCCTTAATAGCATCACATTAGCCATTAAAGTTTCAACTTTTGAATTTTGGAAGGGACACATTCAAACCATAGCAGCTGTGATTTAAAAAAAAAAAAAAAAAAAAAGGTTAAGAACTGTGTTTCTTGAGGTGGGGAACAAGAGTGAATCTCAATGATAAGTGCTCTGAGAAGAAACATATGTTGATTTACCAAGTATTTAAATAGTTTCCAAAAGGAATTTCTGCATGGCTACCAGGGATATGAAAGGACTGGAATAAGAAGAACAAAACATCCGTTATAACAGTGATCAGTTATCTCTCCTGAATTTCTGGATAATTGTTCCTAAAATTCAAAATAGGTCAAAGCTTTGTCTTATTATTATAGATTCAGTTTAACTAAATAAGAATGGCTCGAACAGGAAATATTTTTTAAGTTGTTCAAAACAATCTGTATATCGACTATATATCTACTGAAAATTTTTACCAATAGACAGTGTTTTAAAAGGTACTCCATTCCCTTTAAAAGTTCAAGGTCAAAGTACATTGAGCAAAAGAAATCTAATTTAGTCTCAGGAAACCACCAAAGGGCAGTTTAACTCGGTGACAAAACAGAATAATGTAAGGTCCTCCTCTAATCAGCAGCAGTCCATTTGGTTTACCTTCTACTTCAACTCAACTCTACTTGTTGCTTATGGGAAGAGATTTATAATAACGTAGTCAATATAGCAAAATTCTCCTATACCAAAGTAAGTTCTATGACAATTGAAGTTTCTAATGAATATATTTTGAGAATATATAATCAAAGGCAGGAGTAAAGAAATTGTGTGTAAATGATGGACTGTAGGCATTATTTTGGAGTAATGAGGAGTGCAGTTGATAGAAAACAAAATTCTAATGTGGAGGGCAGAGAATCACTATTGTTTCTTAAATAGGTGAGTGACATGGTGAAAATGGTGTTTGTATAAATGACACACAATTATGCACAAAAGGGATTACAGGAAGAAGAGAGAAGCTAGAAGTCTTCTGTTTTGATGGGCTTTTTGTTTGTTTTTCGAGACGGAGTCTTGCTCTGTCACCAAGCCTGGAGTGCAGTGGCGTGATCTCAGCTCACTGCAATCTCCGCCTTCCCAGTTCAAGCAATTCTCCTGCCTCAGCCTCCTGAGTAGCTGGAATTACAAGCGCCTGCCACCATGCCCAGCTAATTTTTGTATTTCTAGTAGAGATGGGTTTTCACTGTGTTGGCCAGGCTGGTCTTGAACTCCTTACCTCGTGAACCACCCACCTTGGCCTCCCAAAATGCTCGGATTACAAGCATGAGCCACCGAACCTGGCCTGGCCTTTTTTTCTTTTCTTTTTTTTTTTTTTTTTTTAATTGCATTTTAGGTTTTGGAGTACATGTGAAGAAAATACAAGATTGTTGCATAGGTACACACATGGCAGTGTGATTTGCTGCCTTCCTCCCCATCACCTATATCTGGCATTTCTCCCCATGCTATCTCTCCCCAACTCCCCACCCCCCTGCTGTTCCTCCCCTATTTCCTCCCAACAGACCCCAGTGTGTGATGCTCCCTGCCCTATGTCCATGTGTTCTCATTGTTCAACACCCACCTATGAGTGAGAACATGTGGTGTTTGATTTTCTGTTCTTGTGCCAGTTTGCTGAGAATGATGGTTTCCAGGTTCATCCATGTCCCTACAAAGGAAACAAACTCAACGTTTTTTATGGCTACATAGTATTCCATGGTGTATATGTGCCACATTTTCCCTGTCCAGTCTATCATCAATTTTTCTTTTTCTTTTTGGAGACACAATGTTGTCCTCTCACCCAGGCTGGAGTGCAGTGGCACAATCTCAACTCACTTCAACCTCTGCCTTCCAGTTTCAAGCAATTCTTATGCCTCAGCCTCCCGAGTAGATGGGATTATACAGGTGCACGTCACTAAGCCTGGCTTTCTGTATTTTAGTAGAGATGGGATTTCACCATGTTGCCTAGGGTGGTCTCCAACTCATGAGCTCAGGCAACCTATCCACCTTGGCCTCCCAAAGTACTAGGATTACAGGCATGAGCCACCACGCCTAGAAGACTTTTGGATAGTTAGGTGTGAAACGGTGGGGATGGGCGTTTAGAGGGCCAAGAGAATAAGATGTAATGTGAATGAAGCCTGAAGAAGAGGAACCAACTAGACTTTGTGAATAATTGGATGAGAGAGGAGGAGTAGGGAGGAGAAGAAAGGAGGAAGGCAGGATAGAAGAGGAGGAAGATGATCACATTTTCAAAGCTTTGGTCCAGAAGAGGTGACAGGGAAAAGAAACCTGTATTGACTTGTGGAAGTTTAGTTGGTTGTAGGCTCCTCGAATGTAAGAAAAAAGACAAGAAAAAAGCAAAGATTAAAAACTGGGCCAGCAGTTGGAGAACACGGTGATTCACAAAGGGGAGCCCACAGAGCCCTGCACCAGAATCCCCTGGGTACCTATTCAAATACAGATTCCAGGCCGCTTCTCCAGACCTACTAAATCACAGTTCCCAGTGTTGGGGACCAGGAATCTGGATCACATGAATTCACAGAAGGGGCATATACTGGAGTGTATCCTCTATTGAACCAGAGATGCACATATGCACACTCTGTAGACCAAATCCCAAGTGGCTAAGATTACCCAAGGTTACTGAAGTGGAAGCAGGAGTCAAGCACTAAGGCTGGGAGCCTCAGTGGTTATGAATCATGGGTGGAGTAGCCAACGAAGGAAATAGAAAACAAGAAGTTTATCAACTTAACATGAGCCAGTATTATACAGTATCACAAGAATGAGGACATTGCTACTGGAAACATTATTGGATAGTTGAATGTTGGGGATTTTTCCCCCTCTGAAGTACTTGGTGATTATACTGGGACCTTTACAGCTGACCGAGAATACAGTTTGAGCCTGCTGATACTCTAGACAATAACAAAAATCAATTAGCTAATAGTAGGCACAAGTAGCAAGACATTTAAGTCTTAATTCCCTCCAAGGGACAGCCGATCTTACCTCTCTCATTTTCATCATGTATTTAACAAAGAGGACTCAAATGTACAAAACTTTTGTGTTAAAAAAATTAAGAAACATGTTTAAACAGACAATGCCTAATATTCTAAGCTTTGGCAGGGTAAAAAGTGAATGGCCCTAAGTCTGCTGTCCCTTAAAGTTACACTTTTTCCTTTCCAGTATTGTTTTTAACTGGTCATAATTTTCAAGACAACAGCTAACTACTGGGTTGTATTCCTCAGCTTAAGAATTGTAGGCAAGTGCTCTTCAGGATGTAATGAAGGTCTCTGATACAAATGCCCAAATGTTCTTCTTGAATTAATGAATTTTAAAAATCCGGCCAGGTGCAGTGGCTCACGCCTGTAATCCCAGCACTTTGGGTGGCCAAGGTCGGTGAATCATGAGGTCAAGAGATCAAGACCATCCTGGCCAACGTGATGAAACCCTGTCTCTACTAAAAATGGAAAAATTAGCTGGGTGTGGTGACACATGTGTAGCACCAGCTACTCAGGAGACTGAGGCAGGAGAATTGCTTGAACCCGGGAGGCGGTGGTGACAGTGAGCTGAGATCGTGCCAGTGCCCTCCAGCCTGGCAACAGAGCAAGGCTGCATCTCCAAAATAAATAAATAAGATTTTAAAAATTCCAATCATCACAAACCTTAAAAGTGAAAAGCTTTTCACCACCACAGCAGCAATTTATACACCTGCCATGCTTTGCAATGTACAAGGCACTTTCCCAAGCATTTCTCACAGATCTTTCTGTCAACCCTAAAAGGCAGGCAGGGTAGACGTTATTATCCCCATTTCACAAGAGAATGCGGGTTGTCGAAAGGCTGGAACTGGGGTTGGAACTCTGACCATTAGACCTAATATCATTCCATGACACAAAACACACAATTAATTAAAAAGAGATTTTTCCCTCTCTTTAAAAATAATTGGAGAGGAAGATTTGATTCATAAATGTTTTACTTGCATTTAACACTATCAAATACTGCAACGGGGCAGCCGAAGTCTTTTTGGTAGATTGAAGCTTAGACTTGTGGGAAACAAAAACCTTCAGCTGTGTGAATAAACAGAGTTGATAGGGGAAATGAAACCACAGCATCAATAAAGAGATATGAAATGTAAACGTTTTATACAACTTGGGTTTTGGCATGAGAAATTAACTCCTACCCACCTTTACAACCCAGGAATATACAGAGCCATTCCTAGAAGCAGTGAAGGCTGGCCCATAGAGGCAATCGTGTATGATGGCCTGAACAGCCTCTGGAGGAAGTAGTAAGTGGATGCTCATAATAGGAGCCTAGGGGAAGGGTGTTTGTCACTCAGATCCACTGTTCTAGAATGATTCAGGAATAAACCTAGCTAGAGTAGAAGTGGCTAAGATTAAAAAGAGTTGTCTCATTAATAGCTTCCTGAGACCCTGAGAACCCAAGACAACATTGTTTTGTGATACTGGGTGCACTGAAGAACAGCATGAGAAGACACCACGGTGTAGAAGCTATTTCTGAAATTGCCCCCATACAAGCAGAAGCTGCCTTACCATGAAGTAAGTAAAGCAGAGTCATGGAAAGATGTTGTTACAGTTGTGTGACTTTATTATACATTAATTTATTCAGAAAATACTGAGGTCAGACTTCGTGGCAGGCATTGTTGTACACAGCTGGAATACAGCAATAAACAGAACAGATGAAGTCCTGCTCTTTCGAAATGTTATTCTACTTGGGGAAGACAGACAGCAAGCAAACAAATAAGTATGCGTGTGATGGAAAGAGCTGCCATGAAAAACGTGAAGCGGGAAAAAGGGAATGTGACTTGGCAAAATACAAGTTGTATTTCTGCTTTAAATCTGTTTTTATAAATCACTGAAAATCCATTTGAATAATCTCAGTAGTTGTGAATGTTGAGGATCATTTCATAATGATAATAGAATCAATTCATCAGAAAAATATGGCAATCCTAAGTATGTATATAACATGAGAAATTCAGAATACATGAAGAAAAAAACATCAGAACTGAAACGTCAGATCGAGAACTCTGAAATTACAGCTGGAAATTGAAACAGTCCTCTCTGAATAACTGATGAAGGAAGTACGGAAAAGTAAGGATATGTATGATTTGAACATTATCAACAAGTTTATATTTTTAAATATAAACACAGCACAATAAAATTTGTAGGATTCAGCTAAAGCAGTGCCTAGAAAGAAATGTATGGCTTTAAATGTTTGTATTAGGAAATAACAAAGGCCTAATATTAACAATCTAAACTTCTACCATAAGAAACTAAAGAAAGAAGGGGAAATTAAACCAAAAGTAAACAAAAGGAAGGAAATAATAAACAGCAGAAATCAACAGAAAATGAACAATTCTATTTTGGGTTTCAAAAAAATCCAAAAACCAGTTTTTCAAAAAATGTAAAAAAACTGATAAATTTCTACTCAGATGGATCAAGAAAATAAGAGAGAAAATACAAAATGCCAACATCAGAAATGAAAGAGAAGACCATACTGCAAATACTACAAAGATTAAAAGAAAATAAGGTAATATGAAAAATTTTCATGCTGCTGCTTTATGACAAAACCACTTCTTTCCTAAAAAAACAGAAGCACATACAGAGTTATAGTTCTTTGAAATAACTGTTTCTTAGTCAACCAATTATAATAACTATCACTTTTAACCAAAGTAACTTATATTTTGCAGAGAAAAATGGGGAGTTGGATAATTGTGAACTATCACACCCCAGAATTTTATCAGATAAGCAGAGCTCATCAATATGCATAAAACAACTTTCTACAGTAGCTAATATCCCTAATACAACTTCTCAAAGTGGCAAAAATAAACACGTTCCTTAATATGACCCAAAGAGGCAGCCTGTCTATAGCATATAAAAATAAAAAGCAGAAGTTAAGCTATAATTATGCTTAATAACTAGTGTTTTAGTTATTACTCAGAAATTATCTAAGTATGCACTGATTTTTCCACTAATTAGCCCAATTTAAAATGGATCCAAGACTTTACCTAGATCTTGAAAACTTGTCTTCAATCTGACATACTACAAACCATGACTAACAAAAAGAAGTTCACCAAAGCAAGTGTGCACTTTGGTCAAACACAAATTTACATTTTTCATAAGCAAGCATTAAGTAGAAGTAATGCTAGTTTATTTGATCAGTAAACCTGCATACACTTAGAATAACATACCCAAGTACACTTGTATTATATATAATAACACTGATAAATCAAAGAAGACATAGCTGTTTTTACTAAACCAAATTAATAAAACAGTCTAGTTTACCAAAGATTTACCTAAATTATGTGAATCTGAATTCTTAAAATGTTCCTAAGCTGGCTGGTTTCAGAATACTTTTTAAATCTAGCACATTCAAATTTTTAGAAATTCTATTTCTTATTTTCTGGGAATTA
Organism: Sapajus apella; assembly: GCF_009761245.1. Lineage (NCBI taxonomy): Eukaryota > Metazoa > Chordata > Mammalia > Primates > Cebidae > Sapajus > Sapajus apella. The sequence goes on from NW_022436990.1 coordinate 10,781,422, forward strand.
CTGGCCTCCTATGTGTATGTAAGCATTTACATCTCTTAAACCAGCAGTCTCCAACCTTTTTGGCACCAGGGACTGGTTTCCTGGAAGATAATTTTTCCCTTGGGTTGGCAGGGTAGATGGCTTGGGGATGAAACTGTTCCACCTCAGATCATCATGCATTAGATTCCCATAAGGAGGGTCCAACCTAGATCCTTCCTATGCGTGGTTCACAATAGGGTTTGTACTTCTATGAGAATCTAATGCTGCCGCTGATCTGCCAGGAGGCAGAGCTCAGGTTGTAATGCTCAACTGCCATCTGCTAACCTCCTGCTGTGCAGACAGTTCCAAACAGGTCACAGACAGGTACCAGTCCATAGCCTGGGCTTGGGGACCCTTGTCTTAAACCAATCAGAGCCAGACTCCTTTAATGCAGGAGATTTTATAATCTAAATTATTAACACCCTCTTGATTTAGGAAACCAATACACACTCATATAATGAGAGATAAAGACTTTTCTGAATTACAGACACACAGACATAGAGTTTATAGCTTCAATTCTAAAATTTCACTCATAGGTCAATAAACACAGAAGCACAAAAAATTTACCAATTCAGATATCAAAGAACTATTCTCCTTCTTGGTGGGCACAATATTCTTAATTGATCAGAGCCCAAAATGGACAAAAGGTATACAAACAAGACTAATAAACTAATTTATCTATAGTCTCTCACCCAACAAAGACCAGATCTTTATAAATATTAATCCATTCACAGAGTTTACCAAATGATCAGACATGAAATTCCCAATCATTGCTTCCAGCCAGTACAGCAGATGTACTGGCTGGAAACAAAGCAAACACAAACCACAAACTTAATAGAGAAAAATATTAAAATTAGAAAAACAAGAGTCAGCAGAGTTCTATTGTCATTTGGGAGCCAAGAAAAAAATGTGTCTGGGCTTTAAGCAGCGCACAAACTTCTCTGGTGAAAAGTACATCCAGTTTTGTTAGATGAATCCACAGACAACTCAGTGGAAGACCTCCAAACTTTTAAAAAGACAATTTTTAATTATTATTATTATTATTATTTTTTGAGATGGAGTCTCGCTCTTGTTGCCCAGGCTGGAGTGCAATGGCACAATCTCAGCTCAGTACAACAACCGCCTCCTCCTCCCGGGTTCAAGCGATTCTTCTGCCTCAGCTTCCTTAGTAGCTGGGATGAAAGGCATTCAACACCATACCTGGCTGATTTTGTATTTTTAGTAGAGATGGGGTTTTTTCCATGTACTCAGGCTGGTCTCGAACTCCAGACCTCAGGTGATCTGCCAGCCTCGGCCTCCCAAAGTGCTGGGATTATAGGCGTGAGCTACCACACTCAGCCAAAAAGAAAATTTTTTAAAAAGCAGGTAAAATCATGCCTCTCATACAGATTAAAATAAGCACATGTTAAAGATTTTATTTATCATGAATCAATGCAGAAACATGGTAGATGTTACAACTAATTCAAAAGAAAAATTAAAAAAATTATGTGGAAAAAAGATTTAATGTGCAAATAGGGGAAAAACTGGGTTCTTCCACAGTGGTGAAAAGAAGTGAATTGAACGTCTAGTCAGGAGAGAATTTGGACAGCTATAAATAGGAATTATTAACTGCCATCAGTTATCTACAATCTACAGAGTTGTAAAATAGTTTCCATTGAATGGGAATCAGCTTTTGGTTTTTCCAGACAATACAGTTTTCCACCTGGGCACAAGTTTTTTCCATACAAATAACATCTCTTCTCTGATACCAGAAAAGAGGATGAGTGTATATAGAGGTAAATTTGTAGTAATTACAAGAAATTAAGAAGTTCATCTCTGACATGGTTTTTTCCCTACCATAAAACAAAACATGAAATTTAGGGAACTGGTTGCTGTGAAAGGGCTCCAAGCACCAAAATATCTCACATCAGTTCTACCAGAGTGACTTTCTCATTTCATTAAAAGTAGCTATTAAAACACAGATGGGCCATATGGATGATATGCCAGATGATCCTTTGAATCCACGGGCAGAAGCCAATCCTCTGGAAACTTTAAGAAGTTGAGTCTGGGAATCTATCACTAAGAAAGCTTGAAAAATACTGTTCTAGTATATTTTAGTTTGTGGAGTTAGCAGAGCCCTGAAGAAATAAAACCCAGACTGGTGAGTCTTTAAATATCCTTGGAATTGTAAATGGGACGTTTAGAAAGGGTCTTGGGGAGCCAGTGAGCACATTATGAAGAAACGTAGTATTCTACGTTTCTACCATAAAAGGAAGGTAGTAGCAAAGAAAGGAGCCTGGTGGGGAACTCGAAATAAGCTTCACCTGATATACAGAGTGTCTGATGGAAAAGAGAGGAAAGAAAGAAGGGTGCTGACAAGCCCAAAGATCTTATAAAGGCTAAGAGTTCACAGGAGGCATGGAGAGAAAAAGAGGGAGAGAGAGAGAGTGAGAGAGAGAGAGAATGCAAAAAGAGATCTTACAGACACCCCGGCTGCACTCAGGACAATTAAATCAGAATCTCTTGCCAGACACAGTGGTGAGCACCTGTAATCCCAGGTACTTGAGAAGCTAGGCAGAAGGATCACTTGAACCCAGGAGTTCCAGATCAGCCTAAGCAACCAAGTGAAGCCAAGTGAAGACCCTGTCTAAAAACAACAAAAATAACAAAGGCAGAATCTCCAGGGCAGGACTCAGTCACTAGTGTTTTTAAAAGCTCTTGTGATTGCAACCTGCAGCCCAGGTTGATAACCTTTGTTCATCAAGTGCACATCAGGTGACGCTGGTCATTGATGCCGTGGTTCTAAATGACTCCTCTGTTCCTTGCTAAAGAGGATGTGAGGATTTAGGATGAGTTTCTTCTTTTTAATTAGAGCAAAATTCATGAAGAGGAAATGACCTGTGGTTTTTGACTTTCAATTGTGTCACATCACCGAATGTGCCCTTTCTGTGAGTAAAAAGAAAAAGAACAAGGTCAACTTTCTACTTAGTGTGTGCTGTTCAGTTGTTGCAGTCAAATGAGCAGAACTCAGAAATATAATTGTAAAATGGCAGGGTTGAGGTCTTTATCTTTTTCTTTGTAGTTTACTGCAAATAGTATGACCTAATAATACTACAAATGGTGCGGTAAAAATAGCAATGAATTTGACATCAGAAGATGGTAGGACCAGTGCCAATCTTGCCCAGGGATTAAAATACACTGACATAAGTGTAGTTTATAGAAGTGTAAAAGTGTATATACGCTTTACATAAGTGTGCAAGTGTAGTTTATATAAGTGTATAAACTACACCCACCTCAGCCTCAGTTCCCTTTTCTGAAAAATAAGATGCATCTCTTTCGATCTAAAATGTCACTGATTGCAAAATGCACCACAGTTTTACATATCACAAAGAAAAGGTAGTTGTTTTATTTCAGTTAATGTAAATAGTTGAAATTATTATGTTTATTGACAAGTTCAAATGTTCCAGAATATAAAAATAAAACTTGTCTCATTGAAAAAATCCTTTAAATAAATTTCTTAAAGCCAATTTGTTAATAATTCCTATTAAGTCTCATGGCAGAAGGGGTGCAGTGGCTCACGCCTGTAATCCTAGCACTTTGGGAGGCCATGCAGGTGGATATGAGGTCAAGAGTTCGAGACCAGCCTGGCCAACGTGGCAAAACCCCATCTCTACTAAAAATAGAAAAATTAGCCAGGGTGTGGTGGCGTGCACCTGTAGTCCCAGCTCCCTCTGGAAGCTGAGGCAGTAGAAGAACTTGAACCCGGAAGGCGGAGGTTTAACTGAGCCAAGATGGTGCCACTGCACTCCAGCCTAGGTGACAGAGAGACTCCATCTCAAAAAAAAAAAAAAAGACTCATCCTTCTCAAATGAGTCAAATCATACAAAATATTATTTAATTAAATAGCCACCTACCTCATAACTTTCTTATAAAGATGTGATAAAGAACACTATTTCTTCTTAAAAAAAACATGATTGGAAATTCATATATACTTAATCATGGGTACTAATACAAGAGTTGTTTTTGTCAAAATGCAAATATAGGATCTTAAATATTTTTGAGTTTAGCAGAAGCCAACAGTGTTTTAATGTTTCAAGTGCGCAGTGTGAAGACATACTAAATGCAAAAATGTTTAAGATCGCATATTTGCATTTTGGCTAAAACAACTTTATCCTAAAAAGAAAGTAATTTGTTAGAACAAGTAACCAAACAACTATGGAAAGCACCTGGTCATGTTATCAAATGATTCAGAGACTCAAATGACATCAACGCTCTTTCCTAACTTCTTTCCCTGATCTTATTATTCTCTCAGTCTTCCATGTGATACAGAAATTGGCCACCACAGGCCCTGGGGTTACATACTTACAACTCACAAACTCACAATGTTTGTTTATAAACATTGGTTAGGGTACAAAGTTACAATTAAAGAAGAGGGAAAATAATTCTGATGCTCTATTGCACAGTAGGGTAAGGATGGTTAACGGTGAAATTTTGTATACCACAAAATAACTAGAAGAGAGGCTATTGAATGTTCTTATCACAGAGAATGGATAAATGCATGAGGTGGTGATACACTACCGATTAGATCGTTATACAACATAAATACGTATCGAAACATCAAATTGCACCCCATAAATATGTACAATTATAATGTGTCCTTTCAAAAAACAAAAAACAAACCACCAGACCTTCTACCTGGATATCGTTCATGGATATATTCTAAAACCATTAAAGGAAAGATTTCTGGGAGACTTTATAGTGTGAGGGGTCAGACTGCTGACCCCACCTGCATCCACGGGTCAGGGGTAGTCATCACTCACACCGGGACAGCCAGCAGACACACGACTCGTGCTGAGGTGCAGTCAGCACACCCCCTACCACTCTGTTTGAAGCCGTGCGAGCTTCAAAACAAAACACAGCACAACTGAACCAGAATCTAATGAGGCCATTACGCCTAACTATAAATTTTCAAGAAACATACAGGCTAGAGAAACAGCTTAAACGACACCATCAGTAAGTAATGAGCCAAATCCAAGATTTGTGACATTCCACAGGGCAAATATCCCTCAATATATGAATAACATGAAGAAAAACGAGGGGCGGGCAATTAGAGGACAACCGAGACCGGGGTCCTAGCAACCGAATACAACGTGGGACCTTGTTTGGATCTCCATGACAATTCGACTATAATAAGGAATTTCTGAAATAAGGAAACTTGAAAGTAGACGAACTATTAGGTGTCATGAAGGAATTACCTTAACTTTTTTAGGCGTGATAATGGTCGGTTAATTACATTTTTATAAAAATTACTCATTAGAGGAAGTTTATGGTGAACGACCTGTTCTAAAGGTGTCGCGCCGACCCCGGGCCGGCCCTCTCGGTGCCGCGGCAGCCTCTCTATCAGGGCGTCTCCAGCTCGCCTGGGCGCTGAACCCCGCCAGCGCGCTCTGAGACGGCCGCAGCGCGGGTAGCCCCCGGCATGCTCCGCGGGCTGAGCTCGTCGCCTCGAGAACTCAAAGCACCTGGCCTGGGTCCCGCTCGGGGCCCCTTACCCAAAGTGCCCTGGGCGCTCATTTGCATGTCCCACCCAACAAGAAAACCTCACAGTTCAGTTTTGGCTATGTACTGCCTAGCACTCAGAGCACCAAACGTGCAAGCCTTGAGATGAGGTTCCGTTGCATGAAATTCTCCTAAAGGCTCCAAGGTGTATAGGAAAGCGTGCGGTTCGGTCACCGTAAGTAAAAAGAGCAAGAGCCTCCCGTGCTTTATAGGGCCTGTGGACTACCGCAATAACGTGCTCGCTTCGGCAGCACATATACTAAAATTGGAACGATACAGAGAAGATTAGCATGGCCCCTGCGCAAGGATGACACGCAAATTCGTGAAGCGTTCCATATTTTGCGCAGTTCACGAAGGTCGCCGCAGTAAACACGGAGGGTTTTAGAGCGGTTGCTCGAGATCTCTTCTGTTCCTGCACTTTCCTGCCCACGGCCTCGGCCGCGTGGACACCTACGACGCTTTCTTGGCCTCCCACCAGTCCTGTCGCCCAGTGGGCGCCCTTCCTTGACAGCCTCCACCTTCAAGGCGCCCAGCCATTCACGTTACTATTAAGTTACCTCGGTGATCCTCGTATCTGAGTCCAAATACTTGTTTTTATTGATTAAAATCTGCTTTCAGTCTGGGCAATGAACATTCCTCATAATCCCGTCACAGAATCTGTCCGATTTCTGTAAACCGGCCTTTCTAAGTACTTATTAGAGGCTACATGAAAACAGAAGACTCGTGAAAACAGATCACCCAAATGGGCTTGCTACTTCTGGCCAGTACTCAAATGGGTCCTGAAACTCTTGAATCCATAGGCAAAGACCAACACTGATCTCCAATAATACCAGCCCTTGGTAACATTCCTTTCCTCTGTGCAGCTCGCAGTCTAAGAAAAAAGAGGGTGCAAGCAACTCCAGTCTAAGATGATGAAGAAAGACACAAAGTAGGCGCAAGAAATGAGCGCTAATGTTTCCTTCCTCTAGTAGAGATTTATTAATTTAGAAAAGATTTCGTGAGGATTCGTTGAACAATTCTTGTGCCAGGTGGTCTTCTATTGAACAAAAGCCAAACAAACTGGGGCTCCTGAGATTGTGTTGTTGGGGGAGACAAGACCGTGAGTCTATTTCAGAATGAAAAGTTCTATTAAGAAGGCACAAGATGATCGACATTTTTCCATTTCCAAAATGCGTATTAACGATATATTTGCACACAACATTCCAAGTGTGACTGTTCTCCGTTCGCATTTCGTAGATCTCCTTAAACAAGTATTTTTGTAATGAAAATCACAATTTCGTTATCGGGTGTCACCGTTTTTGCTTAACCTATTTCTTTAGTGCCACATTAGCAGACACTGAAATGATCCTCGTAGGCTGCGCAAAACACGGAGAGCTCCATGAATTTCAGCTTGGCACACGGACCATGCCAATTTTTCCCGTATTGTTCCAGCTTTAGTAAATGCTCTGTCGAAGCAAGTATATAACAATGCTCGTCCACAGGCCTTATAAAGCACAGGAGACTCTAGCCTTTTGTAGTTACGGTGACTGAACCGTGAGTTTTTTTTTTTTTTTTTTTTTTTTTTTCCTATACACCTTGGAGCCTTTGGGGGAATTTCATGCAACGGAACCTCATCACAAGGCTTGCACGTTTGGTGCTCTGACCGCCAGGCCGTACGCGGCCGCGACTGACCTGTGAGGTTTACTTGTTGGGTGGGACATGCAAATGAGCGTCCGGGGCACTTTGGGTAAGAGGCCCCGCCCGGGACCCAGGCCGCGGGCTTTGAGTTTTTGGGCCGCGAAGCTCAGCCCGCAGAGCATGCCGGGAGGCTGCAGTCCTTGCGGCTGCAGTGTAGCGCGGAGGACCGAGCCGGCCTGGAGCACTTGGCGTCTCTCCGAAGTCACTCTGGGAGCTGGGGAGGTCGTTGGCCCGCTAGGTCACCAGGGCCCTGGGTCGAGTAGGGGTCCTCCCCAATACAAGAAAGGTTTCACCGATATTTCGCTGGTGACACTGGGGCCTTGTGCCAACAGACTTTTCTGAAGTGAGCCCACAGTTCAACCCTCCGAGAGAGACCTTCCAACGATTCAATCACTCAGTTCTGGAGCGGTCGGTACCACATTCTAGGTTGCCGTGGACTCCGCTGGCATTTCCGCGACTCTCTCCAGCCCGTCAGGTTGCGGGCTGAGCACCTTGCACGAGACGGCCACCCCCCTCTCTCCCCTGGCCTCCAGATGGTACACCAGCCCCTCCGTCCTTTCTATGCGGGCGCCTCTGAGGTCAGGGGCTCTTCAGCCACGCCCCTTCACAGGTTTCTTCCTTTCAACGCTAAAGTAGCCACGCCCCTTCACAGGTGTCTTCCCCTGACCGCTACTTTCGCCCCGGAACGCTGAAAAACCGGCTGACAGGTGGATTTGAGGAATTACAATAGTTCACTTAGAGAACTGGAGAAGCATTCTTGTACGACGTTATACCTCCTTGCACTCTAATCCTAACCCCCTTAGGATCCAAACGTACGGGACAGACCTACTCGCAAGAAATACTCTGTTAGTGTTAAATATTCTGATTTTTAACTACAGCAAAAATCATATTGCTCATATCCCTGACCGTTGTGAGATGAGGGCCCAAAGATCAAAGCCTCTGGTATTTATTTGGTTACAGTATTTCATATATTGAAGTAAGTGAAGGGCAAATGTTTGCCTGTGTTGTATTAAAACGGCACCTTGAATGAGGAATATGGCATATTTACCAATAGCTGGAGTTTTGCTGCCTTTTCTCCATGTGGTCTTTTTACGCCTTCCTGTAACAATACTTTGATGTAAAAATCTGCTAAAAAAAAATCAGTAATTTTGAGAAAAACTTTAATTGGTATCCAATTTTCTAATGTGCCAAAATAGTGTGAAATCATATAAGAGTTTCTGGTATTGCTGAGCCAAAACCAGAAAAAGGAACAGAAAGGAAAGACAGGAATTACTGCTAAACCTATCTTATTCTGTGTTCGTGGTTATAATTCTTTCCTTTAACAGCTTTTGAAAAATAATAAAACACTATGTTCTTTCCTCACTCAAAATAATTAGGCAAAAACGGTATTCCTGTTGAGTTAAATTGCCTGATTACAAACAAAATGTGCTTTGATGTATTTCTTCTAACGCCCTGTCTTTCCAATAAGCTATTTCTGCTTTGAGACTTCAAAGCTATTAGGAAGCAGTAAATTGATGTTCAATTTTATTATTTTGAAGAAGTACATCAAAATTCTTTAATGTTCTCTTTTAAAAACTTTACAACTAATCTCTTAAAAACTTTACAACTAATTAAAGAATACATGGTTAGAAGAATCTATAGTTAGAAAGATGTTCAGAGTTACAGAGTCATGAACTTGATGTCCCTACAATCTATATGCGCCTTCAGAGTTAGGCTGCACTCCCAGATGACCACTTATAACCCTTTCCATTCTAAAAAGAGGGAAAAGACTTAGCACATACAAGGAAAAAAAATGGTTGAAGATTGGCAGGAGATAAATCCATCAGGGGAAAATATCTTTATAAATGGTTGTAGGCCTGGTGAGGTCCCAGTGTTTTGGGAGGCCAAGAGGAGGACCCCTTGAGGCCAAGTGTTCAAGAACATCTGGGCAACTTAGTGAAACCCCAGCCTCCTTCTCTCTCTCTCTCTCTCTCTCTCCCCCTCTCTCTCTCTCTACACACACACAGACACACACACATACATACTGAGCCCAGTGGCATGCTCCTGTAGTCCTAGCTATTTGGGAGGCTGAGGCAGGAGGATAGCTTGAGCCCAGGAGTTCAATGCTGCAGTGAGCTATGATCAAGCTACGACACTCCAGCCTTGAGAACTCTGTCTCTTAAAAGAAAAAAATGAAGTAAGTGGTTTTAAATGCTCAGATGTATACAGAAATAATAAGAAAACTTAATTTTAGAGTCATGGTATTACTGAAAAATGCAATGTTGAAAGAGCTAGAATGGAATTTTTCACAGGTGATTTATATATGTCCTCTTTTAAAGCACAAAATTCTCCCAAGATCTCCAGTGTTCCTTAAATTCCTTCTATAGGTCTTTAAATAAATATAAACACAAAACAGTGTAAACTCCTTTTTCTTATACCTGTTATACAGCTCTAAAACAAAAGCAGATTTACAAATTTGACACAAAAGTACAAATCAGTAAAATTCAAATTAACAGCATTATTAATTTATTGCAGTAGATAATGCATTTGGCTGAAACTATCAACACTATTGAGTTTGCCAACATATTAGCAGTATCTTTTTTTATTTTTATTTTTTTTGGAGACAGAGTCTTGTTCTGTCACCCAGGCTAACTGCAACCTCCACCTCCAAGCCTCCGGCAATTCTCCTGCTCCAGCCTCTCAAATAGCTGGGATTACAGGCATGCACCACCACACCCCGCTGATTTTTGTATTTTTAGTAGAGACAGGGTTTCACCATGGTGGCCATGCTGGTCTCAAACCCCTGGCCTCAAGTGACCTGCTCACCTTGGCTTCCCAAAGTGCTGGGATTACAGGTATAAGCCACCACGCCCAGCCTAAAGCCATATCATTTAATTCAACATGGAGTTAGTATAACAATATAATTTTAATCACCACTAAATATATATCCAATCAAATTTTGTTGAAATTTGGAATAGGAAAGATTACCTGAAGTTAGTTTTAATTATTAGGACTATTTTTAAGCTATTTTTAAAGTTTCGGCCTTGAATTTATAGTTAGACCACTGAAGGTAAAGAAGAAACAGGGCTTCTCATTGTGTTTTATTTATATCTGCGTGGGACTCTATTTGGCCAATATTGCAACAATAGTTGGCAAAAGACAAAAAGATTAATGGGGATAGTCAGTGTCCTCGAAAATTTCCTCTCACTCTCAAAACAGGGCAGACAGGTTTCTGTAGTGAAAGAATTTTGACACAGGCATCACACAGCTTGTGGCTTTTCAAACAGGCTCAGCACCATGTCTGCCATTTGAATGAGGCTTGAGAGGGCAGAATTTCATAAAGATGATTAGTAGATACTGAAAGTCACTCATTTATACCATTTCAAAATTAATCATAAATCAAATTTTATTATTATTTCCATTCTGTTTTCATCTTAGAATATTCAAATTACTGTTACACCTTTATTGGTACAATATGTCTGAAAGCATTTGGCTTTTGCTTGGTGCAAATACATCACTTACCCATTATTCAATCTGTCTCTGTTCATTTCTTATTAGCCCCTACAAAGTAATACATTACTCAATCGTATGTTATTTTCATCATGTGAAATCAAAGTATTGATTTCACAAACCATAAGAAACTACGGTCTTTGTAATTGAAAATGTTATTCATGTGTGCATTATCACTGAGAAAAAGAAATTTTGACTTCATTAACAAGTAATTCAACATAAGCATAGTGACAGAGTGGCAGAAACTAGCCATTGCTGTCATTTAGATAGCAGTACCTGCCAACCTAAGAGCAGCCAGTTACAAACACTGTCACATTGACGGTCCTTTAGCTAAGTAAGATGACATGGCAAACAATGCAGATTCATATTGAAATCTCATGGCAATATTTAGTTATAAGGTGAATATTCAGATGTTTTAGACCCTGCCTATTTTAATATTTTTAAGTGATCATATCAATAAAAACAATGTCTTTCTAAAAATCCTATAGATAACCCTCCAACCCTTAAGAATCTGTCTGAAGACTCCAATAGGTTCTAGATCCTGGTCTGAGGAACACTGTATAGGCTGATATAGAAAATTTTAATTCCTGGAATAACTCAAGAATTAGAAATAGAAACTGTGGCAGAAAGGTGTAATATTTATGAAGCATCAAATACTTGACAGGTATTTTACATACAAGATTGCATTTAGTATTTGCAATACTTCTGACCTAGTTATTACCCATTCTATAGCTGAGGAAACTGATGCTCAAAAGAATTATGTACCTTGCTTAAGTGCGTACTAGTAATAAAAGGAGGTTAGAAGAAAGACAGCGTTCAAACTAAGGAAATTCAAAATCCTAATCTCAAGCTTTTTCTATTATTCTGTGATTTAATTTAACGTTAAAGATAACCAAATACATCTTTTACAAGGAAAATGTTTATGAACTGATTTGAAATTCAATCAATACATAATAAAAAAGGAAAACTTCAGTCAAGTCTAGATGTTTTAGATTATGAAGGTCAATCTCAGACTTCCCAAATGTTTCTGGGCTATCTTCATCAAACCACTGATGTTTACACATGAAATCAAAGGTAATATAATTGTCATAGAAATAAAAGGTAATATAATTGTCATAGAAATAAAAACAAAGGAAAAAAACCTGCAACTATAAAAAACAATAATGAAATTATCCTACACATCATCTGTACCCACGTTAGTCTCCGTTAATACAAATGATTCAGAATTGCCTTACTGTTCAGGTCTTTAATAAAGTGACTAAATAATAATTTGATTATTTGAATGCATGTTTCATCAATCAAAATCACCTTTATTTTAGGCAATAAACTTTTGTTTTAATAAAATAGTTTTCATTACAGGATCCCAGTGTAGTTACATAGTGTCCCAGCATTTCTGAGAGCTTTACAAAGGTAGAGAAAACGGTCCTTTTTTTTTTGTAAATGCACAAAAATTAATTTGAGATGGAAATTCTAAAAGAAAACATAGGAAAATAATTGTGCAACGTTGGGCTTAGCAAATATTTCTAGGACGAGACACAGAAAGCAGAAACCATTAAAAAGTTAGTAAATTGACTTCACACAAAACTTCAAACTCTGCTCATTAAAAGATACCCCACTAAAAAAAAGGCAAGCTAGAGACTTGGAGAAAATCATAATCAAATATCAGAAAAAGGAACTATACCAAGAAGAAATCAGGAACTCTCACAACTCAACAATAAAAAGAAAAAGAACTCAAAGAAAATAAGGCCAAAAGTCTTAAACAGACACTTTTTCAAAAATATGCAAATGGTTAATAAGAAAATGAAAAGATAACGTCATTAATCATCAGGAAACTGCTAGTTAGTGCAATGAATACACCACCTGCTAGAATGGCTAAAATTTAAAAGACTGATAATACCAAATATTGTAAACTACATGGAATAACTAGAACTCTCACACATTGTTGGTGGGATTGTAAAATGGTGCAACTTTTGAAGAACTATTTGGCATGTTTCTATAAAGATAAACATACACTGACACTGTGACCTAGCAATTCTACTCCTACATATTTGTCCAGGATAAATAGGACACATGTCCACAAAGATTCATATATTAAGGTTTACAATTGCTTTATTTCTAATAGTCTCAATCTGGAAACAAGCTAAATGTCCATCAACAGGAGAATGAATAAATTGTGATATATTGATAGAAGGGAATGTTACTCAGCAATAAAAAGAAACACATTCGTGGTATGCACAACATGGATGGATTTCACAGAACAGAATAGCAATTGCTTAAAAGGAAGGGGGGAAATGAATTGACTAGAAAATGGTACAGAGGAATATGGTACAGAGGGAATGACTTAAAGCTGTATATCTGGATCAGTATGTAGGTTACATGTGGGTGTTGGGTATATTCATTTGTCAAAACACATCAACTATATACTTGAGATCTGTGCATCTCACCATTATAAATTATATCACAAAAAAAGCATGCTTAAACAAAAAGAAGAAAGCATCAAAAACAAAAAACAAATCTGTTGTGAAGTCTAACAATGCCAAAGGATTTACTGTTTCTAACCAGAGTACCACGGTTTTCGGAACTTTATACTCTACCTGTACCCCTTCACTAAATGTGTATTGATCCCATCATTAGAAAGCATTTAGCTAAGCTGGTAGTCTGTGGAGGCGTCAGTCGAGTCAAGAAACATATAAATAAACCTCTAAAGTAGTTCATGGAATGCTGTTTAATTTATATTAATTCCTTTATTTCATAAGCATTTACTGAGCACCAATTTATATGCCAGGCAATGTTCTAGGCACCAGGGGTTCAGCAATGACCAAGACACTACACCCCGTGCCTCATGGAGTTTCACTTGAGTATGGAATAGACAGATAATTTAAAAGTACACAAACAGACCCAGCACAGTGGCTCATGCCTGTAGTCCCAGCATTTTGGGAAGCCAAGATGGGCAAATCAGCTGAGGTTAGGAGTTCGAGACCAGCCTGGCCAACATGGTGAATCCCTGTCTCTACTAAAAATACAAAAAAATAGCTGGGCTTGGTGGTGCACACCTGTAATCCTAGCTACTCAGGAGGCTGAGGCTTGAGAATAGCTTGAACCTGGGAGGCAGAGGCTGCAGTGAGCCAAGATGGCACCACAGCACTCCAGCCTAGGCAACAGAGCCAGACTCTGTCTCAAAAAAAAAAAAAGGTATACAAATAAATAAATGAGGTAATTTCAGTTGGTGAAAATACATTGAAGAAAATAAAATATTTAGAAAATGAAACATTTAATCACATTTTACTCATTTCTGAGGAAGGGTATGTGAATCACATATTTGCTTGTAATGTTATACTTAGTGCCATTGATTTCAAAGATCAACTCTACTTTTACTCTCACTGTGCAATAAAAACAGTTTCAGAATGAGAACATGAGGCCATATTTTACCAGTGCACATTTATGTACATCTTATTTTCTTACATGCTCTTTTAAAAAGGACAGATTGACAATTCACCAGATCATTACACACAAATTAAGAGCATATGGACTGTGTGTTTAACTAAAGCACACCACAGTGTTAAGATCCACTATCATCCCTCAATTTCACTGGGAACCCTCACTTTTTCCTCAGGGCTCAAGTATTTATAGAGAGTTATACTTGTAAGTGACTAGAGATATTTAAAACCTACTGGCTTGAGATAACTCATGAAAATCAGACTACATACCAACGCCTCATTCATCATATCATGCATAGTATAGAGAATAAAGTTTTCAGACTCTAGAAGTCTTATTAGCACCTAGCACATTAGAATTGTTTGAGAGACATACAGTTGTCCCACACTATTTCACCAGCTTATGCATCTATTACCACTCAACAGTATTGTTGCTTTTGATCTTTTAATGTTTATATGGGTTTGCATGGAAGTAGAAACAGAGATTCCAGACATTAGAATTTTAGCTATGTTTGACTTCATTGAAAAGCTAAAATTGTCATAAAACCAGCTTTCTCAAAGCCAAGCAAATTGGTGCAAGGGAAAACATTGGTGAAATTATTTCCTATTTTAATTTCTACTATGGTTTATACCATTTTGAAAAATGGTGTTATTTTTTTATTAAACTCTATGAGCATTTCATGGAAGACAACAGGTGACAAGCATCATTGGTCATTGCCTGCTTAGAAACCGACGTTACCAGAAGGCAACACCGTCAGTCTAGTGGCTTGCTAGTAGAACTGAAGTTAAGCCAGAGTGCTGCGTTGTCCTTTCTGGGCTAATCTTCTATCATCCCTTCTATGCCACAGAACTCATGGAAGAGAAACTTGCTGATTGTTAACTGATTCTATACATGATGAAAATCTATATTTATGTTCATTTGCCTTGCAAAATGATGACAGTGATGGTAGCTCTCGAGAAACCATAAAACAGGTATTCAAGTGAAGGCAAGCAATTGAACAGAAAAGGACACTCAGGCTGCATAGTCACCTGAACAAAAAGAAAATTGAGAATCAAAATGTCGCCTTATATAACAATGAAAATGAAAATGGACCCCTACAATTTTAGGAAGGCTGAGTTGGGTTTTTTCCCTCTATTTTATGAGAACATATTCAGCATGTTGGTAATCACATGAAAAGCAATCACTTGTGTCTTTTTAAAGCAGAGTTTGAAGCTGATGGCAGATGCATGAAAATGCCTATTAATCAGATCTTGCTCCATGTTTTCCAGCTGAAATGTGTCACACTCTAAACTGAGAAAATAACTCCAGGTCGCCCTCCTTGGAAGGCACACATGATGATGTCTGAAATCATCATAGAATGTTTTATCCTCCTTGGTCCTTTCTCATCATTCTGAGATACATGGTCAATAAATGACCCCCTTTTGGTAGATCACATGGCCCTTAAACCATTGGAGTTGTTAGAAACAAATGCTTTGGGGTAGGACATATCTGGATTTGAATCTCAGTGTGCCATGTACTAGTGTGGCTCTGGGTAAGTTATTTGTGGTTCCCTAATTCCTTGAGTTGGACGTAAGACCTACCTCCTCACATTATTGATGTATATACTGACGACCTTGACTAGGGGAATGGGTGGAAGTACAAGCTGGAGGCGCAAATGATAAAGGTGGGATGTTCAGTTAATGAGAGATAGGAAGTGAAATGAAATAATTCTTTCAATAAGCCTGGTCATGAAGGAAACAAAAGCTGCAGAAACAGATATAAAGTAAAAGAGACCTTTGTTGTTATTGTTGTTGTTGTTGTTGGCAGAGAAACTTGAGCGTGCTTATATGCTGATGGCAAAAAGTAGAGCAGAGACTGAAGATTCAGGAATGAGGGGAGATCATTGATGGAGTCAGGTTCCTGAGGAGGTGGGGTGGAGACTGGATGACAGGGGAAATACTCTTTCCCTTGCTGTTGTTACACCACTCTGCGATACATCTCCTTTCCTTTGCCTCTCAAAAAGCTATACATTCTTTATTAAGACCACCCGGTATTGGCACAAAAGATAGACAAATAGATTAATAGAACCAAAAGGGCACCTGATTTATGACAAGATAGCACTGAAGGGCAACGGGGAAACGGCAATTCCTTCAATAAACAATATTAACAGCTGGGTGCGGTGGCTCACACCGGTAATCCCAGCACTTTGGAAGGCTGAAGTTGGTGGATCACCCAAGGTCAGGAGTTCAAGACAAGCCTGGCCAACATGGTGAAACCCTGTTTCTACTAAAAATACAAAAAATCATCAGGATGTAGTGGCACGTGCCTGTAATCCCAGCTTTCTGAAGGCTGAGGCAGGAGAATCACTTGAACCCTGGAGGCAGAGGTTGTCGTGAGCTGAAATGGGGCAACTGCGCACCAGCCTAGGCGACAGACCAAGCCTCCATCTCAAAAAACAAACAAACAAAAACAATATTGGCTCACCTCTATATCTGTAGAAATTTTGATTTCTACCTCATGCAATACTTGAAAGTCATTTCCAAATAAAATGTGTATCTAAAGGTAAAAGGTAATAAAGTTTCTAGACAATAATAACATAAGAAAATATCTTAGTGACTTTGAAGTAGGGAATGTTTGCTTAGGCTGAAAGCAAAAAGTATTAACTATTGATAAGGAGAAGATTAGCTACATTAAAATTGGGAATTTATGTTCCTTCTAAAAAAAATCACCATTAAGATGGAAAGGCAAGCTCAAGAGTAGAAGATATTTGTATACATATAACCAACAAAGGGTTCAGATATAAAGAATTCTAGCAAATTGATAAGAAAAAGACAACTCAATAGAAAAGTAGGCAAAACACCTGATTAGGCACTTTACAGAAGAAGATATCCAAATGACCAATACACATATGAAAAAGTTTCATTGTCACTGGTCATAAGTGAAATGCATATTAAAACTATCTTAAAATACCGGTAACCCAGGGTTGGCAGAGATGTGAAGTATTCTAATTTTCATACAATTGCAGTGAGAGTATAAATTGATGCAACCACTTTGAAAACTGTTTGTCAGTATCTGTTAAAGCTGAATGTACACATACTCTGTGATCCAGCAACCCACAGTTACATTTACACATGTTTATTCATAGAAGCACTGTTCCTAATAACCCAAGTATCATGTCTTCAGCAAGAAAATTAATAAATTAATTAAGAAATATGTATACAGGCCAGGAGCGGTTGCTCATGCCTGTAATCCCAGCACTTTGGGAAGCTGAGGCAAGCAGATCATGAGGTCAGGAGATCAAGAGCAGCCTGACCACAATGGTGAAACCCTGTCTCTATTAAAGATGCAAAAATTACCTGGGTGTAGTGGCGCATGCCTGTAGTCCTAGCTATTCAGGGGGCCGAGGCAGGAGAATCACTTGAACCTGGGAGGCAGAGGTTGCAGTGAGCCAAGATAGCGCCACTGCACTCCAGCATGGTGAAAGAGTGAGACTCCATCTCAAAAAAAAAAAAAAAAAAGAAATAAAGAAATATGTATACAATACCACAACAACATAGATTAATCACACAAACATAACATTGAGTAAAAGAAGCCAAACACAAAAGAATCTTTCTGTCCCATTTTTATGATATACCAAAACTAGTCTACTGTGCAAAAATAGTCTACTGTGTTGGAAATCAGAATAGCCATTATCTTTTAATGAGGAGTGTAGAAAATGACTAGGCATAAGGTGGGCTTCTGGAATTGTGATATTCAATCTATTTAACTAGGTGGTAGTTACACTGGTATGTTTGTGTGTTTATTCTTCAATAATTCATCAAGCTATATACTTCTGATTTGTGCAGTTTTCTATATATGTGTTAAACTTCGATTACAATGTTCATTGTGAAAAATTAAAACTATCTATTCTGTCATAAACAGTGTCATCCACATAAACATTTTGTACTTTTCTATTTACCTTACTGATATATCTAGCCATTTCTCTATTAATCTTGTTCTTCTAATTGCTAGTATGAGATTAGAGGATGAGTGTTACTTGTCTTCTGATTTTCTGTGGGTCTTTGCACACAGCAGGTGTTTAATAAATGTTTACTGAATTGAAATTTTAAAACAATATATTGGAACCCTCTCTGGGAAGTTTTAGGCAAGCATGTTATCAAACAATTACTGCTGATTCATCTTTCTTCACCAACTGATCTCTCCTTTATAATGTCCTGACATGAGATGGAACATAACTCTTTTGAAGAAATTTCTCTAAGCTTTGTAAATTTTTTTCTGGGTCATGGACCAGTGGGTATATATGATCTATGGGTATAATTTGTCCATGTACAGAAGGCAGGGACAGCAGCAAAATAATTTTTAATTGTCAGAATATTAAATATGTATCTAAATGCTTTACTGAAAAGCCAAACTGTCTGTTCACTGGAATAAATATCTTTTATTCTTCACTTAAAAAGATGTTCCTATCCACACTGCACCACAAGGCCATCTGCTCTAAGCTATTTCTTCCAGTAAGAGTAAAAATGTGATGGATACATCCATCTCTCTTTTTCTAGGCCTATGGTTATCATATGTTGCATGTGTTTGCAGGAAGTCAGATGTAGGAAAAGAATAGCATTTGTGACCATAAACTATGGCTAAGATAAGAAGCTTCTGTAACATGTTGCACACATGCACGCACACACACACACACACACACACAAACACACACACAAAGATAAAATAGGAAGCTTCGGCTGGGCACTGTAGCTCACACTTCTAATCCCAGCACTTTGGGAGGCTGAGGCAGGCAGATCACGAGGTCAGGAAATCGAGACCATCCTGGCTAACATGGTGAAACCCCATCTCTACTAAAAATGCAAAGAAATAGCTGGGCATGGTGGCACATGTCTTTAGTCCCAGCTACTCTGGAGGCTGAGGCAGGAGAATCATTGAACCCAAGAGGCAGAGGTTGCAGTGAGCCAAGATTGCCCACTGCACTCCAGCCTGGGTGACAGCAAGACTCCATCTCTGCAGAAAAGAAAACGAGAAGTTGGCCTCAAATACAACTTATCCTAATCAGTTGGTCAAATCAGGTTTTGTTAATTATGTTGCTGGCAGCAACTTTTTGTGCAACCGGGTCCCCTCAGAGAGTCCTCTTGTTTTTACTGGAGTGTGGGTTATGTGACTTTTTCTGAGCTCCCTCACCCCCCGGGGAAACAACACTGAACTGTAATTTTCTCTTTATTGGTCCATCTCCCCCTCTATATCATAAGGATCTTGGGGATCATGTCTTTAAAAAAATATCTCGAATTCCTAGCATTGTACCTGGAACAAAGTTGGCATTTACTAGAATTACACATTACAAATGCAAGTATTAACCGCAGGCTTGATCTGTCACATTCCTAACTTAAACAAGGCTCCATTGTTAATATTTAGCCATGCCAGGAGATTATTAACTCACAAATCTGAATTTTTAGTGAGGTGTTTAATAGTAGAATTAAACTGAACATCTCAGAAGCAGAATATGAGAGGATATTGACTGCTAATCATATAAAATTAGACTTCTGTTTTGGCAATATGAGAACGAGATACCCTGAGGAATTCTCTTAGAACAAAACACCACGGGGGGAAAGATACATAAGTATTATTTAAAAGTCTCTATGAATGCAGAGCTGATCTGGCAAGAAAGCTACCTCCAGATAGATAATGAACATTGGAGATGATATATGCCTGAAGCATCTGACAGTCTCTGGTGGAATGAAGCTTTTGGTTTTAACTAACTGCATGTAAGAGTCAGGAGACAAAACTGAAGGCTTGTAAAATGTGGGAAGTCAAAATAAAACCTTGGCATAATCTGAGACTCTAAAAGGCATCATTTTAGTGTAAGGATGAAATTGGGGGAAACTCTCACCACATAGTAGAAGATAATTAGGAAACATGTCAATCTCAGCCTTATTTATAAATTGAATGGGAAAAAAATGTTTTCTTGAGTATGGATTCCAGGACCAAATTCATATTAGATAAACTAACTTTCCAGTTTAAAGTGCTGCCAGGTTGACAATGACTATGTTTAAAAAATTAAGTGGGTAGCAAGGCTATGCCCAAGGAACAACAGACAATAAAAAAATTATCAAGTAGATAGATCTAGTAAAAAAAAATTAAAGACAACATCTGGAAATAAGATGTGAAACTAAGATCAGACACTCAATGATCAGATTAAAATATCAAATTGTCCATAATTAAAAAGAGAATTACTAAAATAGAAATTAGAATGAAAAAAAGTATACAGAATGTAGCACAAAGATATTAAAACTTATATAAAAGAGAGGTTATACAACCTGGAGAATAAAGTGAGAAGTCAAAAATACATTTTTAGAATATAGATATATTAGTCTGCTAGGATTGCCATAATGAAATACCACAGACTGAGTGTCTTAAACAACAGAAATGTTCTCACAGTTCCAAAAGCTAGAAGTCCAAGATCAAGGTGCTGTCAAGGAGGTTGGTTTCTGGTGAGGCTTCTCTAGAGTATAGACAAGCTGCCTTCTCATTGTGCCCTCACATGGCCTTTCCTCTGTTCATGTGGAGGGATTGGAGGGAGAGTGAGCACAAGCATACCCTCGTCTCTCTTATTCGTCTTATAAGGACACCCGTGCTATTGGATGAGGCCCCACTCTTATGTCTTCATTTAACCTTAATTATTATACCTTCCTAAAAGCCTATTACCAAAATGTAGTCTATAACAATAGGCAAAACTAGATAGAACAAGAAAAAAGACAATATTTAAAGACATGATTAAAAATTGATGTTCCACAAACTTAAGAAACTTAAAGCAGTATAAATGAAAAAAAAATATTGCTTTGACACATCATACTGAAATGATAGAATACCAAAGATAAAAATAAGATTAAGAACAAATAACGAAGACAGATTATCCATAGAGGAAGAATTATTAGGACAGCCAACTTATTATCACTTTCAATAGAAGTAAAAAATAATGGTATAGTATCTTCAAAATTCACTGCCAAAAAAAAAATGAAGCTTGGTTGTGGTGGCTCACGCCTGTAATACCAACACTTTGGGAGTCAGAGGTTGAAGGATTTTGCTTAAACCCAGTAGCTCAAGACCAGCCTAAGCAACATCTCTAAACAAAATTAGCTGAGCATCATAGTTTATGCCTGTGATCTTACTTAGTCCTGAGGCTGAAGTAGGAGGATCCCTTAAGTCCAGGATTCAAGGCTGCAGTGAATTAGGATCTCACAATTGCACTCCAGCCTGGGTGACAGAGTTAAACTCTGACTCTAATTTCAAAAAAAATTAAAGTATAAAACTCACAGGTCTTATAAAACAATTTTACAAAGGAGGTTGAGAAAGAAATCATATATCAACACAAGAGAACTCCATCAAACCACGAAGACAAACAGAAAAAAAAAAAAGGGAACAAAGATTCTAGGAAGCAACTAGATAATAACATTATGACAGGATTAAAGCTTCACATATCAATATTAAACTTGAATATAGTTGATTAAATGCTCCACTTCAAAGATACAATTGGCAGAATGAACTAAAAGAATTTCAAAACTTGAATCTTCAAGGCCAGTATTACACCAATATCAAAACCAAAGACACATCAAAAAAAGAAAACTGTAGGACAATATCAATGATAAATATTGATGCACAAATTCTCAGCAAAACTCTAGCAAACTGAATTCAACAACACACTACAAAGCTCATTCATTATGACCAAGTGGAATTTATTCCTGGGATGTAAGTATGGTTCAACATATGCAAATCAATTAATGTGATAACTTTATAGCAACAGAATGAAGGACAAAAACCATGTGATCATTTCAATTGATACCACAAAAGCATTTAATAAAATTCAACATCGCTTTATGATAAAAACCCTAAAAAATCCCTGGATATAGAAGGAATATACCCCAGCCATATATGACAGACCTACAGTTAGCATCATACTGAATGGAGAGAAACTGAAATCCTTTCTTCTAAGATCTAGAACAAATAGACAAATATGCCCATTTTCACCACTATTATTCAACATAATACTGAAAGTCCTACCTAGAGCAATCAGACAAGAGAATGAAATAAAAGTCATCAAAACTGGGAAGGAAGAAGTCAAATTATCCTTGTTTGTGGATGAGGTGACCTTATATTTGGAAAAACCTAAAGACTCCACCAAAAAAAAAAACTATTAGAACTGATGAAGAAATTCAGTAAAGCTGCAGGACACAAAATCAACATGCAAAATCAGTAGCCTTTCTATATGCCAACAGCAAACAATCTGAATTAGAAATAAAGTAATCCCATTTACAATTGATATAAATAAAATAAAAGACCTAGGAATCAAATTAACCAAAAAAGTGAAAAAGCTCTACAATGAAAACTATAAAACACAATGCAAGAAATTGAAGAAGACACACAAAATTGGTAAGATAGTCCATGTTCATGAATGGGAAAAATCAATATTGTTAAAAATGATCATACTACCCAAATCAATCTACAGATTTAATGCAATCCCTATCAAAATTGGTAAATGGCATTGTTTGCAGAAATAGAAAAAAATCACAAATTTATATGAAACCATACATACACACAAAAAAACTCAGAATAGCTAAAGCTATCCTAGGCAAAAACAATAAAACCAGAGAATTTATATTACCTGACTTTGAATTATACTACAGAGCAATCATCACCAAAACAGCATAGAACTGGCATAAAAACAGACAGATCAATTAAACAGAATAGAGAACCAGAGAAAAATACGTACATCTACAGTGAACTCATTTTTGACAAATATGCTAAAAACATACATTAGGGAAAGGACGGTCTCTTCAATAAATGGTGCTGGGAATATTAGATATTCACATGTAAATGAATGAAACTTACCCCTGTCTCTCACAGTACATAAAAATCAAACCCAAATGGATTGAAGACTTAAATCTAAGACCTCAAGCTATAAAAGAACTATGAGAAAACATTTGGGGCATTCCCCAGGACATTGAACTGAGCAAAAATTTCTTGAATGGGGCTTCTGCCCCACAAGCACAGGTGGCTAAAGAAAAAATGGACAAATGGGATCAAATCAGGTTAAAAAGCTTCTTCACAGCAAAGAAAGCAATAAACAAAGTGAAGACACAATCCACAGAATGGGAGAAGATATTTGCAAACTATCCATCTGAAAGAAATTAATAACTAGAATATATAAGGAGTTCAAACAACACTACCAGAAAAAAAAACCCAATAATCCAATTAAAAATCAGCAAAAGACCTGAATAGACATTTCTCAAAAGAAGATACAAAAATGTCAAACAGTTATATAAAAAAGTGCTCATCATCACTGATCATCAGAGAAATCCAAATCAAAACTACAATGAGATATCATCTTACCCCAGTTAAAATGTCTTATATTCAAAAGACAGGCAATAATACATGCTGGTGAGGATGTGGAGAAAAGGGAACTCTTGTACCCTGTTGGTGGGAATATAAATTCATACAGCTACTATGGAGAACAGTTTGAACGTTCCACAAAAAAACTAAAAATAGAGCTATCATACAACCCAGCAATCCCACTCCTAGGTATATACCCAAAAGAAAGGAAATTAGTATATCAAAGAGATATCTGTACTCTCATGTTTTTTGCAGCACTGTTCACAATAGCCAAGATTTGGAAGTAGGCTAAGTATTCATCAACATATTAATGGATAAACAAAATATGGTACACAATTCAACCATAAAAAGTGAGATCTTGTCATTTGCAACAACATGGATGGAACTGGAGGTCATTATGTCAAGTGACAAAATACTTGCACAGAAAGACAAACTTTGCATGTTTTTACTCATTTGGGAGAGCGAAAATTTAAAACAATTGAATTAATAAAGTTAGAGAATAGAAGGATGGTGATCAAAGGCTGATGAGGAGGGTGAATAAGAAGTGGGGTAATGGGTACAAAATATTAGAAAGAATAAATAAGACCTAGTATTTCTACAATTGTTATAATAAGACCTAATTATTTCTAATAATTAGAAAAAAGAAGTAAGACCTATTTGCTAGCACAACAGGGTGACTGACTATAGACAAAAATAATTTAATTGGGCATTTAAAAATAACTGAAAGAGTATAATTGGATTGTTTGTAACACAAAGGATAAATGCTTGAGGTAATGGATACCCCATTTGCTCTGACATGATTGTTACACATTACATGTCTATATCAAAACATCTCATGTAACCCATAAATACGTACGGCTACTACGTGCCCACAAAATCTTTTTTTAAAAAATGAATCAACTATACGCTCCTTACTAGAACTCACCTTATTGGTGAAGACACAGACTGAAGGTAAAGGGGTGGAAAAAGATACTGCACACAAACAGAAAGCAAAATTGAGCAGGAGTAGTTATATCAGATAAAATAGACTTTAAACCAATAGCAGTTTTTTAAAAAGGTGAATTCATTATATAATGAGAAAGGGATTAACTCAAAAATAAGATGTAACAATTCCAAACAAGTATGTACCCAACCACTGACTGGAGCACCCATATTCACAGAACAAACATTACTTGACCCAAATAAAGACATAGACAACAATACAATCATAGTGGCTGGGGGGGCCTCAACATTCCACTGACAGCGCTAAACAGATCACTGAGACAGAAAATCAACAAAGAAACACTGGGCCTAAATTTTAGACCTAAAGGACCTAGCACACATTTACAAACATTCTATCCAACAGCAGAATATACATACTTCTCATCAGCACGTGGAGCATTCTCCAAGATAGATGGTTTATTAGGTCAAAAACAAGTCTCAATAAATTTTCAAAAAATCAAAATCATACCAACTATTTTCTGAGACCACAGTGGAATAGAACTAGAAGTTAATGCCAAGAGGAGCTCTCAAAATTATATAAATACATGGAAATAAAATAACCTATTTCTGAATGATTTTGGGGCAAATGACAAAATTAAGATGAAAATTAAATTTTTTTTTAAACAAGTGAAAATGGAGACACAACATATTAAAACCTCTGGGATATACCAAAAGCAGTCCTAAGAGGGAAGTTTATAGTGTTAAATGTCTAAGCCAAAAGAATAGAAAGACCACAGATTAACAATCTAACATCTCACCTTAAGGAGCTAGAAAAACAAGAACAAAACAAACACAAAGCTAGCGAAAAGAAGAACTAACAAAGATCAGAGCAGAACTAAATCAAATTGAGAACAAATGAATACAAACAATCAATGAAACAAAAAGTTGGTTCTTTGTAGTGATAAAATTGATAGGCTAGCTAGACTAACCAAGAAGAGAGAAGATCTAAATAAACATAATCAGAAATGAAAAAGGGGTCATTACAATTGACACTATAGAAATACAAAAGCGCTTCTCAGAGACTACTTAAGAACACCTATACACCCACGAACTAGAAAACCTAGGGGAAACTGATAAATTCTTGTAAGCATACCCCAAGATTGAACCACGAACAAATAGAAATCCTGAACAGACTAATAATAACTAGTGAGATGGAATCAGTAACAAAAAATCTCCCAAAAACAGCAAAAATCCCAGGATGAAATGGACTCACAGCTGAATTCTATAAAAAAAATTCCCAGTACCAGTCCTCCTGAAACTCTTCCAAAAACATGAGGAGGAAGAAATTCTCTCTAATTCTACAAAGCCAGCAACATCCTGATACCAAAGCCAGACAAGGACACAACAAAAAAGAAAACTAGAAACTAATATCCATGATGAACAAAGATGCAAAAGTCCTCAATAAAATACTAGCAAACTGAATCCAACACCACCATCAAAAAGATAATCCACCACGATCAAGTGGGTCTTATTCTAGGGATACAAGGATGGTTCAACGTTTGCAAATCAATAAATGTAAGTCACCACATAAACAGAATTAAAAACAAAAACTATCTCAATTGATGCATAAAAAAGCATCTGATAAAGTTCAGAATCTCTTCATAATAAAAGGCCCTCAACAAATAAGGTGTAGAAGGAACACACCTCAAAATAATAAAAGCCATCTATGGCAAACTCACAACTACATCATATTGAATGGGCACAACTTGGGAGCATTCCCCCTAAGAACCAAAACAAGATAAGGATGCCCACTTTCAGCATTCCTATTCAACATAGTATTGGAAGTTTTAGCAAGAGCAATCAGGCAAGATAAAGAAATAAAAGACATCCAAATTGGAAAAGAGAAAGTCAAATTATGTGTTTGCTGAGTATATAATCTTATACTTAGAAACACCTAAAGGGCCTCCAAAAGACTCCTAAAGTTGATGAACAAATTCAGTACAGTTTCCGGATACAAAGTAAGGTACAAAAATCAATAGCATATCTATACACTAATAACAACGAAGCTGAGAACCAAATCAAAAAGTCAAATCCATTTATAGTAGCTACGAAAAAGAAAAACCACCTAGGAATATATTAAACCAAGGAGGTGAAAGATCTCTATGAGGAAAACTACAAAACACTAAAACAAGAAATTGTAGATGCCACAAACAGAAAAATATTTCATGCTTATGGATCACAAGAGTCAACATTGTTAAAATGACCATACTGCCCAAAGCAATCTACAAATTCAATTCAATTCCTATCAAAATACCAATGTTATTTTTCAAAGAATTAGAAAAACAATCCTATAATTCATATGGAACCAAAAAACAGCCCAAATAGCCAAAACAATCCTAAGCAAAGAACAAAGTTGGAGGCCTCACATTACCTGACTTCAAATTATACTACAGGGCCATAGTAACCAAAACAGCTTGGTGCTGGTATAAAAATAGAAATATAGATTAATAGAACAGAATAGAGAACCCAGAAATAAAGCCACATGCCTATAGATCTTTGACAAAGTACACAAAAACATGCACTGGGAAAAGGACATCCTATTCAATAAATGGTGTTGGGAAAACTGAATTGCCATATATAAAAGAGTGAAATTGGACCCCCATCTGTCACCTTATACAAAAATTAAGACCTGATACTACAAAAATATTTGAAGAAAACCTAGGAAAATCTCTTCTGGACACTGGCCTAGGCGAATAATTCATGAGTGAGACCTCAAAGGCAAACGCAACAAAAGCAAAAATAGATGAATAGGCCTTAATCAAATTAAAAAGCTTGTGCAAAGAAAAAGAAATAATCAATGGAGTGAACAGAAAACCTTAAGAATGGTAGCAAATATTTGCAAACTATGCATCAAAGGACTGATACCTGAACGTACAAGGAATTCAAGCAGCTCAACAACAAAATAACCCCATTAAAAAGTGGGCAAAGGACATGAACAGACATTTTTCAAAAGAAGACATACAAATTGCCAACAAACATATGAAAAAATGTTTATCATTACTAATCATCAGAGAAATGCAAATTAAGACCAAAATGAGATATGATCTTACAACAGTCAGAATGGATATCATTAAAATGTGAAAAAATAAAAAGATATTGGTGAGGATGTGGAGAAAAGAAAATGCTTATGCACTGTTGTGAGAATGTAAATTAGAGTACAATCTCTGTGGAAAACAGTATGGAGATACCTCAGCAAACTAAAAATAGAACTACCATTCAATCTAGCAATCCTGCAACTGGGTATATACTCACAGGAAAATAAATCATTATGTCAAGAAGATACTGGCACTCTTATGTTTATAGCAGTGCTATACACAATACAAAGATATGGAATCAACCTACGTGTCCGTCAACAGAACACTGGATGAAGAAAATGTGATCACACACACACACACACACACACACACACACACACACACACAGTGGAATACTACCCAGCCATCAAAAAGAATGAAACATGTCTTTTGCAGCAATGTGGATGGAATTGGAGGCTATCATCTTAAGTGAAATAACTCAGAAAGTTAAATACTGCATATTCTACTTTATAAGTGGGAGCTAAATAATATGTACATGTAAACATAGAGTATAGACTGACACACTGAGGATCCAAAACTGTAGGTGATTGAAAGGGAGTGGAGGATGAAAAATCACTTAATGGAAACAATGTACACTATTTGGGTGATATTACAATGAAATCCCACAATTCTCCACTACAATATGGCCATGCTACAAAACTGCACTTTTATTCCCTAAATTTATTTAAAATTTTAAAAATCAACTGTAAACCTAGGCATGAATATCTAGTGAAACTATTTTTTAACAAGTGCAAAACCCATTTTCTGACAAACAAATACTTAGAAATTATTTCTAAGAGAAGTTCAAAAGAATATATTCCAGGAAGAATAAAAATGAATCCAGAAGGAAGCTCCGAGATTTAAAAAAGAATGGTGAGCCAAGAAGATAAATATGTGAGTAAATAAAAACAAATGTTGTCGCCAGGCACAATGGCTCACACTTGGAATCCCAGCACTTTGGGAGGTTGAGGTGGGCAGATCGTGAGGTCAAGAGATTGAGACCATCCTGGCCAACATGGTGAAACCCCATCTCTACTGAAAAATACAAAAATTACCTGGGTGTGGTAGCACAAACCTGTAGTCTCACTACTTGGGAGGCTGAGGTAGGAGAATCACTTGAACCCAGGAGGCAGATTTGCAATGAGCTGAGATAGCGCCACTGCACTCCAGCCTGGGCAACAGAGTGAGACTCTGCCTCAGACAAAACAAAACAAAAACAAATGTTATAATAATAATGTTGATTACCTTACAAGATTATAAATTAAAGCCAAAACACTGGAAAACAACAATATATAGGTGGAGATGGGGATGATCAGAGTTATAGATTATAACTCTAAGCTTTTATAATGATCAAGAAAAGGATAAATGTATTGACAAACTTTGGAATTTGTTAAGAAAATGTTAAAATTCCAAGAATAACACAAAATAATAGATATAGAGTGCCAAAAGTTATAATTAGTAGAGGAGGAAAAAAAATAATAACAAAAATTCAGTCAAAGCCAAAAGAAAGCAAGAAAAGAAGAAAGACAAAGAGAGAGAGAACATGGAACAAGTGGAGAGCATAAAATGAAATGATAAATATAAATTCAAGCACATAAATGATTACAAAAGATATAAACAGGACTTTAATCCAAACACAAAAAAACTGTTACCTTGGTTAAAAACAATTCATCTCTATGCCATTTACACAAGCAGCATCTAAAGTTTGAGGACACACTATGGTTGAAAGTAAAGGGTGAAAAAAGACATACCTAGCAAACGTTAACCAAAAGAAAGCAGTAGAACTTAATAACGAACAAAACAGATTTTGTGCCAAAAGGCAGACACAGGGCTATGGAAAGACATTACAGGATAATATTATTATCTGCCAAGAAGGTTTAACAATTACGACCTTTTATGTACCTAACAAAAGGACTTCAAATTACATAAAGTAAAAACTGAAAAAACTGAAGGAGCAGCTGGCAAACTCCAGTTCTGTAATTACATGAAAACTTTAGCAGACTTATCTTAGTAATTGCTAGCAACAAACCAAAAAAATCTGTAAAAGTATCAAAGATGGAAGAATATCACAATTGAATGAACTTAGTATAATAAACATGTATAGACCACTGCATCCAAGAATTAGACACCTCACAGCTTCCCAAGTGCCTGTGGAAAGAAAAGTAACCACATACACAAAATATATCTCAACTAATTTCAAAGAACTGATATGAGAAACACTGTGATCTCTAAAATATTAAACTAGAAACCATAAAAAATATAACTACAAATCTTCTGTACATAAAATATTAAAATGCTTCCAACAAACACAAGATTAGAAAATATTTTAAAATAAACAATGACTTAAAACACTTATATCAAAATTTATGAGATACAGCTAGTGTGCTACCCACAGGAAGACTTATTTTAAGTCCATATTAAAGAAAATAGAAGAACTAAAAATTAATTGTCTAAGCAAACAACTTGAGTAATTAGAAAAATAACATGACAACCCGGAAGCAAGTAGGAGGGAAATGATAAGGTAAAAGCAGAAAATAATGAAATGAAAACAAAGACACAGTAGGAAGAACCTAGAAAGTGAAAGTTCGAGTTTTTAAAAATATTAATAGGCTGGGCATGGGGGCTCACACCTGTAATCCAAGCACTTTGGGAAGTTAAGGTGGGAGGATCATTTGAAGTCAGGAATTTGAGTCAACTGCACTATATCCTGAGCTCAGAAAAAGACGCTGGTCTAAAAATGAGTAAACAGATAAATAGAAACATTAATAACATCAGCACAGTTTTGGTGAGACAATAAGAGAGAAGAGGTGCAAATAATTTTTTCTCCTTTTTTTTTTTTGAGACAAAGTCTTGCTCTGCCGACTAGGCTGGAGTGCAGTGGTGCAACCTCAGCTCACTGCAACTTCTGCCTCCTGGGTTCAAGCGATTCTGCCTCAGCCTCCCAAGTAGCTGAGATTACAGGCACCCACTACCACACCTGGCTAATTTTTGTATATTTAGTAGAGACGGGGTTTCGTCATGTTGGCAAAGCTGATCTTGAACTCCTCACCTCACGTGATCTGCCTGCCTCGGCCTCCCAAAGTGCTGGGATTGCAGGCATAAGCTACTGCGCCTGGCCACAGATAATCGTATTTAGAATATAAGGGAGTGCATTGCAGATTTAGCAATAATACAAATTATTATGAAAAACTTTGTGGCAACAAATTTGAAAACTTAGATGAAGGACTATTTTCTTCCCTAGATGAAGGAAACTTTCACACCTGTTTTGTATGTATGAGTGTATAGATGTGTGTGCACATACACACACTGGGTCATAATGTCAAAAGTATACTTTTGGAACTTTTGAATCTTGATCGAAATGAAAGTTGCAGCTTCGTGTGAACTGATAGAAAGATTTGAGTTTCTTGCCCAGTCTGTGGGCCAGGGAGTAAGATTCTCTCCTGTGGCTGAGGTGAATATTTCGGAAAAAAGATTCTTAATCACATCAGATTGACATGATTACAGAATGGTGTAAATTGGAAGTTCACTTAAGAATGTTCAGGCTCACACCAAAGAAGAGATCTTCTTCAGTTACCATTTAGATGACCTTCTAAGATTGTTTGAATAATTTCTGACCAGAAAAAAGATTGACAGAATTCTCAAATTTTACTGTAAGCCTCTCTTAGGGTATTGAAAGACAAAGGCAGTGGCTCACACCTGTAATCCCAGCACTTTGGGAGGCTGAGGCAGGCGGGAGGCAGGGGATCACAGGTCAGGACTTCAAGACCAGGCTGGCCAATATGGTGAAAGTCTGTCTCTACTAAAAATACAAAAAATAAATTAGCTAGGCATGGTGGCACATACCTGTAATCCTAGCTACTCAGGAGGCTGAGGCAGGAGAATCACTTGAACCCGGGAGGCGGAGGTTGTAGTGAGAGGAGATCGCGCCACTGGGCTCCAGCCTGCGAGACAGAGCAAGGCTCTGTCTCAAACACACACACACAAAACAAATATTAGCTGAGATTAGGAGTGAGGCAGGAAAGGACTAAATATCAGCACCCACCCCCTCAACCATGAAAAGCAATACAAGAATTATATTAGTGTTCTTAGTGAAAGAATATCCCACTGCTCATTTTCTTTTCATTATTTTGTACAACCTCAGAAATTCAAAAGTTTAAGCCTTAATTTATTTTTAGAGTTGGATTTATTTTCCAATTTCAATCAAAACTGAAGCAATATCAGCTTTGCAGGCTTACCTGTCACTTCCTGATGCAGTAAGAATTCGTAGCATTGTAGACGCTATCACATGACTGAGGTTTCTACCACCTCTACCCAATTAACAAATCAAATGATTGGAGAAGCGGATGCGGCTGTGCAAAACATGGGTTTTGACGTTAGAAAAGCCAGGGTTCACACCCACCACATATTTTGCATGGTTGTATGAAGATAGCGTTGTTGATAGGATTACTAAACTCAGAGGAGAAAGTGTTTAGCCTGTAAATGATCTATATAAGTTCTTGTCCCTGTCACTTCTCAGTGTTGGTGGAGATGAACATGTTTCTAGGTGGATCCTTCTCATAGGATCTCGCCTAGGAAATTCTAAACATCACATATTTAGTAATCCTATTATTTGGACAAAAGTTTCAGTTTCCAGAAATTTTGTATTTTTTGTTTTCTGTGAACTGGTAGAGATTTGGGGTTCTTGCCCAGCATATGGACCAGGGGGTAAGATTGTCTCCTGTGGCTGACAGTCCTCAACACCTACTTCACACACATACCTGAACATACAGTAGGCAGTTTCCAGTGTTCAAATTTGTTTGTAGGGGAGTTTTGGGGTGCTCAGAATACCTTATAAAAGAGAAAATCTTATTGAAGCAGCCCACAAAAGCCTCTTTAAACTAAAATGTGCTGCCACAATAGTGGTAAATACCCCAAGAACTATGTGCAGCAATGTTCCACAGGGACAATGCAATCATTTTCAATTTATGAAGTGAGAGACTCACTAACCTGGCGATAGCTGCCTAAAGCAGTTACGTCTCTGGACTCAGCTCTCTTGCAGTGAAATATTGGAGATCTTTAATGTTTCTTCTCTCTCTATGACAGTCCAACATTTTACTGTGCAGCCTTCTTCCCCACAATAGAGTCGGGTATGTGGGTAGAGGGAAGAACACAAACTTAATGCATTAGTTGTGAGCCACTTTCTACATCCACTCTCATTGGTCAGTTAGTTTCACTCTTTGCTATCCCAGAACAATCCTGAGTTTTATTACTACCAAGACAAAATAAATTTCTGACTCAAGAGACTATTGTCCAATATACAGAATAATCATCAATTTAGCCATAATATTATAAAATGTTTTTGAATATTGATTCTTACAAATGTTACTTGCATTTGACCAGAGTTATTATTCTAGACTGGGAAAATGAAAATTAAAATGCCAGGTGTCAAAATTTGAAATATTCTGTTAGCAAGGAGTTGAGAAAGCTTAAAAAGGGAGAATAAGAACAAAGGCGATGAAGGAAATGTCTGCCAAGCCTCCAGCCTGGCTGGTGTTTCCTGTTGGACAGCAGGTGGTTGTAAGAGATAGCGTGCCTTGTGGTTGATTACAACATTGAGAATTCACTCTGATTTGGCCATGGCCTCACTGCAATAGATGATGCATTTGGATTTATGACATGAATTGTATTCTGTACAAACTTGAGTCCCAGGCTCTGGAACTTATTACCTAAGACAGGGTCTCAGTTTCCACTCTCATAGAATAGGTACACTTAGATCTCTGGACGTTGTGAAAAAGAACTTCAGTACTTATTTGCAGTTACCAAAGCTATCTAAAATCTAAAGCCAGGGCCATTTAGTTTCTCCTATAAGTTCAGCTTTGCTCCAGACTCAAGCAGCTCTGAATCGACCCAGTTTAGGATATTGTCCTACCTCAAACTATCCATAGCTTCTAGACATTAGGCTCACATATAGTTCCTTGTGATTAAGCCATTGCCTGAATTCTAGTTACAGTATCTAAAAGGCTGCATTGTGTCATTTTTTTTTTCAATTTCCTGCTCTACTACTCCTTCACTTGGGCCTTATCTTACCCTTGCTAATACTCTAGGGTACTAGAATCCTGATCTTGAACCCAGCCCCATGCCCACATGCATTCTTCTTAGAATTCTAGGCCCACTTGATCAGACTACTACCTACAGCCATCCCTAGTCTCTCCAAATGCATCTCTCCCGTGCTACCTCAAAACACCTGCCCTGCTTAGCAATCAGTCCCACATCTGAGGCTTTGCTTTCCCTGCTTTAGGTTCTTAGTTACGTAGTAGGGTAACCAACAGTCCCAGTTTACCAGGGACCACAAGGATGTGGGATCTTCCTGGGATGTGGGACTTTCCACACTAAATCCAAGAAAGTCTTAGGCAAACCAGAATGAGTCTGTCTTGCTGATTTTGCAAGCCACTTTGTCTTCTTACTAAGGTCTGATTTGAATTTGTCCATTCAGTCAAGGACCTCTTCTTGTGCCTCATTGCTATGTATGAGGTTGTTGATATAAAGATCCATTACCACCTGAATATGTATGTCAGAAAACAGATTCCCTGGAATGCAGACCCAGACACTGATTAGCATATAGGAATTTTATTATGGAGTGCTCTTGTGATCAAAACCTGTGGGCAGCGGCATGTTGGTTTTGCTGATTTGCAGGGTTTGCTGATGGCCATGGTATAAATACCATGACTGATTTTAAGCTGCCAACTTGACATCAACCAGCTTGTAAAATCCCTGCAAAATTAACAATCGGCTCCCATAATCCAGTACAAACCAGCTCCAGGATACCGTTGCCAATGATGAAAAAGAAGAAAGCAGGATTGAACAGAGGGAGGAGGTGGGTTATGAGGCAATCACAACATAGGCCTCAGCCAACTGCACCAGGAGGTCTGAAACCAACATGGCCCTTCAGTATTATCCCAAGTTGGGGTGAAGGTGAAATCTTGTTGCTCGGCATCACTCTCAAGTTAGAAAACTTCACTGCTACAATGGGAATGTGGGCAGTGTGGCATGGTATCCACCACAGCCCATACTTTCACAGCTCAGATAATATTTTCTGGTAAGTTCTAAGAGCATCTATTCTTCCTTTGTAGAGGGCTTCTTTTTCTGGGGAAAACTTGTAAGATTAGCAGTGGGACTCTAGTGTCTATAGCTACAGCCATTCTTGAAGCCACAAACGATCGTCATAGTCTTTCTCCTCTACACTCCATTGCAGATTGCCCTCACCCTGAGCTAGCACCTCAGGTAGTACTAGTACTCAGGTGTTACTAAAAAAGGAGCATCAAGATACACCCAGGTAGATCACTTGAGTGCCAAACATATTCCTTCCAGATCTCACTGTATAACAGCAGCTCTCCTTTCCCTGTCAGGATAGGGATTATTTTTTCTTGTCTGCTGGATCACTTGGCACTGAAACCTGGTCACTGGTGGTAGCCATAGCTCACATTTCAACAATGTAAGCATTCCCCCTTTGGGAAACCTAACCTCTAAATTCACAGAGCCCAAAGTTATAGAAATAGGAGCACAAACTCCCCAAGATCACTAGGAGTAACACCAAGGTTTCTGAACTCATGCATTCTACCAACAGGTGGATCAAACACTCTGTATCACTCAGTGAATCTATTCTGAGAAAATGTGTCTTTTCTAATCAAAATGAGTCACTACCCCTTTCAGAGTGGTACAAAATTATCGATATGCTACCAAGTAGTTGATTGGTCTTTTTGAGAGATGACACAATGTGAAGCCCCTCACCAAAAACTGAGCAGATTCCAGCACCATGCCCCTTAAACTTCCCAGCCTAAAGAACCATAAGCTAAATAAACCTCTTCTCTTTATAAATTACCCAGTCTCAGGTATTTTTGTTATAACAACACAACACAGACTGAGACAACATCCCATTATACAATGCACAGGATGACTCTTTACACAAAGAACTATCTGGCCTAAAATGCCAGTAGCACCAAAGCTGAAAAAGCCTGAAGT
Organism: Sapajus apella; assembly: GCF_009761245.1. Lineage (NCBI taxonomy): Eukaryota > Metazoa > Chordata > Mammalia > Primates > Cebidae > Sapajus > Sapajus apella. Next base: position 10,817,001 of record NW_022436990.1, read on the forward strand.
AGAATGTGTTGCTTTCAAGGCCTGAAGAAGCCTGTGAGTTGCTGTTCCCTTATTTACAGAAGGGGATGCAAGATGCAGCACATCTTTCATACTTTAGAGGGTCTCTTCTGGCATGTGCCTGATCACTGACCCCCACTAAAACCTCTACTAACGTGGCAGCTCCCTGATCTTCATAGGACTTTCCCCCCATCTCTGGAGTGCATTGTCTTATCAAGGACTCCAGAATGCTAGCTACCTCTTGATCATTCTGCCTGATGAGCATGTCAACAATTTAGTAGATCAAAGTGGTGTTCCATGGAATGTTTAGACACTCCTATCTCTTCAAAACGTATTATGATAGGAGAGTTAGCATAAGTTATGGGGTAAAATTATAAGGGAATATTGTCTGCTCCACATGATGTCAAACTGTTTCTGATTTTCTTTCCTAATTGAAATGTATTCTCTTATTTGCCAAATCAGTGACCATGTAACATGCACCTGAGGCCTCATTAATCTGTTCTATCAATGATATCATGTCTGTCATTGCATCTGTGATTAGTGCTACCACTTGGCTGAGCTTACACGTTTATAGTCATTATCCAGGATCCGTATCATTTCTTCAGGAGCCAGACTAGTGAATTAAACAGAGATATGACAGACACTACTCCCTCTGCAGTCTTTGCATTTTATGGGTGGCACTAATCTCTGCCACCCCTATCTGTGAGATGTAATGTTTCTGGTTTATGTTCTTGGCTGGGTCTTGAAGATAATATCATAGGCTTCCACTTGGCCATCCCCACTATAATGGCTCTTACCCCAATAGGCCAATGACTATGTGGAGGTTGCTTCAACACTTAGAACTGGTCAAATAACCATGGGATGGGTCTGCGGAAACAATGAACCCTCTATAAGCTGGACTTTGGCCAGGAATCCATGTATTACTTGGCCCCTAGATATTTCCATTTCAATAAATGGGTGTTGATAATGCTTTGGGTTTCCAGGTATTGAACATCAACTAAGTCCCTATGTCCAATATTGCTCAAAATGTAATATACTCCTCTGTCCCAAGTGTATAAGCATCTGAAGGCCTAGATCACTTTGGAAAAGGCCTAGAAAAATCTCACAGCATATATTTGCTGGAGTGTTGTATGGTCTTTCCTTGAGACTTGTTCAGCTTTTCTTTTCTTTTCTTTTTTTTTTTTTGGTTGACAAGTTTATTTGTGAATTTAGTCAACATACCTAAAAACTTCAATAGAAGGATAAATTTTAAAACCACTTGGAAGGCCATCTCTGTAAAAGTGATTTTCCCAGGACAGTAACTAGATGTAACCTAACCCAACACCATCTTAACTGGCAGAGGTTCAGCGTGCTAGAGCTCTGCTCTCCTCTCTACACCAAGTTTGTATAATACAAATGCCACAAGAAAAAGAACACCGGCAATTGTTCACTTTTTCAATTGGCTGAGTCTGAACACTGGCTCAGGTTACGGAACTGAGCAAGAGATTTTAACTTTTATTGCAGCAGTTGCCCTTGGCCTCTTTCTTCTCCATACTTGCTCTTTTTTAAATTTCAGATGTTTGGCTGGGCATAGTGCCTCATGCCTATAATCCCAGCACTTTGGGAGGCTGAGGCAAGCAGATCACTTGAGGCCAGGAGTTTGAGGCCAGCTTGGTCAGTATGGTGAAACCCCATCTCTACTAAAAATACAAAAATTAGTTAGGCGTGGTGACGCACACCTGTAATCCCAACTACTCAGGAGGCTGAGGCACAAGAATAACATGAACCCAGCAGGCAGAGGTTAGAGCGAGCTGAGATCGCACCACTGCACTCCAGCCTGGGCGACAGAGTGAGACTCCGTCTCAAAAATAGTAATAATAATAATTATCATCATCATAAGGACTTTCGCCAAGATAGCCGAATAGGAACAGCTCCAGAGCGCAGTTCCCAGCAAGAGTGATGCAGAAGGCCGAGTGATCTCTGCATTTCCAACTGAGGTACCAGGTTCATCTCAATGGGACTGGTTGGACAGGGAGTGTAGCCCAAGAAGGGCAAACTGAGGCAGGATAGGATGCTGCCTCACCCAGGAAGTGCAACGGGCCAGAGAAACCCCACACCTACCCAACGGAGGCCATCAGGGACTTTTCCAGCCACTTCAGCACTCCAGTTCAGATACTGTGCTTTGCCCATGGTCTTTACAGCCCACAGACCAGGAGATTCCCACTAGGCCAACAAGTGCCGTGGGTTTCCAGCACAAATCTGAGCAGCCATTTCAGCCAATGCCATGGGTTTCCAGTACAAATTTGGGCAGCCACAAAGACCATTGACACAAAGAAGAAACTGTGTCAACGAATGGGCAAAACAACCAGCTAGTATCGAAATGGCAGGATCAAATTCACACATAACAATATTAACTTTAAATGTAAACAGGCTAAATGCCGCAATCAAAAGACACAGGCAAATTGGATAAAAAATCAAGACCCTTTTTTTGTTGTGCTGTATTCAGGAGACCCATTTCACATGTAAAGACACACATACACTCAAAGGGATGGAGGAAGATTTACCAAGCAAATAGAAAAAAAAAAAAAAAATCAGGGATTGCAATCCTAGTCTCTGATAAAACGGACTTCAAACCAACAAAGATCAAAAGAGACAAAGAAGGGCATTACATAATGGTAAAAGGATCAATGCAACAAGAAGAGCTAACAATCCTAAATATATATGCACCCACTAGAGGAGCACCCAGATACATAAAGCAAGTTCTTAATGATCTACAAAGAGACTTAGGCTCCCATAGAATAATAGTGGGAGAATTTAACACTCCATTGTCAATATTAGACAGATCAACAATACAGAAAATTAACAAGGATATCCAGGACTTGAATGCAGATCTGGACCAAGCAGACCTAATAGACATCTACAGAATTCTCCACCCTAAATCAACAGAATATACATTATTCTCAGCACCACATTGCACTTACTCTAAAACTGACCACATAATTGGAAGTAAATCACTCCTTAGCAAATGAAAAAGGACAGAAATAATAATAACCGGTCTCTCAGACCACAGTGCAATCAAATTAGAACTCAAGATTAATAAACTCACTAAAAACTGCACAACCACATGGAAACTGAACAACTTGCTAGTGAATGACCATCCTGGTCAACTAGGTGAAACCCCGTCTCTACTAAAAAATATGAAAATTAGCTGGGCATGGTGGTGCGTGCCTGTAGTCCCAGCTACTAGGGAGTCTGAGGCAGGAGAATTGCTTGAACCTAGGAGGCGGAGGTTGCGGTGAGTGGAGATCACGCCATTGCACTACAGCCTGGGTAACAAGAGCGAAACTCCGTCTCAAAAACAACAAAAAAATCTGGAGACAACAGATGCTGGAGAGGATGTGGAGAAGTAGGAACACTTTTACACTGTTGGTGGGAGTGTAAATTAGTTCAACCATTGTGGAAAACAGTGTGGTGATTCCTCAAGGATATAGAAATAGAAATACCTTTTGACCCAGCAATCCCATTACTGAGTATATACCCAAAGGATTATAAATTGTTCTATTATAAAGACACATGCACAGGTATGTTCACTGTGGCACAGTTTACAATAGCAAAGACCTGGAACCAGCCCAAATGCCCATCAATGATAGACTGGATAAAGAAAATGTGGCACATATACGCCATGGAATACTATGCAGCCATAAAAAACAATGAGTTCATATTCTTTGCAGGAACGTAGATGTAGCTGGAAACCATCATTCTCAGCAAACTGACACAAGAAGAGAAAACCAAACACTGCATGTTCTCATTCATAGGTGGGTGCTGAACAATGAGAACACAGGGACACAGGGAGGGGAACATCACACACTGGGGTCTGTGGGGGGCTAGGGCAGGGATAGCAGGGGGATGGGATATTGGTGAGGGATAACACTGGGAGAAAAACCTAATGTAGGTGACAGGGGTATGGAGGCAGCAAACCATAATGGCATGTGTATACCTATGTAACAATCCTGCAAGATCTGCACATGACCCCAGAACTTAAAGTATAATAAATAGATATATAAAAATAACAATAATAAAATTCGAGACGTTAAACAGTACCAATAGTGAATGTCCACCTCTTTTGCCCTAGGGATCCCATATTCTATTAACTGTCTCCACAGTTCCCTACAGGTCAAGCTTTGTGGCTATTCCTCCAACTTTGTAGGTTATTATGATAATTATGGCCTGTGCCTTTGGTAATTTAGTGTGCCACCTGCTTTGCAGCACCATTGTTCCTATTGCTATTAATGAGCACAATGCTGTGATCATCTCTATCATCATTCCCAGCCCACAGTGAAGAACTGCATCATGGGCCCATGAAAATCATAATGCAGTTCTTTATTGTATTTATGTTTATTTTTGTATTTATATTTATTGTATTTATATTAATTTTTGTATTTATACCAGTAAAAATATAATTTTAATACTTTATTTAAAATAATAAATATAATAAAAATAAAAATATAAATTTAAATTATTTTTAATAAAGTATTAAAAATTATATTTTTACTGGTATAAATATAAAAATACTAGTATTATATATTAAAACATCTTCTTTGACCTAAAAGTTGTTTTTTTCTTCTGATTTTAAAAGAAAACATTTTTGTGGACCCCTAAATTGTTGTGGGTCCTAGGCACTGTGCCTACTGTGTCTGATGGAGAATTAGGCCCAGGTGAATAATGTGTTCTCTGCACCCTCTCATGAAACCTTCCTTTAGTGGGTCTAGCCTTACATAAATAATCTTTTCCAGCATGTTTATGCTCCTCAACCTTTTAATCATTTCCTCCACTGTCTGCCATTGCAACTCAGGCATTTCAATTTTGCTCACTGTGGGTTATTGCTTTCTTTGGGCTTCTAACAGCCAACCTTAGTTTGCCCCATCCCCTGGGGCCTGCCAGAGTATTAAATCCCATATTGCTACAGAGTGCCCTGTCAATGAATTACTGCTTATCCAGTTTCATGATCTAGCTCCCTTTATATAAAGCACACAGCTAAAGGTACTCATCTAGCTCTTGCTTGTACATGCAAGGTAATTTTTGCAGCTCTTTTGGGGTGTAATCTCTCCTCTTTCAGGCCCACAAGTCCCTAGCCAGGTACTACAGAGATGTGACACCGGCTAAACTGACAGGAGGTGGCAGCTGCTTCTGAGGAGAATACCTGTTGCTTTACAGGGGTAATATTTTTGTGGTGTCTTCTTGCACAGGCAGAACATCAGTTCTTAATCAGGAAGGCTGGGATATCTCTGACACCTCTGTGAGTTCAGGGAATCTGCACAGCCACAATTCTTTGGTCATCCATCCAGATGTCTCCATTCTATTTTCTGGGGTTCCTGTTGTTAACAACCAGGATGCTGGCCTTAGCATAACAGATTTTTATTTGGTTGAGCATTTAATTTCCTTTGAAAGTCTGTGATCCTAAGTATTAAATCCTGAATTTACTCCTTAGCTGTGTCCACTCTTTCACTGTGGGAGACGAGTCTCTTTGTAAATTGCTAAAGGCTCTTAGCCTTTGTTTGTTATCCATATGCAGCTTCTCACTATCGTTTTGTAGGGACAATTGTCTATAGTAGCCTGCCAGTCTCATTGAACTAGTATGCTTTGTTTTCCATGTATCTTTCAAACACTAGAGTCATTAAATCCAACATGGCATTCTCCACTGGAACATTTTCCCACGTCACCATTGGTGAAAGTGGCCTGCCATCTTATGCTAGGATCTGTTCATATCCAACATACCACTCAAAATTGAGTCTTCCTTGCTAGCTGTGTGGTAAGTGATCCATGCCCCCAAAGCTTCATCTTAGCATCTGCTTTCTCAGACCACTCCTAGTACAGAGAAGCAGACACCAAGGTAGAGTAAGAGGTACAAGAAATGTATCTGTGAAAATGTCTGTGAAAAATAAAAGAGGAAGGAGGAATAGTTAGAAAAACCCTTTAGATAACAATGCAAGACTGATACATGTGATACTCAGTGGGGAAGAGAGGATCGGAGAGATTTCTCAGTGCAGCTCTGAGAAAATCTTGGCCAATCCAAAAGGAACTTAAGCATAAGAACTTCCCTAAAACAAGACCCTGGTGGGCAAAAATGTTTAGATCTTTTTTTTTTAGATCTCCCACCCCATGCTTGATTATTGGCTATAGGTGCTCCGGTATAGTATGTCTTGAGTATAAATGTCACAGTGGATTCTGAAAGGGCTGCAGCTGAAGGCTGCAACTAACTGCAATCCAGTAAGCAGCTTTTTCTCAAAAGGAGATCTGAACAGTGCACTTCCAAGGCTGCCCCATGGATGTGGTTTTGAGCTGAGGAAGAGGCACTAGTGCAATAGTGATTGATGAGATGGGGGTCCAAACTACTTACTCGTGCAGCTTAATTGGGTTCTGTGTCCCTGCAATTGCCCAGTCACAGATTAACATTTCAGTCTTAGCAAATCACACTGCCATGTGTGTACCTATGCAACAATCTTGAATGTTCTTCACATGTACCCCAAAACCTAAAATGCAATAAAAAATATTTCAGTCTTATGATAGACTGTTGCTGGGTCTATCTGAAATTATGACTTAATGAATTTGAAGGAACCAAGTTCATCATAGGTAGTTCTAGCTACATGGTCACTTGATAGCCCATGTTCATGCTGTGTTTTCCAGGGGACAGAAAGAAGCATGCCAATAACTGTTTTTCAAAAGGTATATAATTCTCAGCTTCAGATGGCACAGACTGCTACAGAACTCGAATCTATGTCCCTTTATTGGGGACTGCCATAAACTCCAGTACCATTCATTATGCTGTCATAGGTAACAATATAGGTAACTCTCCTTATTTTTCTTTTCAAAAGTAAGAGTGATGGCTTTATTCTGTACATTTATTTTCTATTTCCTTCATCTTTATTTTCTCCTGATTTTTTCAGGTTTCCTAATATATGCATTCAAAGCCATGCATTCTCCTAAGCATGGCTATAGCTACCTCCCACAATTTTAACTCACACAAGATTGTTTTCACTATCTTTTAGTTCCAAGTATTTTTATTTTTCATTTTCTGTTTGATGCCTGATTTCCAAACATTGGGAATTTTCTTATCTTCTTGTGACTGATTTTTATCTGAATTCTAACATGACCAGAGAACTGTGTAGATCTCAAACTATTCAATTTTGTTGTGGTTCAGAATATGATCACTTTTGTAATTTTTTTCATGGAAATTGCTACAATTATTATTGCTACAATTCATGGCAATGCATTGTCTAATATAAATCCATTATGTCATGTTTGCTGTCTGGTTTAAATCTTTGATATCATTACTTTTTAAAAATTGCTTGTTCCAGTCATGAGATGTGTTAATCTCCTATGTGGACCTTTCTCTCTCCTTGTATTTCAGTTTTTGCTTTATTTATTTTAATGCTGTTATGAGATGCTACAAATTTAGAACTGCTATTTCTTCCTCCTTAGTTGATACTTTTTATCATTATCAAATGTTCTCTATCTCTAGTGATGCTTTTTGCTTCACTATTATGAGGCATTTGACTCTGTGTCATAATGGTATGGCAATACCAGTTTACTAGTAACTGTATAATTTTTTTATAAAATGCTTTTGTCTGTCAGCACAACCATACTTTCTCCTTATTCTGTAAATGTGATGAGTTACAATGACTGATTTTTGAAGTTAAACCAACTATTTTTTCCTTTTAATACCTTCCTAAGCACTAATATTTAAAACGTTGGCATTTATATTCATGAAGGTACCTTATAATTTACATCCTCTTTAAATTTGAATATCAAGGTTGTGCTGGCCTCATAAAATGAGTTAAAGTGGGTTTTTTTTTTTCTTTTTATTGTTTTACTGAAAACTTTATAAAGGATTTGTGTTATAGGTTGTGCTGGCCTCATAAAATGAGTTAAAGTGGGTTTTTTTTTTCTTTTTATTGTTTTACTGAAAACTTTATAAAGGATTTGTGTTATTCCTTTAGTAAAATCCACTTACAAAGCCACGTGGGCCTGTGTGAACAAACTCTGAAATTAGAAATTCAATTTAATAGGTATCAGACTATTTGTGTATTTTACTCTTTTTATGCAGGTTTTGATAGGTTGTGCTTTTCGGGGAATTTTCCTATTTCCCTCAGAGTTCGTGTTGTAAAGTCCTTGAGTGCCCAAAAGGGTAGTAAAAATTCAAATATTAGCATTGCTTATAATACCATCTTTTTCCTCCTAACCTCTCTGTATCCAATTTTGGTATGGCCCTTGTGAATAGTCTGTAATTTTGTTTTGTTTTGTTTTAAACTCATCTGCTGTCCCATTAAAACATTTATTTTTTAATATCATGCAATAAAGTTTGGGTTTAAATGTACAATGTTGCATTTTTGTTATACTTGTCTCTGTTGTTTCCTTGTCTTCCCCCCCTTTAAACGTTTTCTATTCCATTTTTTCCATTCCCATTGGTTTGAATGTTATTCTTTTTACTATTATTTTAGTGATTACAATAGAAATTACATGCATCCTTGAATTAACAAAGTCTAAAATTGGTATTATCCTCATCTTGGAGAAACAAGGACTTTTGAACATGAACTCTAGTTACATCTCTTCTGATTTAGATACCTAATTTTAATTCATTATCTATTTAAATCCATAAGACATTGTTTGTTTTAATATTAACACTTAGATTTAACCACATATTTGCCATTTCTGTTGCTTTTTATTCATTCTTACATATCAACATTCCACCTGGGGATAGTTCTCTTACCTGAAAATCTCTCTTATTATTCCTAATAAACCCTCAGATTTATAAAAGCATAATTCAGTATTTCATTGTAGAATTTTCTACTTTTCTTAAAATCTTTTATTTACATTTTTTAAATTTTATTTTATAATTTTTTTTATTGCATTCTAGGTTTGGGGGTACACGTGAAGAACATGCAAGATTGTTGCATAGGTACACACATGGCAGCGTGATTTGCTGCCTTCCTCACCTTCACCTATATCTGGCATTTCTCCTCATGCTCTCTCTCCCCAATTCCCCACCCCGCACTGTCCCTCCCCTATTTCCCCCCAACAGACCCCAGTCTGTGATGCTCCCCTGCCTGTGTCCATGTGTTAAAGGTTATTTTTGTCAGGCATTAAATTCTAAGTAAAGATACTACTTCATTATTTTTTGGTTTCTGTTTTGATTAAGTATCTTTCAGTGAAGTGGTACAATTTTGAACATAATTTCTCTCTGGTTGCTTTTAAACTTTTTTTCTATTTTTCAGTTTTATTATAATATGCTTAGGTGTGGATTTTTCTTGCTTGGGATTCATTCAGAAGTCTCCCCAAATCAGTTGCTTATCTTGACAGCTATGGAAAGATCTCACTAATTATCTATTAATATATTGCTTCTGCCTTTCTCTGCTGTTTTCCTGGGATGTGAAATTTATGACAAACATTTCTTATCTTCTATATTTTATGTTCTTTCGTTTCTTGTTTTATTCTATTTTCTTCTCACCAGTCTTTCAGTTCAAGAATTCTATCTTCAGCTGTAAGTAATCTGTCACAATATTGAGTTCCTGATTTCAGCTCATATTATGTTTGGCTCTTTAATATTGGCAACTTTTCTGTATTTTCCAGATGTTAAATTCTTCATTTTGACTTTTATCTCGTTGGACTAAGTAAGCATATTTTAAAATCGGTATTGTCTTTGATTCATGTTGTCTTGTCTCCACACATGCCTTATTTTGTGGTAAACATCCAAATTGCAAAACTGTAGAAATACTTTAAAGCTTTAAAAGATCTTTAACTCCAATTCCTGTTCGCTTATGTCTGTAGGATGCCATCAGATGTGCCGTGATCCTCTGGGATACCTCCTCCAGAATTCCCCAAAAAACCCAAGGAGAAAATGGCCCCCAGAACATGCTCATCTATCCTGGGTGTTCTCTCCCAACTTCTGGTCGTAATTTTGTGCTGTCTTACTAGCTTTCTAATGGCCTTCAAATTGATTTTTTTGGGGAAACCATTTTCTCCATTTTGTCTAGATGCCTTCAGTTGGAAGGTTGGTCCAAATCATCCTACATTACTGTAAGTGGAAATCCCTTCTTGTTGCTGTAAGCCACTTATATTCTAACTACATAGGAATTTGGCTTTCTGCAAGTAAAGGTGGTCTGAGACAGCTGTAAGTATCTGGGAGCTGTGGTTAAAACAAAAAAAACAAAAACATGTATAAACAATTTTGGCTTCTTTTAAATTCCATTTAAGTATTCACAAAAAATTCTTGAGGTCATAACCAATTTTGGTACACTGAAGTAGGGGACCATGCAAGAAGTTAACCAGGAGCTAGGACCATTTGGGGCCATCATAGAGGATGGCTACCATTCAATAACCGAGTTTAATTTATGGTTGACAGCCTTTCCACCCTCACTGTGTGATAGAGTCTGCTGTCTTCAGTATGACATTCTGGTGTACAATGAACTGTGACTTGCCAGTGTGAATGCTCTGATGTGCAATGAGACCAATTTATAGGTGAAAGCCATTTTGATACATTCATAGGTCTCTCTAGCACGAGCATTATGGTCTAGATATGTAATCTTCTGCTGACCCTTTCCCCTGCAAATATTTAACACATATATATTCCTCACTTTATGATAAGACCAAGTCCTGATAAACCCATTGGAAGTCAAGGAGTGCACTGAGTGTGTATGGCTTTCTCACCATTGTAAAGTTGGAAAAACCTTGAGTCAATTCATTCGAAGTTGGGACCATTATAAAATTTCTTTCTCCGGGATGTTCGCTGACATTCACTGAGGTGTGACTTGGAAGAACTTCCCATAATTACTGCATTTATGTTTCTCTCCATTATGAATTCTCTTTCAAATTTATCTTCCGAATAAAGGCCTGCTAACAATCAGTACACATAGTTTCCCTTCTATATGCATTCTCCAAAGGAATTTGAGTAGACTGGTGAGTGAAGCCTACAACATTGGAGAGACCACCCATTAAATAATGATCATATACTTTTAGATTAATTATGGACATGTTTTGTTAAGTGTTAATAACTTCATTAATCTATGCCACAATTTATTGAAATACTATGTGGTCATGATGTATAGAATGTGGAGATGTAATTACTGCCTGGAAAAATCATTGTTATCCTTAATAAGGCTGTTGAAAACAAATCAGTTCTGATGTGTATAACTGTATCACCAGTCCTACCTTCCAGATGCAGTTTTTAATAAGAGCTTTTAAAATAACCATTTCACGTAGCTCTCATTTACTTACTACTAAGTAAACTAAAAGAGAATTTCCATTGGAAACAAGGGTAAAAGGAACAGACGGTAATTATTCTGCATAAAATTTTACTCCAACCTACATTGAGTTAATCTATCATAAAATATTCCACATAGATAAAAGTTGGAGAAGCTAATTTTACTAACAATCTATACCAGGATCAGTCAATAATGTCTGTGGGCCAAATCTGGTCTGCTGCTAGTTTTTTATAGACAGTTTTATTGGAACAGTCATATTCCTTTCATTTCTGCATTATGGCTATTTGTGCACTACAGCAGTTAAGTGCCACAGAGATCATATGGCCTGCAAAGCCAAAGACACTACGTCTTTCCCCTCAAAAAGTCTGCTAATGCCATAAAAATTTTACACAATAGTCACTTTGTAATTATAAAGTACCAGATAAAACATTTTAGTGTGTATTTTTTTGAGACAGGGGTCTCCCTTTATCGCCCAGGCTGGAATGAAGTGGTGTCATTTTGGTTCACTGTCACCTCCCCTACTCAGGTGCAAGCGATTTTCATGCCTCAGCCTCATGAGTAGCTGGAACTATAAGCATCCACAGCATGCTGGGCTAGATTTTATATTTTTAGTAGATACGGGGTCTTGCCATATTGGCAGACTGGTCTCAAACCCCAGACCTCAAGTGATGTGCCCACCTCACCCACCCAAAATGCTGGGATTACAAACATGAGCCACTATGCCTGGTTTTAGTTTGTATTTTAAAAGTACATTGCTGGTAATGGTTTCTCTCACTTCAAGTATTATAAACCAAAAAAGATTTGGCAGCTATGCCTGTGATTGCCAACGAATGAAAAATCTCAAAGTCAAATTTCCAAGAAGAGTATCTAAAGACTACATTCTGATAGGTATTTTTTATCCTTTCACCTACACACTTATAAATAACCCAAGTCCTACACAAATAATAACAGTATGATAGTGTGTACTGCTTCTTATTTCTTACTTATTTTAGGGAATTAAAAAGAAGTCTTCTTCTTAGAACAGCTAAATGTTTATTTGGATAAAATAAAATACCAAGAATCTGGAGAAAAGAAACTAAGAGCCCCAAAGTTAAAGCTGGTAAAGTAGTTCAAGAACTTGCAGGAAGTACCTAAAAAATATTAAATGGTTAGGACAAAACATTCACAGTTCAAGGTCCCAAGAAAATGATCTGGCGAGCAAATACAGATATACAATTAAAACTAATCTAGATGAATTAGTGAAGCAATGAACAAATAAGTCAATTACTAAACCCACATCACCTATTCAAATAAAATCTAATACAAAAATAAACTTGAAAAAATAGGTTAAAACACTAAGAAAATCTTAACTAAAATATTAGGGAAACTAGAACAGGAGGGCCATTATTAAATTGTACACAACTTTTACTACTCGAGACAAAATTGAACAGAAAATCTGAATTGTGAGAATAAACAAGGAGTTTCTCAACTACAATTCTTTGACAGCTACTCAAAACGTGCATACACTGCAGGTTTTAATACTACTAACTACTGGTAAAAATGACTAAACCATAACTGCCAGCACCAAATTAATTTCAAGTATTATAATTCTATGCATTTAGTAATAACTAAAATGCTAATTAACATTGGTTAGCTTTTCAATTCTAACTGCCTACAGAATTTCCACAAAAGACTAATATAACACAATTAAATAAGATGTGAATATGAGATTCTGTGGCTCTTCCCCAACCTCTCTCCCCTGACAAAGAAAATTCATATAGTGAAGGAAAAAAATGGAGTCACACAAATAGGACAATGACAAAGTTCAACTGACTAGTGGAGGCTCCCAAAGGTAATTAGATTTTAACTGCTTTAAAAAGACCAGGGTGCTTGGATCACATCAAATAACTGGATGTTGGAATATATTATATTAATGCTTTACATAGTATGTAAAGATGCTATCATAAGAAAATGATTTTGAATAGTACCTTTCCTTATTAAATCTTAGAAAATTTTACTTTCAGATATTTGATAACCTGAAAAGGCCTCAAGAGTTCTAATACAATAAAAAAATGAAGCATTTCCATATGTAATGAAACAAATTAGAGACTGTTAAGTCTAAGAATTTAAGTAACTTAAAACTATTAAATTCAATACAAAGATTCAAGTCAAACAGACCTCACCAGATCCACAGACTGACAACATATAGCATAAAATTTGGCTTAATAGTCACAAACCACAAAGAGAAGATATATATTCTTTAATATTAGCAGCTCTGCTATAACTAAAATAGTCTTCAAAATATTTCCAGTGGCTCAAAAGAATGTCTAGCCACAGCTGAAAAATCAGATCCAGGTAAAATGTGAGTCTTAGAAATCCGTGCATTATCTTGTTTTCTTAACAATTAAAAAAAATCAAATTTCACCTCTATACATCCCGAGAAAAATTTTTGAATCTCCTTTCCAGATACAGTGAAAACTCAGTAATATATCTTCTTAATAAAATTTCCATCATATTGATAAATTTATATTTTTATTTTTCATATTTTACTTGAAAAAATTAGCTAATTTTTACCAATGAAATGGTAAAAATAGAGGCAACTATAACTTAAAATTACACAGCTTCTTAATGTTTTATTCATAGCATTCTTTATACATCAGAAGCTTCACTGATATTTAATTTACTGCAGCATCCTGTGGGTGAAGCACAAAAAATTACATTAATTATAAACAAAGAAACAAAAGCACTTTTGACTTTTTAAAATTATATATATATATTTATATCCAGTTGACAAAGAGCATCACAATTATTACTGTATAAAAAACTAAAAATCACCATGGAAGCTAAGGCCTAAATTCTTATTCCAATTGTTCCCTTTTGTTTATAACTAAGAGATATTATTAATTAGATTCCAGTACCTCAAAACAACAACAAAAACAAACAAACAAAAAAACAGATCTAACATTATTACATACAGTATGAAAAAAAGCTGCTTTTTGGCTAACTTAGATTGCTGTTACCTGCAGTATTTACACTGTAAATGTTAAGGCGAAGATGCACTACTAACAAATACCATTTCAAAAGAAAATACATTGTGCCTGGAATTTTATCTTAAATTAGTTGTATATCCTAGTGTCTGTTGAATAGAATTTGACTTCTAATAAATCTACTGAAAATGTGAAACAGAGTACCACTATGCTTCTTTATATTGCTAATCTAGATCCTGTTAGGTCCAATATTGTATTAACTATAAGCACTGAACCTTAAATGAAACAATGGCAACATGTGTGTAGATGAAATTTTATTCAGTATTGTAAAATATAATGCCTTGATGTTTATGCACAATTATGAGACTATCCTACTAGTCTTTTAAACCTTTAAGAAGTCTCACATGACAGGTCCCTAAACAGTGAAACCTTCCAGTAACTTACCAGAAAAAAGTTTAATTATGTTATTGTTTTTAGATGTTTCTAATATTTAAAAACATATCTAAACCCTTGGCAAAAACAAACACAATCAATTCAGTGTAACAGACTGAGCTTTAAACTGTACTTTAATTTTCAATAACTGTTACCTACTGGTTAACTGAACCAAACGTAGAATATTTAAATGACTCACTATGAAGTGTGTCAAATCAATGATAGAATGCATAGAAAAGTGGAGGTAAGTTTGGGGGAAGGTGCAAGGTGGGTTAATGTGAAAAATGGTAAATGCTAGTTTTAATAACAAAAATGGTACTAAACGCAGATGAACATTAAATTAATACAGTATAAAAGAGAATAGCTTAAATAAACTGGTATTCACATATTACAATAGCAAAGTTATGACAGAATGAACTGAAGACACGAACAGTTTTGAAAATTCTCTTTTTCAGCCTACTTCCAACAGAAATAGTCAGGCTTTTTTCCTGTACATAGTTTGATGCTTTGTCTATACCATATATAGTAGAAAAATAAATTCTTTAGCAACCTAGAAACAGTTTATAAAACTCTTAAAGTTTAATTTTCTTTGCCAGACATGCCAATAGTTAAACTGACGACTATAAATTAAAGCTATATAGACAATAGGTATAAGTAATATAGAACAGGTTAAGAATACTACATTTACCGGATTTTTTTTTTTTTTAAATTACTGTACTTTCTTAATTCCTGTGTGCTTTGCAATAGGAATAATAGGGACTTTGTTTTCTTAGAAAAGATAACATGTAAGAGTATAACACAAATAAGGTAATTTATAATATACATGTACTTCAACAGCAGCCTGGTGCACGTCAACATCTTCGTTCTGAAGTTAAAATTGGAAGTACAATACCTAGAACATAATGGTTGGGAAAGACAATATTTATTTTAGGAAAAAAATGGAGCAAATCAAACTCTTAGGAGCCTTGAATCTGAAAATCATCTATTTACTATAATACATGTAAGATAATCTTAAAATTGTAGTCTCAATTAAGATTATAACATTGACCAAAGATTTTTTTTCTTTACTACACAAAATATAACCTAGCAAAATTTACCTGTGCCACCTATTCTGAAAATTTTATCCACAATTTAGTGTTCTGGTTTTATCTTCACTAACAAAATGTTTACCCCCAAAAGCAGCAGTCATTTATAGTAATTCTGGTACCAACATCAAAGGAAAAAATTGGCTTAAAAATGGTGCAAAAGCCATTTTAGATTTTAGTATAACACATCACAGAAAAGAACATGAATACAAATTTGTAATATAAACACTCCAAAGAGTCTGTCAGTACCCAAAGTATTTTTATTGCTATATTAGCAATGGGTTTTTTGGATATGTTTTTAAGGGCCACATAAAAATAGATTCAAGGAACAAATTAAATTGAAGTTCTAGATTTAAATGTTTGGTTTAAAGAATTTTCTACAACAAATTTCATGTTTATGTATGAAAAGTTATATAACCTTATATGAAAATGTCATGAAGTATTTTCTACACTATACTAAACGTATTCCCCAAGAGGGAAAAAATTAAAATATCTAAAATATATTAGATTAAGATTACAAGACCATCATAGATCTTTTGAACATGCATCTGTTTACAGAATTAACAGTATACAAAATGTTTATTTAATTATGGACCATAAAGAAATGAGTTGGTGACAACTATCCTTTGCACAACATTATCAACTTACTTTAGCCACAAGCATGTCCTTGGTATGTGTATAAAAGAATTAGGTTCATTTATCCCTCATCAAATCAACCACAGGTTTATTTGGAAGTAAAGATGAAGGTACAGAAATGTGAAATATGTCAAGTGTATTTTTCCTTTCTTTCAAACAACATCCCAAGCATGGCCTCAATAGCCTGAAATTATAAAATGCTTAACTGGGCTTTTAGTTATCTACACTGACTGCCAGAAGGTAAATTAAGTTGCCCAAATTAGCACATCAAATAACAAAATCAGCCAGAAAGCAGGCTGAAAAGCATTAAATGTTTCATATAGGTGAGTTTTTAAATCATTTAATTTCTATAGAAAAATTTTATTCACAATATAATGTGACAGAAATTGCCACAGGAATGATATATTGATTGCAATAAGGTTGCATGCAGCAGCAGCTTTGTATTTTATAGCTATTTTTGTTTATAAAAATTAAACCTCTCCAGTCATGCTTATCACATGTTCTTAGATTTGTAATGTAAGTGAATAAGGAATACCATCTAGTTCAAAGAGAAAATGTCATCATTTTGAATGTGAATTATCTGTATGAAACATGAAGTATACTACTTGAACCCTGAAACATGCATGTCTAGATTTGCTTTTTGTCCAAATCCAGCCTGTTTGCAATCAATTCCTACTCATATAATACCAAGAGGATCCGTTTGTAATTGTGGTTGTATCAGCTGAGGTTGCAATGGTGGCGGCAACTGAAGTGGTACCATTGGTTCCACCAACTGTCCTGGATTCGAAGGTGGTGGTGGAGCCACAATGTTGGTTGTTTCTACAATTTCTCCATTGTAAAAGAAAAACTGACACTGTTGAATGAATGTTTCAACAACAGACTGATGAATCTTAGTAGTAGACAGAAACTCTCGATTTTCAAAATCAGGTCTCATCAAGGTTGGCCAAAAACAGATGGATAAGTTGTCTGCTGTCATTAGGTTGATTTTATTTTGCTGACTAACCCTGAAATTATGAAAGGAAAAAACATTTAGAATTCAAAACTCATTACAATCACAGAATTCCAGAGCTAGATATGATCTCAGATTTAGTGTTACCTTTTATCCTACTTCAAACATGGGATTTTAAAATTTATACAAGGAAGTATCTTTAATTTGTATGTAAAAAACTTTTCCTGATGTGACAGATTTTAATGAACTTCTGGAAACAGAAACAACAAACTCTAATTGCATATGCAACTTCTTTGACTACTGTGGGAGATGAAAAGATGAATCAGAGTAAGCCATCTCTCTCAACCAGCTTTGGAAAAATTACTATCATAGGTGTTTAACACTAATATCAGACTAATTTTCCTTTCTACCTTTCCTTCCTTACTTACTGCCGTCCCTTCCCTCCTTCCTTCTTTCGTCCCATCCCTCTCCCTTCTTTCTTTCTTTCCCTCCCTCTCTCCTCTCCATTCCTTCTCTCCCTCCTTCCTTCCTTCCTTCCTCTCTTTCCTCCCTTCTTCCACTCTGTCCCTCCCTCCCTCCCTTGCTTCGAATTGAGTCTATGTTGCTCAGACTGGTCTCAAATCCTGGCCTCAAGTGATCCTCCAGCCTCCCAAAGTGTTGGGATTATAGGAGTGAGCCACCACACCCAGCCACGAATTTTTAACTTAAAAAAAAAAAACAACAAAAAAAAAACAACTGGTTGCTAGCATTCCACAAGACAATCTTTTTTTTTTTTTTTTTTTTTTTTTTTTTTTTAGTGTGTTTTT
>NW_022436990.1:10835208-10863042 GCF_009761245.1 Sapajus apella
TCTTTTTTTTTTTTTTTTTTTTTTTTTTTTGACACAGAGTCTTGCTCTATCAGCCTGGCTAAACTGCAATGGCATAATCTCCGCTCACTGAAATCTACCCCTCCTGGCAATTCAAGCAATTCTCCCTCCCCAGCCTCCAGAGTAGCTAGGATTACAGGTGCTAACTACCATGCCCAGCTAATTTTTGTATTTTTAGTGGTGAAGGGGTTTCACCATGTTGGCCTTGGTCTCAAACTCCTGATATCAAGTGATCCACCCATGTCAGCCTCCCAAAGTGCTGGGATTACAGGTGTGAGCCACCATGCCTGGCCAGAACAATCTTTTTAATCTTTCAGTATCTTGTTTATCAATTTCATTTGAAGGATAACTCTGAGTTTATAACATTTGCCACCTTAAAATTCTTATGGATTAACAATTTATGGTTATACATTTATGAACCAATTTACATCTAGTCCTTTAAACCTAAGAAAGAATTTCTACCATTATCTTTAATAAACAAGAAACGTAAGAGGCAAATCTTGGACTATAATTACAAATTATTACACTGAGAAGGATCTTAGTGAGTTTACCAGCGCCTTCATCTCACACATAAAGACCACAATTCAGAAGTATGCAGGAACCACGCATGGTAACTCATGCCTATAATTCCAGCATTTTGGGAGGCCAAGTCAGGTAGATTGCCTGAGGTCAGGAGTTTGAGATCAGCCTGGCCAGAAGTGGTGAAACCCTGTCTCTACTAAAAACACAAAAATTAGCCAGGCATGGTGGTGCGCACCTGTAACCCCAGCTACTCAGGAGGCTGAGGCAGAAGAATCTCTTGAACCCAGGAGGCAGAGGTTGTAGTGAGTGGAGATTATGCCACTGCACTCCAGTCTGGGCAACGAAGCAAGACTCTGTCTCCCCACCACTCCAAAAAAAAGCATGCAGGGAAGCATGAAAAATCTTAAATTTTATGGTTCAAAAAAATTTTCACTTGAAAGCAATAGAAAAAACCCGCAAATACAGAAGTTGCTAATTTAATGTCAAGTATGTGGCTTACTTACAAACATGTATTATATGATAAAAGTCATAGCTATTTGTTAAAAGACTAAATTAGAATATTCAGAATAAAAATAGCTTTTTGTTAAAAGATGCAAAGTGACTACTAGGCCCAGTCTGGTGTTTCTATGTAGTACACAAGTGCTAGTTTCTGCAAATACCTATAAAGTTGAAAGATGTAAGGGTATGGGCATCAGGTCTAACTAAAGAGTCAGAAAGTACGAAAAAAGGGTACTAAATCAGTTAAAGGTGAGGGTGGCTAGGGAAGGTTTCCTGAAAGAGGTAATGTTTGAGTTGAGTCAAGGATGATAGGCATGAGAAGAATGGTAGGAAGAAAAAAGGGAAATTCGGTTAAAACAGTGGTTAGTGTGTATCAGAACTTCCTGGAGGGCTTGTTAAAACAGCTTGCTGTGGAGAAACTTCTGGTTAACTGTTACTAGTTTAATATAGCAGACCTTACTTGGTGTGTCGGGGAAAAGGTAAAGAGATGTAAACAAAGTCAGAACCAGATCACTAAGTATTAAATAATTTGGATTTTATCCTAAGGAAATAGGGTGCTATCTAATCAGATGTGATCTTTACAGAAAGATCTTTTACAAAGATCATTACAGCGTCAGGATCAAGGGAAGATCAGAAGGGAAAGTAGGCAGAGAAAGAACTCCATTACAACTAAACTGGAGGCCCCTAAATAAGAAATGATAAAGCTTGAACTAAAGCAGTGGCAAGGGAAAGAAAGTAGAAAAACAATTAGGAGAAAAAACTGATTTGACACTCACTGGATGTGAAGAGTAAAAGAGAATATACCAAAGAATAACACCATAGATTAATTTTTACAACCTTTTTGATTTGCCAGTCATCCATTATACATTTATATTTGTTTTTCTCCCATACTAGAATGTAAACTCATGAGTATTTGGTTCACTGCTATGTCCCTAAGCACTTAGCACAGTGCCTGGTATTATCCAATTACAGTCTGCTTGAATGTTCTTTCTAAAATTTAAGTCTGATTATATATTCCATTGTTCTACTCTCCAGTGTCCCATATCACTCAGAGTAACACAGAGAATCATACTATGCTTCTTCCATTAAGAAAGCCTTCCCCTCCCTAGCACTTTGAGAGGTTGAGGCTCACAGATCGCTTGAGCTCAGGAGTTGAAGATCAGCCCGAGCAACATGGCAAAACCCCGTCTCAAACAAAAATACAAAAATAAGCCGCGTGTGGTGGCACCTGTCTGTGGTCCCAGCTACTCGAGAGGCTAGGGCAGGAGGATCACTTTGGGCAGAGGTTACACTCCACCCTGGGTGACAGAATGAGACTTCATCTCAAAGGAAAAAAAAAAAAAAAGAAAAAAAGAAAGCCTGCCCAAAAAAATGTCAGCTGAACTCAACAGTATACTTAGGGATATGTGATTTACATTTTGCATTCTGAAGCAATCTCTTTATCTTGTTAATAAAACATTTTAAGGAATATTAACCAATGTTTACAGCTATAATGTTTACTATCATTATAGTATAAAATTGTGTTAACATTTCTTATAATCTTTCCCTATGAAAATACCAGCATACATAACATTGTAGTGTAATTAGTGAAACTTCCTTTTTAGAAAAGTACAATGCTATATGACTGGTTGGTGGTATGGACCACACTCTGAATAGTTCTGTCCCTCTTCCCATACTGACCCTTATCTTTTACTCTGCCCATCCTTCACTCTGTTCCAATCACAGAGGCCTCTTTGCTATGCTTCTGGCTGTATTGTTAACTGCTTTAGAGCCCTTCTGGAATACAGTCAGTATGTAAAAATAATGCTGATGGTGGGCCAGTACTGATTCTTTGAACATGCTTGGCCCTTTGCCGATGAAGTCAGACACTCTTCTTTCAGTTAGACAATAAACCATCCCTACAATCCATATCGGACAAGGTCTCCTATTTATAGTGCCCTGTGCACATCTGTTGCCACACCACCAGCATCTCATATAGCATTGTACTTTTCAAAAAAGGAAATTCCACTAATTATACTACAGTATTATGTATGCTGGTATTTTCTCAGGGAAACATTGTAAGAAATGTTAACACAATTTTATAGTAATTTTACTAGTAATAGTAAGCTTTAAACATTACAAATAATATTTAATAAATTATTATTTTATTAAAATATTTTAAGAGGTACAGGCTAAAATGTACTTGGTTTCGGTGTTGATACTATTAGTTACAAAAAAAAACAAAAAGCTGTAGTTCATTAAAATGCCAGTAGAAAATATTATGAAGAGGAGACTTTTGAAAAAATTAGTATAAATACTAATAATTCCATTTAGTCCTCAGAACAACTTCGTGAAGTGTTGTTATTCTCATCTTTATAGTTAAGGCAATCAAGACTTAGCAAGAATACGTAATTTGCCCAAGGTCACAGGACTAGCAATTTTTCAAACCAAATCCTTTTCCAATTCCAGATAATTTCCAATAACCAGATAATTGATCTGGTTAATTATCGAAGTGTCATTTCATAACTAAAATTCTAAGATCCTACAGAGAATGTGGTAAAAAAAGAAAATATACTTGCCACTCATGCTATTTATATAATCATTACATGTACAAAACTTATCTCATCTTTTTAGATATAAATTAGAAAACCAAAATTCAACTGTATGTTTAGTCTGAGTCCTCTTTTCCGTTAATTATCCAATTTATAAAGTTTACATGTTTGAAATGTGTAGTGCAATTTATTTGCCAAAAAAAGCCCTAAAAAAAATAAAAATACCTGTTTAGATGTGTTATCACGTATCTGAATACATCATAGTTTACAGGATGAAATTTCTTAACAATTTCTTTCAAGGCATGAAGACGTTCTGTTTTATCCAGGATTTCTGTAAAATTAAAACAGTGAAGAATTTTTATCAAAAATATTTGATAAAGCTTCCTGCTGTATTTACTATAACAATCAAAAATGTGTTTAAAGCATATTAAGACAGGTAAGCAAAATCAAGTAACACGTTCTAAAGCAGCAGTCCCCAACCTTTTTGGCACCAGGAACCAGTTTCGTGGAAGACAGTTTTTCCACAGATGGGTGGGGAGATGGTTTTAGGATGATTCAAGTGTATTACATTTATAATTAGATTCTCATAAGAAGTGTACAACCTAGATCCCTTGCATGTACCCTTCACAGTAGGTAGGGTTCCTACTCCTATGAGAATCTAATGCCGCTCCCGATCTGACAGGAGGTGGAGCTCGATTTCACTCACCCACCTGCTCACCTCTTGCTGTGTGGTGTGGTTCCTAACAAGCCAGGCTGTGTGGCCTAGGGGTTGGGAAGCCCTGTTCTAAAGAATCTGCTAAATTATCTAAATTAAGAAATCACTTCAACTAACATTATCTATTTCTATTAATGTTATTGTTGACTACTATAGCTTTTTAATAAGGAAAGCTAATCACTGAAGATCAAAGTGGCTCAGCACTGACAAAATGAGAAATGGTATTTTGGCAATTTACATAACTAAATATTGATTCAGAATTAACTACTTACAAATCTGTTAGGCTCTTAACAGTCATGCTACAGAGACTAACTATTTCAGGCTTTATGGGCACACTTACTCAACCCTGTGTTGCAGCACAAAAGCAGTAACAGACATGCAACAAATGGGAGTGGCTATATTCCAATAAAACTTCTGAAATTTGAATTCCATATAATTTTAATGTGTCATAAAATTTTCTTTTTTTTTTCTTGGTGTAAAACCAATTCTCAGCCCAAAAGTCTGCCAAAAACTGGCAATAGCCTAAATATGGCCCTTGGCCCATAGGTTTGTCTATACTACAATTACTTGTAATCCATTTTGCTTATAAAAGATTTTCCTTTACAGGCAATGTAAGTATTTAACTTAGTTACTCTCCAAATCTATGCAATTATGAAACACAGTAATTGAAACGTGACCCTGAAATAAATGAGATAAGAGTGTTTTCCTCCTTTTCCTTATTTTGGAGACCAGTGTGTATACCCCACATCATTATGGTAACATAATTGAGTACTACTAACAAAATCTCATTTGTTACATATTACTTCTAAATCAGCTCTCAAAAATTTCCTAAGTAGGAAAGTTCTGAGGTCAATAGCTAAGAAAATCTAAGCTATCGATTAAATCATTTTCCCACTTTACCTGAGAGTATGGTATGTGTAAGGCAACTATAGCTTATGACAATATACTGAATTTAAAAAAAAAAATCACTGAGAACTTTAAAATAATCAGAACTATAATGAAGTAGTCTCACTTAAAAGAATCTGAAGACTTGCAACCCAAAGGAAATAGTAGAGTGAAGTATTCAGCAACTACCTTAAGTTTTTGCCACTGAAAAATCATGTGGATTAAACTGATGCCCAAACAGACTTTAGGTCTCATATTCCAGGTAAATGAATATCTGTTTACTGGAAACATCTGAATGAATGTTGCCAAAGTAGGAATAAATAATAAATAAGTATTCATGTTCTTTCCCCAAATGACTTACAACATGTGGTCTGCTATGGTTTGAATGTGTACCCCAAAGTTCTTGTGTGGGAAACTTAATCCCCAAGGCAACAGTGTTGAGAGGTGGGATCTTTAAGAAGTGACTACATCATGAGGATTTTGTCTTCATGAATGGATTAATGCTGTTATCTCTGGAGTGAATTAGCTATTTTGGGAATGAGGTCCTGATAAAAGGCCCTCACCAGATGAGGCCTCCTTGATCCTGAACTTACAAGCCTCTAGAACTGTTAAGAAATAAATTATTTTATAAATTGTGCAGTCTGTAGTATTCTGTTACAGCAACACAAAACAGTTAAGACAATGCCAAAGTAAATTTCTTTGACTTATAATTTGAAGGATTTAATTTTCTTACAATGCCCTTAAGTTTGAATTAAAAACACAAACATCAAACTTCTAGAACAATGATTTTCTAACCTCTAGGAGCATTTAAGTTGCCTAGGGGGCTAGGTAAAACAGAATATTCCTGGAGGCAATCTCCGGGGATTCTGATTTAAATTTAGAGGAAAATACCTTTAAGAAATAGAGTTCTGGTAAGCTAATTTTTATTAGCTACATATTCTAGTACATGACGATTTTAACACTTAGCAATCAATATCCAAAAACTGCCATTATCACCCCTCTCATAAAAAGGAAGTTTATACTTACTTGCTGCTTCCAGTAGCTCTGGATGAAGAGAATATGGAATTAAAGGATCTGGCAGATCTGCAAAGAAAGCTTTAAGAGCTCCAGCTACAGCATTTACTGTTACTTCCATTGACACGAGATTGATATTATGATCTACAAGACAAAAATTAAATAAATTATATAATAAAACTTTATTATAAAAGTAAGCTAAATGGTTACTTCTAAATCAAAAGATAGCTTTAAGTCTTGGCCACTTTTCTTTTTCTTTTTTCTTTTGGGATGAAGTTTCACTCTTGTTGCCCAAGCTGGAGTGCAGTGGTGCAATCTCACCTCATTGCAACCTCCACATTCCAGGTTCAAGTGATTCTACAGCCTCAGCCTCCCAAGTAGCTGGGATTACAGGCACCCGCCACCATGCCCAGCTAATTTTTTGCATTTTTAGTAGAGACAGGGTTTCACCACTGTTGCCCAGGCTGGTCTCGAACTCTTGACCTCAGGTGACCCACCTGTCTCGGCCTCTCAAATTGCTGAAATTACAGGGGTGAGCCACTGCACCAGGCCCCACTTTTCTTTTTAGGCTGACAAACTACAGAGATCAGGGAAAAGACAACCACGCAAGAAGTCTTTTCTGTTAGTAAAAAAAAAATGCTGTTAGGCTTATTAGTATATTGGGGAACTTTACTAATATCTATCTTTGTTTGTATACATAGCTATTTAAAAGAGGCCGCAAGAGGCAAATGATGAGTACTTGTTGTCCCAGCTACTCGGAAAACTAAGGTGAGAGAATCACTTGAGTCCAGAAGTTTAAGTTCAGCCTGGGCAACATAGTGAGACCCTGTCTCTTTGGGACCAAAAAAAAAAAAAAGAAGCCATACGTAACTAGAAAGACAAAAGAAATATGCATACAGGTTGATCCGAAACTTGTTCACTGGAACATTTTGTATCTGGGATGATAACTGCTAAGTAAAATGGACATATTCCACAATTTGAAAAAGATCCAAAATCCAAAATACTTCTGGGCCCCAAGAATTTTGAATAAGGGATGCTCAATTTGTATAAATTCGAATTTGGACCTTTTAACTTTACAGTTTAAAATTTTATGTAAAATGGTTTAAATTTACATAGTGAAGTTCTGACTGAAAAAAAAATCAAGAATGGAACATACTAAAGGTATATCATAAGGTTAATTTGCTATCAGTAAGTCATTTTAATATAAAAATATAGATCAGCAAAAAGAAAAAAAATTTTCCCATCACCTACAGAGAAATGCTGTTTATACGTTAGCATGTTTCCTTTCAGCCTTTTTCTGCTCATTAAAAAAATTGTCAAACCAATTATTAACATTTTGTCCTATATAAACAATTTTAATGGCTGTAAAATATTTCCTTAGATTATATAATTTACATAATATTCTATTACAGAAAATTTACATTTATTTCATTTAAATATATTACAATAATATAAAAATGATATGATACTATGCTTTAATACATATAAGCTTGTTTCCTTAGGCTACATTCTTTGTGGTAATAGCTAACCAATGAACATATTAATATGGTGCTCGGACAGAAAACCCTTCATATGCATTACCTCATTATCCTCACAGTTACTCTCATCACTCCCATGCTAGATATGAAGAAATTGAGATTTAGTAAGATTAATTTGCCAGGGGCACAAAAATACTGGCAGGACCAAAAAAACAAAATCAAACTCAAGAGCCTTGGTATTAACTACAACCATGCATTCATTATTGGAAGTGAAATTCTATCAACTTAATATCATTAAGTCTAAACAGTTTTTTAAACACATACACTTTCTGTCTATATATATTTTTCCTTTTTCTTTTGAGATGGAGTCTCTCTGTCACCCAGGCTGGAGTACAGTGGTATGACCTCATTTCACTGAAACCTCCGCTTCCTAGGTTCAAGTGATTCTCCCACTTCAGCCTCCTAAGTCATTGGGATTACAGGTGTGCACCACCAAGGCTGGCTAATTTTTTGCATTTTACTAGAGACAGGGTTTCACCATGTTGCCCCAGCTGATCTTCAACTCCTGAGCTCAGGCAATTCACCCACCTCTGCCTCCCAAAGTGCTAGAATTACAGGTGTGAGACACTGTGCCTGGCCAAATTTTTTAAAACCGGATACCAGACTACATAATACTCTTTGGCAACAAGGTGCATTGTTGTATACGCTCAGACACACATTACTCAACAACTGACGTTTTGCCACTTCAAGAGACAAAAATCTTTATTTTACACGCCTTCTTAGTATTCATTCTACTTATTAAACCCGTGTGGTATTCCCCCAAAACCCTTTTAAAAAAAACTAACAATACTGCAAGCAAGAGCCTTGTAAGTATATCTTAGCATATTTATGCAAAAACTTCTGCAACAAATTCCAAGAAGTGAAATTTGTCTAGCAAAGCTATCTGAATCCTGATATTTACAACTGCCTCTCAAAGGCACCTACAACCAACAGTGTACAAGATACATGTTTACCCATGCTCTACTAACAATTCTCTTCATTCTAATAAAACGAATAAACATAATCTTTTTGTTTTAATTTTTATCATTAATAGAGGCTAAGCACATTTTCATTTATTTATTGGTTGCTCTCTTCTGATGTGAATTACTTAAGCTAGGTATGTCACACCCTGTTTTAGCCACACTGTCATACAGAATTTTTACATTTTTGTAAAATTTTAACATGTACATAGTCCAGTCTATCATCTAGTTCATGCTTTTTAGGTTTCATATCAAGTTTAGGCTTTTCTCTACTCCAAGACTATGAAAATATTCACTCATTTTTCTCCCTAGTACTTATGGTTTTCATTTTTTACATTTAAATCTTTAACTGTATATAGAATGTACTTAAAGTAGAAAATTCATCTTTTTTATCCCTAATGGCTAAGATGTCAATCAATTATAAGTCAAATTATTGCTTTTCTAAATCTGACAGATTTATATAGGTACAGTCACAGTCTTTTATTTGTATGACAGTTTAATGTATTAGGAATATGAAATTTGGAAAGAAACTAAGAGTATATGGACCATAAAATATCTAATCTTACATCAAAATATTTTACAGTATTCCCTTCAGTCTTGGTAAAAGACAGTTTCGCATTATTTCTTTTTTTATTTTTATTTTTTTAGTTTTTTAGTTTCTCATTATTTCAAAAACAAAATCTATTCTACTGCATTCCATTCCTTCCGGGCCTGAGGGACTTTGCTTCAATAATGAATGGCTGCTTTTCCAGTACCTCCTTTCTTACTTACTAAATCCTTTTCTGTCTTCATATTTACATGAAAAACACATACAGTATTGTATTTTCATGATTCAACTGTCTTTCGTTTTCAATCTTTTCTTCTATTGCAAATGTATTTTAAAAGTTTCATATCATCTACTTCCTCTTATAAATCCCTAGTACTGAGGCCCCTGAATTCAAAGGCTCTAAAGTAAACAGTGACTTCCTTGCTAGTATAAAAACAATAGACTTTCTCTAGCTGTTCTGCACCTTTATTGTGATATCTATTCGACTTAGTGCTTCTAATCCTACTTTGAAACCCTCTCTCTTCAACATCCATATCCTTAGGAAGTTTTCAAATGAAAATCAATCTTCCAACCACGAATTCTAATAAGGGAAACATAAAATGACAATTTTATTTCACATAATTATCTTCTTACCCTGATCAAACTGCTTTTGAATATTGTCTTGGTCAGTTTTGTTCCCGCTAACACGGTAGAGTCCTTCGGTACATAACCCTAAGAGAATGAAGAAATATACATACTTTAATAAACACATATACATGGCTGGGTACAGTGGCTCATGCTTATAATCCCAACACTTTGGGAGGCTGAGGTGGGACAACTGCTTGATAAAGGAGTTTGAATCCGGCCTGGGCAAAAACACAAACAATAAACAAAAACTTAGCTGGGCGTGGTGGCACTTGTAGCCCTAGTTACTCGGGAGGCTGAGGCAGGGGATCACCTGAGCCTGAAAGGTCAAGGCAAGAGATCAAGACCTGTCTCCCAAAAAATACCCAACCAACCAAACAAAAAAACCCATAAATTACCAATAACAACGAATGCACTTAATCTTATGTATAGCTTAGTTACAAATTTATAGTGGTAAAATATTTTAAGATAGTATTTTTTGAGCATTTAAAAAAAGCAAGTTCTTAATGGACTACCTTCTATTTTAAACCATTTAGCACATTCAGCTCCAGGCAAAATGAATAGACTTATTTCTTCCTACTCTCCCACTAAATACAGCTAAAAATCCTGAACCCAACATGTAAAAAATCAAACCTAAGTAGTCTGTGAATGGTGGAGAGAAGGTGGACAAGCTAATGACCTAGTAAGAAAGGCATGACAGTTGGTTCCCTCATTTTTGGGGGGTCAGGGAGACGCTCATATCGTGACTGGGCACTAGAGAGGCCTGCAACCCGGAAATACTAATGAATAACAACAACAACAAAACATCTCAAACTAACAAAAACAAAAAACCTAACAACAACAGCAACAAGAAAAGTTTGCTTTCCCTAGTGAAAGGATTAGAAGAGGTATAGACTAGCAAGACAAAAAAACCTTTTTAACTGTAATTGCCCTACTCAAGCCACAAAGCATGGAATCCCTCCTCACTCTTGTCAGTGGAGGCCAACTTGGAAGCCTAGACTTCTACCTCTGCTAATCTTAACAAGGAGCTCTTTACCCTTTCTCAACTGTCAGCAGCAGCTGAGTGGAGAGTCACCAATCTCAGGTAAGAAACGCCCTACCAGCCAAACACAGTGACTCATGCCTGTAATCCCAGCCCTTTGGGAGACCGAGCTGGGTGGATCACCTGAGGTCAGGAGTTCGAGACCAGCCTGGTCAACATGGTGAAACCTTGTCTCTACCCAAAAAAAAAAAAAAAAAAAAATAGCTGGGTGTGGTCGTGGGTGCCTATAATCTCAGCTACTTGCGAGGCTGAGGCAGGAGAATTGCTTGAACCTAGGAGGCAGAGGTTGCAGTGAGCCAAGATTATGCCACTGCACTCCAGCCTGGGTGACAAAAGTGAGACACTATCTCAACAACAACAACAAAAAGAGATGCTCTACCTACCCCACCATGCTATTATTAGTGAAGGCCAGTGGAAGCCAACAGGGAGTCTGAACTTCCACTCCCACACATTGCAGACCCTCTCCCTTACACCTTCAGGTGTAATGTCAGAGGAGGCCTGCTAAAAGAGATTTAAGTAATATTCAAAAGTCTCAGAACATGATATCCATAGTGTCTATGATACAGTAATAAAACAAAAATCCCTCATATATTAAAAAAAAAAAAAAAAAAGTCAACTTGAATAAATGACATTTAACAGACACCAAACACAAAGGTGGCAGTTACGGAATTATTGAACAGGTCTTTAAAGCAGTTATTATAAAATACTTCAATGAGCAATTATAAACACAAACATGAAAAAACAGGAAGTTTCAGCAAAGAAACAGAATATATAAGAAAGAGCTAAATGGAAATTTTAGACCAGAGTGGTGGCTCAAGATCAGCCTAGCCAACATGGTAAAACCCCACCTCTACTAAAAATACAAAAATTAGCTGGGTGTGGTGGTAGGTGCCTATAATCTCAGCTACTTGGGAAGCTGAGGCAGGAGAATCACCTGAACCCAGGAAACAGAGGTTGCAGTGAGCTGCGATCACACCACTGCACTCTAACCTGGGTGACAGAGTGAAACCCCTTCTCAAAATAAATAAATAAATGGAAATTTCAGAAGAAATACAGTGACAGACACAACTCACCAAATGGGCCCAACAGTGAGATAAAGATGACCCCACCCCCCCCCAAAAAAAAAAAAAAAAAAAAAAACTGAACTTGAAGATAAATCAATAAGAATTACCCAATTTAAAGCCAGGCACAGTAGCTCACACCTGTAATCTTACGTACAAAATAACTATACCTCACTGTTCTCTATATAATATTTATCCTGACTTTGTGAATGTCAATAAAAAATTCTTATTAAAACATTTCTTCCTCATTGACATGTTCCCTGCTATCTCCAATTAGAAGCATTTTTTTTCTTCCTTTGAACTCTTGTAGCACTTTATCTATAGCTCTATTACCACTCAGTAAAAGTCATAGCAGTACCTTTACATTCCCAGGGTTCTTCAAACAGTGCAGAGGTTCTCAGCTGCGGGCATACTGCACCTCAGGGAACACTTAATAATGCCTAGGGACATTTTTGGTTGTCAAAAGTGGAGGAGGGCCATCTAACAGCAGAGGGCAGGACGATGTTAAAGATCATCCTAGAATGCACAGGACAGCCTCTAACAGCAAATAATTAAATATCCTCACATGTCAATAATGCTGAGGTTGGGAAACCCCTTCCACAGTGATAAACATCTATTATTATTTGTTAAATGGAGACTATAAGGCCCTATCCACACTAAAATCTTGCCCTTTACTCACTATTAACAGTGATTTGAAAAAACAAAAACATACACTAAATTACATAGATGTGCATTATCCAAGTTTTATGTGGCTTTAAATCACCCAAAGTATCTATACTGGACCTCCAAGCAATAAAGGGATTATAAACCTATCCAAATATTGCCAAATTAATATAAAATTTTAGTAACTTAAAACATTGTCTTTTAACCATTGTTTTTCCCTTTCATTAGAAAAGGTCACTATCCCTTAAGTAACCCAGAATATTACTGTTATCTGAGTTTCAGAATGGCCTAAGTTCTATCTGAGTTGTTAACAGATATAAAACCAGGGTTTCACTGCCTGTTCCATTTCACCTTCAGGTGCAATAATTATTTAAGTCATATAATAGATTACAAAGGTTAACAGAGATGCAAGGTGTGTAAATAATCCACAAATTTGATAAACATGTCCATGGGGCATGATGTCATCAAAAGTGGTAGAGAAGAGGGCTCAGTCCCCCAACAAAAGTGACTAATGAGCTGCCAAAAGGGTAGGAATCAATGTTTGCAGAACTCTGGAATCTACTAAAAATTATGCCAGCTGTAGTCTTGGTGAAGAAAGAAGGTTTAAATTACCTACCATTCCCTATACCCCAGATTAGTGACAATCATGAGGACAGTAGCCTGCACTGTGGGTGCAGGTTACAAATGCCAGACAGAGCAATACGAACCTTATTCTGAAAGAACTGTGGTAGTGGATTTCAACCTGTCTGTTGGCTCTCTGAAGGAAAAGTACAAGGGCTTGCCTTTGTTTCACCCACAAGACTTGGAAAGTGTTATTTAAAGAAACTAACAAATCACCACCAGGTGAATAGAACTGACTTCAGTGGCAACAAATGACAAAGAATGCAGACTTTACAAAAATAGTTTATAGAAGTCTCTAAACAAACAAACAACAAAATCCACACACAGCAAAAGCAGACCTTGGTGAGGGTAAAGAATCTCATTTTCCAGAGCTGCCATATTGTAATCTTTTAAGCATCTTTCTTTTTCAACAAAAAAAAAAGGCATATAAAGAAACAAGAGGGTAGAGTTTATTACAGGAATAAAAGAAATTCAGAGAAACTGTCCACAATGAAACCCAGTTGTTGCACTTAGTAGACAAAGACTTTAAATCAAAAGATTAAAAAAAAAAAATCACAAAGAGAACCAAAAACAAAAACCATATGATTATCTCAATAGATTCAAAGACCTTTGACAAAATTCAACAGCCCTTTATGTTAAAAACCCTCAATAAACTAGGTATTGATGGAAAGTATCTTAAAACAATAAAAGCTATTTACAACAAATCAACAGCCAACATCATACTGAATGGGCAAAAACGGGAAGCATTCCCTTTGAAATCTGGCACTAGACAAGGATGCCCTCTCTCACCCCTCCTATTCAATATAGTATTGGAAGTTCTAGACAGAGAAATCAGGCAAGAAAAAGAAATAAAGGGTATTCAATCAGGAAAGGTGGAAGTCAAATTGTCTCTATTTGCAGATGACATGATTGTATATTTAGAAAACCCCATCGTCTCAGCCCAAAATCTCCTGAAACTGATAAGCAACTTCAGCAAAGTCTCAGTATACAAAATCAATGTGCAAAAATCACAAGCATTCCTATACACCAATGACAGACTTAAAGAGAGCCAAATTAAGAACAAACTGCCATTCACAATTGCTACAAAGAGAATAAAATACCTAGGAATACAATTAACAAGGAACGTAAAGGACCTCTTCAAGGAGAACTACAAGCCACTGCTCAATGAAATAAGAGAGGACACAAACAGATGGAGAAACGTTTCATGTCCATGGTTAGGAAGAATCAATATCATGAAAATGGCCATATTGCCCAAAGTAATTTACAGAGTCAATGCTATCCTCATCAAGCTACCAATGACCTTCTTCACAAAACTGGAAAAAGCCACCTTAAACTTCATATGGAACCAAAAGAGAGCCCACATAGCCAAGTCAATTCTAAGCAAAAAGAACAAAGCTAGAGGCATCACGCTACCGGACTTTAAACTATATTACAAGGTTACATTAATCAAAACAGCATGGTACTGGTACCAAAACAGGCACAGACCAATAGAACACGACAGAGGCCTTGGAGGCAACACCACACATCTACAACTATCCGATCTTTGACAAACCCGACAAAAACAAGCAATGGGGAAAGGATTCCCTGTTTCATAAATGGTGTTGGGAAAACTGGCTAGCCATGTGCAGAAAGCAGAAACTGGACCCCTTCCTGACACCTGACACTAAAATTAAGTCCAGGATTAAAGACTTCAACATAAGACCTAACACCATAAAAACCCTAGAAGAAAATCTAGGCAAAACCATTCAGGACACAGGCGTAGGCAATGACTTCATGACCAAAGCACCAAAAGCATTGGCAACAAAAGCCAAAATAGACAAATGGGGCCTAATCAAACTCCACAGCTTCTGCACAGCAAAAGAAACGGTCATTAGAGTGAATCAGCAACCAACAGAATGGGAAAAGAGTTTTGCAATCTACCCATCTGATAAAGGGCTAATATCCAGAATCTACAAAGAACTAAAACAGATTTACAAGAAAAAACAAGCCCATTCAAAAGTGGGCAAAGGATATGAACAGACACTTTACAAAAGAAGACATATATGAGGCCAAGAAACATATGAAAAAATGCTCATCATCACTGGTCATTAGAGAAATGCAAATCAGAACTACATTGAGATACCATCTCACGCCCGTTAGAATGGCGATCGTTAAAAAATCTGGAGACAACAGATGCTGTAGAGGATGTGGAGAAATAGGAACACTTTTACACTGTTAGTGGGAGTGAAAATTAGTTCAGTCATTGTGGAAGACACTGTGGCGATTCCTCAAGGACCTAGAAATAGAAATTCCATGTGACCCAGCAATCCCATTACTGGGTATATATCCAAAGGATTATAAATCATTTTACTATAAGGACACATGCACACGAATGTTCATTGCAGCACTGTTTACAATAGCAAAGACCTGGAACCAACCCAAATGTCCATCGATGACAGACTGGACAGGGAAAATGTGGCACATATACACCATGGAATACTATGCAGCATAAAAAACGATGAGTTTGTGTCCTTTGTAGGGACGTGGATGAACCTGAAAACCATCATTCTCAGCAAACTGACAAAGGAACAGAAAAAACACTGCATGTTCTCACTCATAGGTGAGTGTTTAACAATGAGAACACTTGGACACAGGGAGGAGAGCATCACACACTGGGGTCTGGGTCTGTAGGGGGCAAATAGGGGAGGGAAAGCAGGGGGTGGGGAGTTGGGGAGAGATGGCATAGGGAGAAATGTCAGATACAGGTGTTGGGGAGGAAGGCAGCAAATCACACTGCCATGTGTGTACCTCTGCAACAATCTTATATGTTCTTTTCAATTTACCCAAAAACCAAAAATAAAAAAAAAAAAAAATAAGCTATCAGCTAAAAAAAAAAAAAAAAATCACAAAGAGATAAAGGAAACCATGAACAAAAAACTAAAGGAAAGCAGGAGAATGATGACTCAAAGAAGTGAATATCAATAAATACAGAAATTATAAAAAGACCCTAAATAGAAATTCTGCAATTGAAAATTACAATAAATGAAAACTTCACTGGAGTGGTTAACAGGGACATGAGCAGGCAGAAGGAATAACCAGTGAACTTAAAGACTGGTTGAGACCACCCAATCTGAGGAACAAAGAGAAGTGAACAAGAAAACAAGAAACAAGCAACTATCACATATAAGATATATTCAACAAGATTAACAGCCTATTTGATCTTCAGAAACTACGGAGGTTAGAAGGCAGAATGATATACTTAAAGTGGTAAAAGAAAAAAAAAAACCCTGCAAACTAAAAATTCTGTGTCTAGCAAAGCTACGCTTCAAAAATGAAGGAGAAATTAATATACTATCATATAAAACAAAAGTTGACAGAGTTTATCACTAGCAGACATGTCCTACAAGATATGATAAAAAGAGTTAAAGAAGTTCTCTAAGCTGAAATGAAAGGGCACCGGACAGTAACTTGAAGCCATAAAAAAATAAATAACCAATGTTACGGCAGCTAGATAGGCAAGTATATAAGCCAGCAGTAGTATTTCATTTTTTATTTATAACTCCTTTTTGTCCTATGATTTAAAAAGTACATAAAAGAATAATTACAAGTCTATGTTAATGGGCATAAAATGCATCAAGGTATAATTTCTGACAACAACAAGAAGGGGAAATGAAGCTGTAAAGGAGCAGTTTTTGGACACTTTTGAAACGAAGGTGCTTTCAATTAAAACATGATTATTATTAAGATATTAACTGTAATCTGCAGGTTAATGACTAAAAAAATACTTTGAAATCTCCTATTAAGACAGAGATTGGGATAATGGATAAAAGAGAAAAACAGCATCCAACTATACACAATCTACAAGGCAATCACTGTAGAACCAAAGATACAAATATGCTGAACAAAAAAGGATAGAAAAGTATATTCCATATAAATAGTGATTAACGAGACAGTGAGGGTAGCTATTCTAATATCAGAAAAAATAGACTTCGAGATAAAATGTGTTATAAGACCACAGAAGGACATTAAACATCAATAACAGGGAGAATCCATCAGTAAGATATAATTATAAACATACATGTACTTAACAAGAGTCCAAAATATATGAGGCAAAAACTGACAGAACTGAAGGAAGAAATAAACATTTGAAGTATAAAAGTTGGAGACGGCCGGGTGCGGTGGCTCAAGCCTGTAATCCCAGCACTTTGGGAGGCCGAGGCGGGTGGATCACGAGGTCAAGAGATCGAGACCATCCTGGTCAACATGGTGAAACCCCGTCTCTACTAAAAATACAAAAAATTAGCTGGGCATGGTGGTGCGTGCCTGTAATCCCAGCTACTCAGGAGGCTGAGGCAGGAGAATTGTTTGAACCCAGGAGGCGGAGGTTGCGGTGAGCCGAGATGGCGCCATTGCACTCCAGCCTGGGTAACATGAGTGAAACTCCGTCTCAAAAAAAAAAAAAAAAAAAAGTTGGAGACTGTAATAGTCCACTGCAATAACAACCAGAATTAGACAAAAGATTACCAAGGAAAACAGAGACTTGGAACATCATAAACCAATTAGACCAAACAGACATATAGAATACTCCACCTAACAACAGCATAATATACATTCTCTTTAAATGCACATGTAACATTCTGGAAGACAGACCATATGTTAGGCCACAAAACAAGTTTAAATAAATTTTAAAGGTCTGAAATAATACAGAGTATGTTCTCTGATCACAAGGGAATGAAACCAGAAATAAATAACAAAAGGAAAATTAATAAATATATAAAAATTAAACAACACATTTTTAATAGCCAACGGAACAAAGAAGAAATTACAAATAAAATTAGGAAATACTTTGACATGAACAAAAAGAACAATATACCAAAACCTAAAGATTTCATTAAAAAAGCCTTCATTAAAAAAGATTTCAACTTTAAGGAACTAGAAAAAGATAAAGCTAAACCCAAAGCTAGCAGAATGAAGGAAATAATAAAAATTAATATGGAGATAAAATAGAAAGTAGAAAAACAAAAGGGGGAATCAAACAAAACCAAAAGTTGGTACCCTAAAAAGATCGATTAAATTGACAAACTTTTAGCTAGATTTACCAAGGAAAAAAAGAGAAGACTCCGGTTACTCAAATCAGAAATAAAAGATAGACATTACTACTGAAATATAGAGATGATAAAAAAATTACAAGAAAATACTATGAACAATTGTATATCATCAAATTAGATACGTTAAATGAAATAAACAACTTTTTAGAAATATAACAAATACCAGAACTGATTCAAGAAGAAATAGAAAATCTCAACAGGTCTATAACAAACAATGAGATTGATTTAGTAATCAAAAGCTCACAAAAACAAAAAAGCCCAATATAAGATGGTTTCACTGAAGAATTATGCCAAACCCTTAAAAATTATTAGCAATAACTGATCTTAAACTCTTCTAAAAAACAGAAGAGAAACATTTCCCATGAGGCTGTCATTACCCTAATGCCACAGCCAGATTAAAAATACGAAGTGAAAACTATAGGCCAATATCACCTACAAATATAGATTTAAAAAATCTTCAACAAAATACTATGAAACCAAATCAAGCAGCATATTAAGAAGATTATTCATCATGACCAAGTAGGATTTATCCAAAGAAAGCAAGGGTGGTTTGATATATGGAAAACAATTAGTCTGATAAACCACATTAATAGAACAAATGGGGGGGGAACCATATGATCATCCCAATTGATGTAGAAAAAGCATTTGAAAAAATTCACCACCCTTTCACGATAAAACCACTTAAACTAGAAGCATAAGGTATCTTCTTCAACATGATCAAGGACATTTATGAAAACTCCACAGCTAATATGCTTATTAATATACTTAATATTAGTAATAATATACTTATTAGCTGTGATGAAATATGGTGAAAGAATCAAAGTTTTCCCTTAAGAACAAGAACAAAATAAGTATGTCTGTTTTTGCCACTTCCATTTAACATTATACTGGAGTTTTAGGCAAGAAAAAAATACATGATATCCAAGTTGGAAAAAAATGAAGTAAAATTATCCCTGTTTACAGATGACATGACTTACACGCAGAAAATCCTAAAGAATCCACAAAAAATACTAGTAGAACTGATTAGGTGAGGTGACTCATGC
Source organism: Sapajus apella (assembly GCF_009761245.1). Taxonomy (NCBI): domain Eukaryota; kingdom Metazoa; phylum Chordata; class Mammalia; order Primates; family Cebidae; genus Sapajus; species Sapajus apella. Next base: position 10,854,577 of record NW_022436990.1, read on the forward strand.
CTGTAACCCTAGCACTTTGGGATGCTAAGGCAGGTGGATTACTTGAGCTCAGGAGTTTGAGACCAGTCTGGCCAACATCGTGAAACCCCATTTCTACAAAAAATACAACTAGCCGGGTATGTCAGTCTGCACCTGTAATCCCAGCTACTTGGGAAGCTGAGGCAGGAGACTCCATCTCAAAACAAAAACAAAAACAAAAACAAACAAACAAATAAAAAAACCTAGTAAATACAAAATTCAGCAAAGCTGCAGGTTACAAGATCAACACATAAAAGTTAGTTGTATTTTTATAACCTAGCAATGAGCAATCTGAAGATGAAATCAAGAAAACAATTCCATTTACAACAACACCCAAAAGAATAAAATACCTAGGAATAAATTTGACTAAGGAGGTACAACACTTGTACAATGAAGATGATAAAATAGTGTTTACAGAAACTAAATAACTAACTAAAAGATACCCTGTATTTGTGGATTGGAGAGCTAAACATTTTTTAAATGGCAATTTCTACCCAAATTGATCTACAGATTCAATGTAATTTTTATCACAATCCACTGTCTGTTTTTGCAGAAATGGAAAGGAAAATCCTCAAATTCACATGCAATTGCAGGAAACCCTGTAGCCAAAGGAATCTTGAAAAAGGAGAAAAAAAAAAAACAACAAAAAAACCCCAAACAATCTATGCTTTCTGATTTCAAAATGTTCTACAAAATTACAGTAACCAAAACAGCATGGTACTAGCAAAGGTACATATAACACACAGATCAACGGAATAGAATTGAGAGTCCAGAAATAAACCCATATATCTCTGGCCAACTGATTTTCAACAAGGATGTCAAGACCATCTAATGAGGGAAGGATACTGTTTGCAATAAATAGTGCAGAGACAGCTGAATATCTACATGTCTAAGAACAAATTTAGATCTCTACTTCATACTACATACAAAAATATATTAAACACTTAAATATAAGAGCAAATCCTATAAAACCTAGGGATAAAGGAAAAAGTGATAAATCTTCATGACCTTGCATTTGCCAATACATTCTTATTTACGATACTAACATAAGCAACAAAATATATCCATTTAAAAATAAACCACTAAAATTTAAAACTTTTATACATTAAAACATATTATCAAGAAAGACAACCTACAGAATGGGAGAAAATATTTGCAAATCATTTACCTAATAAAAGTCCAGTACTAGGAATATACAAATAACCTCTTACAACTCAAGAAAAGATAACCAAATTTTAAAAGGGCAGAAAACTTAAAAAAATAAAAACTTCTCCAAAGAAGATATACAAATGGCCAAAAAGCACATGAAAAGATGCTCAACATCATTAGTCAACAGGGAAATGGAAATCAAAATCACGGTGAGGTATTACTTCATATTTACCAAAGTGGTCATAATTTAAAAATGGAAATCAGCAAATGTTGGTGAGGATGTGAAGAAACTCAAACGCATGTACACTGCTGACAAGAATATAAAGTGTAGCTGCTGTAGAAGACAATGCGGTGGTTCTCTACTAAGCCAAACATAGAATTACCATATGATCCAGAAATTCCACTCCTAGGCATATACCCTCAAAAACTCAAAACAGGTATTCAATACTTATACACAGATGTTCACAGCAGCATTATTCACAATAGCCAAAAGAATGAAAACAATCCAAATATTTATCAATGAATACATGGATAAATGTAGTATAGCTATATAATAAAATTTATGTCATAAAAAGAAATGACGTATTGATACAAGCTATAATGAGGATTATCTAAATAATATGCTAAATGAAAGAGTCATACACGGAAGGTCACATTTTGTGATTTCAGAATATGAAATACCCAGCATGGGCAACTTATAGAGAAAGCAGATTGGTGGTTGCCAGGGCTGTGAGAGGAGTGAATTGAGGAATGACTGTTTAATGGGTACAGGATCTCTTTTTGGAGCAATTAAAATGCTTTACAACCAGAGGTGATGGTTGCACAAAATTAGTGAATGTACTAAATGCCTCTGAATTATACACTTTAAAATGGTTAACCTTATGTTACATAAATTTTACTCAAAAAAAAAAAAAAAAATGCTAAAAGCATGCTGGGAAGGAAAAAACAAAACCAGAACTAGTAGTATATAAGCTTATTAAACCTAATAGATCCCACTGAATTGAAAGTACATTCTTATTGTTTGATATAAGTATAAGGACTACAGGAGGAGGTCCGTGAGTAAATAGTAAAAATCATATTTCAAGAAAACTGCACAATGCAATATGCATTTTAACACAGTAAAACATACCATACATAAATCAGTTATCAAAAAATTATTTGATTATTTCTTTGGTAATGTAAAATTAAGAATTAACTAGGCTCTATGCTCAATACACTGTATTCATCAGATACTCTCTTCTGGACATTTGGAATTAGAATTCAAAGATATCAGGTTAGGTTTAGCATGTGATTAAAACTTAGACCTAAAAATTGGCAGTGAGTGGTGGCTTGCACCTGTAATCCCAGCACTTTGGGAGGCCAAGGAGGGTGGATCATCTGAGGCCAGGAGTTTGAGACCAGCCTGGCCAACATGGTGAAACCCTGTCTCTACTAAAAATACAAAAATTAGCTGGGTGTAGTGGTGTGTGCCTGTAATCCCAGCTACTCGGGAGTCTGAGGCAGGAGAATTGCTTGAACCCGGGAGGCAGAGGTTACAGTAAGGTGAGAACACGCCACTGCACTCCAGAATGGGCAACAGAGTGAGACTCCGCCTGAAAAACAAAAAACAAAAAACATAAACCTTAAAATGTAGGATTTGTGAACAGACTGGGTAATTCCAGACAGAGAAAAGACAAGAGAACTAAAAAGAGAACACTGCCTGGTTCTGGCCCACTAGATGAGTTGCTTTCAGCTTCTCTAAGATATCTTTTTTCCAGTTAAATGTATTTTTTTGCATTAGTGTTTGCTGACTAGTAACCAAAATAATTTAAACCAAAAAAGCCTTAATTCCTGGGTAATGCAAGTTTTGTCTTTTTTCTTTCTAGGCATTCAATACTTTTAAGTAGGAAAAACATTTGGGAGTGAGGAGACAACTGGATTGGAAGGAACAATATAAATGCTATATAATGAATCTTAATGTGTTAATGACTGTAAAACAAATGTTAAGACAAATATTGCTAGAGATGGACAAGAACGGACAATTAATGGGATGTGGGCACAATGGGTGCAAAAGAAAACAGATTAATGAGATACCTGAGCCTGGACAACTGGGAGAATGAAACTGGCATTATCAGAAAGAGGAAAATCAAAAGAACGAAGTACTTTGGGGGAAGATGAGCTGCATTTTAATATCATTAAGTCCAAGATATTGCATCCACATAGAAATGTTCAGTAGGCAGTTAGAAATATAGGAACACTCTGGAATGTGAGAGATAAAGATCTGGGGCTGGATGCGGTGACTCACACGTGTAATCTCAGCACTTTGGGAAGCTGAGGCGAGTGGATCACAAGGTCTAGAGATCGAGACCAACATGGTGAAACTCTGTCTCTACTAAAAATACAAAAATTAGCTGGGCCTGGTGGCACACGCCTGTGGTCCCAGCTACTCAGGAGGCTGAGGTGGAAGAATCGCTTGAACCCAGGAGGTAGAGGTTGTAATGAGCTGAGATTATGTCACTGCACTCCAGCCTGGTGACAGAGACTCTGTCTCAAAAAAAAAAAAAAAAAAGATCTGGGAGTCATTATTATAAATGTGATGGCCCAGGCCCAATAGCAAATATAATTAAGAGATGCATAAATGACATCAACATTAAATGGAATGGCTATAAATTAGTCAAATTACTTAAAAATGTACTTAGGAGAAGCAGAAGAGATAAATACATGAAGGCATTCTATGATGAGACATTGTGACATATTTTTATTTGAAACAAAATTTAATGTTCCTTAAATACCCACTATATGGTGTGTTTAGAGAGTACCTATGTGTGATACAAGACAAAATATATTGTCCCTGATGCTGTACAGTTCAACAGGCCAGCTATTTTGAGTTTTAAAACAACAGCTGAAGTAAATGTGTTCATGATGTTTTTAACAATGCATTACTAATGGGGCTTCACTTAAACTAAGTGAAGTGAGATTTTTTTCACATGTTAAAAAGCTGATAGGGATGAAGTACCATCAATAGAGCAAGAGTTTGTAGCAGTGATACTTGACATTTCAGGAACAATGTCATTAGATGAATAAGATGAAAAGCTATATTTTCTTTTCTCAATTTCCCAAAAAAGAGTTTCTTAAATTCCAAGTGGGAGGGGGATATATATTATTACAACTTCAGTATACTGAACTAAAATGCATCACTACTTTCTAGCCAAATAAAATTTAAGAATATTCTGCAAAAAAAGGCTTTGAATTTTCAAAAAATATTAAGACAGGAAAACATACACTCAAGGTTAGAAAACTATTCTAGATTTAAGAAGACTGTGGCTCAAGCCTGTAATCCCAGCACTGTGGGAGGCTGAGGCGGGTGGATCACGAGGTCAAGAGATCGAGACCATCCTTGTCAACATGGTGAAACCCCGTCTCTACTAAAAATACAAAAAATTAGCTGGGCATGGTAGTGCGTGCCTAATCCCAGTGACTCAGGAGGCTGGGGCAGGAGAATTGCCTGAACCCGGGAGGCGGAGGTTGCGGTGAGCCGAGATCGCCCCATTGCACTCCAGCCTGGGTAACAAGAGCAAAACTCCGTCTCAAAAAAAAAAAAAGAAGAAGAAAACTGAAGAAGTATAACAAGAAAAATAATGCATGATCTTTGGTTGGATCTTGGATTCACACAACAAAAAAGCCCTAAGAGGACACACATTGTTGAGACAAAAACTGGGAGAATTTGAATATAGACATTAGAATTATATCAATATTAAATTTCCTAAATATGGTTATTTATTTTGCAGTTATGTGAAGACAATGTCCTTGTTAGTGGGAGAATCTGTGCTAAATGAGTTAGGGGTGAAGTGTCCTGACATTTTTAATTGAATTTCACATTTTTAGCACCTCCCAAAAAGCTGAAGAACTGTGGTAAAAAGTTTAGTTGGTGAATCTAGGCAAGGGTAAACAAACACTCAATAATACTATTCTTTTTGTTTGTTTGTTTTTGAGACACAGTCTTTCTCTGTCGCCTAGTCTGGGTGCACTGGGTCAATCTCAGCTCACTGCAACTTCTTCCTTCCAGGTTCAAGTGATTCTCCTGCCTCAGCCCCCCGAGTAGCTGGGACTACAGGCACGCACTATCACATCCAGCTAATTTTTTGTATTTTCAGTAGAGACAGGGTTTTGCCATGTTAGTCAGGATGGTCTCGATCTCCTGACCTTGTAATCCACCGATGTTGGCCTCCCAAAGTGCTGGAATTACAGGCGTGAGCACTGCGCCCGGCCTCAATAATACTATTCTTGTAACATTTCTAAAGATCTCAAAATTTTGAAAAATGTGAGAAAATAAAGAAAAATGTGGTTATTTAAAACACACACACACACACACACACACACACACACACACACACACGCCCCGGGCTGGGCGCGGTGGCTCACGTCTGTAATCCCTGCACTTTGAGAGGCTGAGGTGCAAGGATGACTTGAGGTCAGGAGTTCGCGACCAGCTTGGTCAACAGATGAAAACCTGTCTCTACTTTAAAGAGGCCGAGGTGCAAGGATGACTTGAGGTCAGGAGTTCGCGACCAGCTTGGTCAACAGATGAAAACCTGTCTCTACTTTAAAAAAAAAAAAAAAAAAAAAAAAATTAGCCAGCTGTGATAGCAGGCGGCCGTAAACCCAGCTACTTAGGAGGCTGAGGCACGAGAATCCTTTGAACCTGGGAGGTGGAGGCTGCAGTAAGCCAAAATCACACCACTGCGCTTCAACATAGGGAAGACAGTGAGACTCTGTCTCAACAACAACAACAACAACAACAAAAATCCCTTATAAATGCAAGGGATTCAACAAACAAATTTACTAGGTAAATGGGAAATAGAAGATGATTAGTTAAGATGCTCAAGATATGTGGTTATATATTTCAGAGAGAGTCTCATTCTGTCACCCAGGCTGGAATGCAGTGTTGTGATCACGGCTCACTGCAACCTCGAACTCCTGGGATCAGGCAATCCTTCCACTTTGGCTTCCCAAAAGCACTGGTATTACAGGTGTGAGCCACAGTGGCTGAAAATATTGTCATACTGAAAATGAACTGCATGGTTTTTCTATAGCTATGATCCCCTGTTCTGGTCCAAACACAGTAACCACAGGGTTTAACCAAAGTTGAGGTTTTGCCAAGTGAGTAAAATGGTGGAAGTTTTGAGGAGGTACGCAAGGGAGTGAACACAAAAATGGATTGAGAAATATCCAGACAAGGTAGGGCAGGAGAAACAACGGACTGATATTTAGTGAAAAAGTGTTGTAGTGGTAAAAAAAAAAAAAAAAAAAAAAAAAAAAAAAGTGCAAGTTCTTAAAAGCATCTAGTGGGAAAGCTTAAGTTTAAACAAAGTTTTACTTAAGGAAGTTGTATTTACATTAGCAATAACACAAAGATTCACTCATCCATTTTCATCCTATATTGGTATGGTGAAACAACACAAAAGTTTTAGACCAATATACAGAAAATGCTATTAATGTTTATCCTTCCAATAACTTTTACCAGAAATATAACTGCTATGCCTTAAAGAAAGTCTCTATTTCTTTATAATTCATTTGTAATAGTGGGGCATTCCATATTAACTGCAACCACATGCAAATACAAATTTTGGCAAATAAAGTAATACTTTACCTATCTGGAATTTGGTCATCTGATCACCTACTCTATCATAACTGAAAAAATGGAAACAGAAAGGACAACGAAGGTTCAATAATGTCACAAAGCCTCTCCACTAAAATATATTATTTCACTTGTAAGAGAAACAACTTTGGTTTTTCCACAGATCCTATGTAACCTAATCAAAAGCACAATTTAACTCTGTCATATGTTTTCTTGACTCATAGCAGATTAGAAGTTGCAAACTGGAAAAGCAAAAATGAGGCATGCAGCAGCAGGAGACACACTGACAACAAAGCAGGAAGCTGAAAAACTAAAAATGCAGGAAAAAAATTTAGAAAGCGTTCTCTAACACAGAAATGCCTCAATAGATTCTGAAGATAGCACACTTTAAAAATCAGGGAACACAGTCATAAAATGTACCATTCTAAAAGTAGAAACACTTCCTAACTCCTATGAGGTCATTAGCATCCTGACATTAAAGCCAGACGAAAAAAAACAGATCAGTATCTTTTATGAATACAGATACAAAAGTCTTCAACAAAATACTGGCAAATAGAATCTAACAGCATATTAAAAGGATTATATAGCATAACTGCAAAAGCATTTATTCTCAGGAATGCAAGGGTGGTTTGATACAAGAAAAATCAACCCATGTAATACAACAATAAACGAACGAAAAGAAAAATCACATGATAATCTCAATTGACACAGAAAAATAGTCTAACAAAATCCAACACCCTTTCATAATAATAATAATTGTCATCACTCAACAAACTAGGAATGAAAGGTATTATGGGTTGAATTTTGTCTCCCAAAAAGACATGTTGAAGTCGTTAACCTCCATACCTCAGAAGGTGACCTTATTTGGAATAGGATCACTGCAGATGTAGTTAGTTATGGTAAGATGTGGTCATACTGGAGTAAGGTGGGGTCCTTAACCCAATACGACTGATGTCCTTATGAAAATAAAACAGAGACACACACGCACGTGCGCGTGCACTGTTGACACCTTGCTTTCAGACTTCTAGCTTTCGGCACTGTGAAAGAATAAATATCTGTGCTTTAAAGTTAACCACCTTGTAGGACTTCATTATGGCAGCCTCAAGAAAATAACACAGAAGGGAACTTTCTCAACATGGCAAAGAACATTAATGAAAAAAAAAACTCAGAGCTGATATCATACTACACAAGGAAAGAATAAAAGCTTCCCCTGAAATAAGAACAAGACAAGGGTGTGCTCCTTTCACAACTGCTATTCAGAGCTGCACTGGAAGTTCAAGCCACAGCAATTAGACAAGACAAAGAAATAGAAAGCATTTAGATTAGAAAGTAAAGGTATTACTATTCACAGAAGGCAAATATATATATACAAAACCCCAAATACAAAAAATAGAGCTAATAAGGGCCGGGCGCGGTGGCTCAAGCCTGTAATCCCAGCACTTTGGGAGGCCGAGGCGGGTGGATCACAAGGTCAAGAGATCAAGACCATCCTGGTCAACATGGTGAAACCTCGTCTCTACTAAAAAAAAACTACAAAAAAAAAATTAGCTGGGCATGGTGGCGCGTGCCTGTAGTCCCAGCTACTCAGGAGGCTGGGGCAGGAGAATTGCCTGAACCCAGGAGGCGGAGGTTGCAGTGAGCCGAGATCGCGCCATTGCACTCCAGCCTGGGTAACAAGAGCG